>NC_081180.1:186942358-187542358 GCF_029867415.1 Vicia villosa
ATCGAATAGTCTAAACCACCAGCATCTATTTCGACTAATTCGTGCTCTGGGACGACTGTGAAACATCTTGATTTCAACAAACGAAACCTGTTTAGGTAATCATCAATAGGCTCTGTGAACTTCCTTTTAATGCTAGCCAATTCCTTCAAACTTATCTTTATTTGACCCATGTAAAATTGTTCGTGGAACAATCTTTCCAATTGTGTCCATGTATCTATGGAGTTTGGGGGTAAAGTAGTAAACCAAATGAAAGCATTCTTCGTTAATGAACTAGGAAAATACTTGATCCTTAGATCTTCGTTCCCTGCTAACGTTCCTGCCTCTGTTAAATATCTGGCTATATGTTCCACCGTCGATTCACTAGTATCCCTTGCAAATTTGGTAAACTTGGGTACCTTAATACCCCTTGGCAATTCACTTTGCATGATGTATTCAGGTATGGGAGATGTGTAATTTGGACGTCGAAATCCAGTATTAAAGCCGTTATTAGCCATTATTCTTTCTATCATGGCAGTAAGATTATTTTCTGTTGCCAAATCATTTCTCCTGACTCTGTGGACAACTTCGTCAGGATGTTCGTCCCTCCCTACCATAACTAGTCTGGGCTGTTGTCGAGGAATAGCTTGTTGGCCAGTCTCCGTCGTTTCGATTTGAGTTCCCAATTCGACCGCTGGATTCTGTGCGACTGGATTTGGCCTTGGTGGGGGTACTATGTTTCGGATTGGTTCGACAATTGGATCCTCTTCTTGGTAGGTTGACTGGTTATTCCTTTGTCTATTTTGTGGGACTCCTAAAAAATCCGCCATTCGTCCCAATTGCGATGATAACCTTTGGTATGTTTCTACGCTATCCTGGCTAGACCTAGTAATGCTTGCTGCTATTGGATTAAAGATTGTTCCTAACTCTCTAGCAAGGAGTCCTACCATATCCTGGTTACTTGCATCCATTTCTTGTCGAAATGCTGCTTGAGTATTAGTGGTCATAGGGGGAATCTGAGCCGACAAACCAGTATTGTGTGCACTTCGACCTACTGAACCCATGTTTGGTGAAAACGCTGTTGGGTTGGCTGTAGTGTATGTAGGCCCTGTTCCTCGTAGTCCTGCCATGTATGAATATGGCATCCCATATGGCATATTTTGTCTCCAACCATCTACAGCGAATGATGGTCCTGGGGTAGATAAATAATTTGCAGCGTTTGTCGATACGGGTGGTATCTCGCTTGTGCTTGCAAACGGAGGAGCGGTGGTCGATACTGAAATTGGGATAGTCCCAGTTGATGTGGAAGTATTTTCAATCATGGCTTGCGAACTACCCGCTGGTTCAGATCTTGTCGAAACCGGTATGGCCTGCGCTCCTTGAGTGGAAGTCGAAACATTCGTCGCGTTTGGCGCTGCTGTTCCTGATCCTTGTGGGGGATCTTCTTCGCCCCTGCACTGGCCGCTACGACCATTTTCTTGTTGTACCTTCGTTTAGGAACTGGATTTGCACTGTTGGTTAATTTACCGTTCCTAAGGTTCATACAAGGTCTTGACAATTTCTAGACAAAACAAAACAATCAATTAATAACACTTAGTTTGACACAGTCCCACTGGGCGTGCCAATTTGTTTACGGTGATTTCCGGTAAACAACCGCTAGTCCTCCAAACTATAATAAATATGATTTGGTTACTCGCAGGATCGACTAGATTGATCCTAGGACATGGTCAAACGAAAGGTTTATTGATGTGATTTGGTTCATACCTGTTTGTTTTGATTTCGAGAAATTTATGTTCAAATGACTAATCATTCGAGATAACGCTGGTTACATGAGTTAGTGTAACTTCGACGCATAAATCGTAATAAGAAAACATGTAAATTGCGAGAATGTAAATTACAAGAATATAAATTGCAGGAAAGTAATGTGCATGAAACTAAATGACTTCGAAAGTAAAAGTTTAAACAAGGAAAGTAAAGAAAACGAAAAGATATTTGATAAAAGTAAATACACATGTATTCAAATTGGTGGTGTCATACGTACATTTCTCAGCGAACTCTTTCTCTTAACACTTGATACTTGAGCGATATGTGAGTGATTTGTACAAAATGAACACACGAAATCCTATCATTAAGACTCCTATTTATACTAAATTTGACCCTAACGGTCATACAATAATCTAATGCCACGTTATCCACGAGAACTCTGGGGATGCCATCTGTCTATGTGCAGTTTATAGAAACCGTTTCGCAATTCAAACCTACCCGCTCAAGTCCTTTTCGACATGTGGCCATATAGTTATATTCGAAAATGTTACGGAAATACATTAAGCTTCAGTACTTTATGTAATTTTCCGCGAAATGTCTAAGTCTTGGCAAAGATATCTTCCGTGTTAGCTTCGATACTTCTCTCCTTCGTTTCAACTTAGACATTTTCTTGAAGCATGGCCATCAGTAGCCATTTTTTAAATCTTCGAAGATGGTCATCAGTAACCATCATTCTTCGAACTTAAAACCTTCGAAGATCAACTTCTTAAACGAAATCTCCAGCTAACAGGACCGTCACCATCCGAGCCAACGGTGCATAAGCTTCCCGGTTTTGAAGACGAACAATGAAATACCGATCTTTGAAGTCCTTCACCGAATTGACATAGATCTTGAAAAGCTTATGGTCAGCATTCTTGAAGGAGACCCAACTAAATCGCCCATCGGCCGACTGCCTCTGAACACGAAAGCAACGGCCAAACATGGCAGTAGTAGCCCCGATTCCTAGATAATCACAAACAACTTTGAACGCGCGCATGAAGGCGAAGGCGTTTGGATGTAGTTGAGACGGATCCAATCTGAGACCGACCAACAGGGCAACCTGAAAACTGGTGAAAGGAAGACGGAACCCTAGCTCCTTGAACACATACTCGTACATCGCAAAACTATCCCCAGCGAAACGAGAGCAAATCCGATCATTTTTAGACGGACACCCGACCTGGAAATTTAGAGGGTCGCTGAGCCCCCTATCTCGAACCTCCCTAAAAGCACCATTCAGAGATTCGGTGTATCGGGAAACCACAGTCAGAGGCTCGTCGGCCACCCAATCGACACTACTCTCACAATCATAGTCGAAGAGTGGGGTCGGCGGAACTCCCTCCTCGGCACCGGAACTAGGGGAACCCTCATGTTCTTCCCCCTCCTCTATAGCCGCGAGATGAGAGTTGTCAACCTCGATCACCTCAACATCGGAACTACTCGCAGTTGTCTCCCGCGAACTAGCCCACGAGCTTGATTTCGATCCTGACGACGAGCTAGATCCTGAATGGGAGTCACCTGCATGCAGAAGGAAAAAGTGAATCCGACGGTTCATCAAATCCACCCTTCCACCGCAACACAAGTGAAAGGGTAGAGCTGCAGGCGCCGAAGCCCCCGGCTAAACCCCTCGTCATAGATGCACTTGGTTGCTATCCGAGGACTCACCCCATTAAACTTAGCAAAAATCAAACAAAACATACGCGCTCGAGTCGTACGTAGCATGATCGACGCAATCCTTAAACGCGCCGAACATATTTATGAATGAGCCGAGGGAAAGCATGAGTTCGCCGGCCAAACCCATGGGTTTGACGAGCCAAATCATGAAGGCACCGGGAGGTGACGGAAAAATCAACTATACTGCTAACCTCTCCCGGTCATCGCTTGAATAACCCGAGGAGACGGTTATGGCCTTTGAATCTCACGAGGAGAAACTGCCGACTTAGACGACAAAACGGCAGAAACGCACCCTATAAATTCCCTAAAAACAAAGAAAGATGTACGTAATCTAGAGTTAAATATCAATCGTACCTGATAGTGACATGTTTCCAACAGATTTGAGCTTAATCCTTCAAGTAGGCGTTGTCAAACGATGGAAGCCTGGGAAAATTAACGCTGGAGCCGAGCACGTAAACGGAGAATAAAAATCCCAAATGAGAGGGTTTATCCCCTTTTATAGAAGAAACGCTCGGAATATGAAACGTCACGTCGGCTGGCACAGCCTTCCCTAGGCGCCGCCATCTACCCCTAGGCAATCATTACTCAATGCCACGTCAGCGAGTGAGGGTCACGCGCGATCTCTCGTCTCCCACCGTGAACGGCTCCATCCGAGCGCGACTGAGAGACGAGGATCAACTGGACATGGGCCCACCACTGGCAAAGTCGAAGCTCCTTACTCGGAACTCTGACTTGGGGGGCTCCTGTTCTGGACTGGGCCAAGATTCGGCCCAATCTACTTTCGGCCTACTTAGCCTTGGAGGCCCAAACCACCCCATGTCCCATAAAGAGCAATCAAGTGCTCGTCTTCACCGTGCCCGGCACAAGCGCTTCCCGTGAATTGTCTAGTGCTCGACATAGGCGCTCCCCGCGAGCGCCTTCTCCACCGAGGACCCCTTCTCCTCGTAGGGTTCCTTCACTTCCAACCCCCCGAATAATACGGAGTCCACGTGGCTCCTAAAAGACCGCATCTCCCTTGAACTTCGGAGCGGTTAACCAGGACAGAGGGCACTCACGCACCTCCGGTATTTCCGCCCAGGAAACCTGGCAGTCTCCTAGTTGGGCCTAGAAATCCAGCCCAATAGCGAGATCATGGCCCAGCGCTAGAGGCTATAAATACCCTCTTTCACTAGAGGGTCAGGTATTCAATTCTTTCTAATCTTTAGCTTGTACTTGCACTCCTTTGCTCGTCTTCTTACTTTGGCATCGGAGTACCTTGCAGATACACCCCCTTCACTTCACAAAGATCCAACATCCGAGCAGGCCTTGACGATCCGTCTGATAAGGTACGATTATATATATATATATATATATATATATATATATATTAAAAACATAATTTTTTTAAAAATAGAACTATAAACAAAATATTATTAAAAACGAAATATATTTTTAATATTTTTAAAAGAGAAAATTTAACTTTTTAAACAGTATATATATATATATATATATATATATATATATATATATATATATATATAAATATATATATATATATATATATATATATATATATATAATAAAATAAAATAGAATAGAAATAGATTTTATATTTCTTAAAAGAACATTAAGTTTGTTAAGAATAAAATAATGTAAAGTAGTACTTTTTAAACATAACATTTTAAAAAAAGATTATTATATTTTGTTTAAAAAAAAGGATATAGTAGTGTGATATATATATATATATATATATATATATATATATATATATATATATATATATATATATATATATATATATATATATATATATATATATATAGGGGATGTATCAAGTAGGAGAGATTTTTAAATAAGAGATAAGAGGATTCAATGCTAATCATTGGATATAATCAAGAGAGAGAATTAAATTATTTATTAAAATATTAATATAATTATTATTTCTCTCTCTTGATTAATCCAATGGTTAACATTAAATCCTCTTATCTTTTATTTAAAAACCCTCCTACTTGATACATTCCCTATATATATATATATATATATATATATATATATATATATATATATATATATATATATATATATATATATTTACTGCAGGAGTAAGTTATTATAACTTACTCCACATCTTGACCATTAATTCTTTTCAATATAATTGTTAAAATTAATATATATATATATATATATATATATATATATATATATATATATATATATATATATATATATATAGTTAATATAGTTCTATGTTTAATTATAGTTACTAAAAAGACAATGATTGAATATATGTGCAGTATGGATTATTATTGGTATTATCGTAGTTGGATGTACGATAGATTGGAACCAGGAAGACGTGCACTTAAACCTAATTTTATAGTAGGAGTTAATGGATTTATCACGTGGGCGTTTGCTTAGGAATGTTGTCGAAGCGAAAGAGGAGTTAGGTGTCCTTTTCTTAAATGTGGATGTAGACCTATAATTAGTGACCCAGAGGAAGTGGTCAGGCATTTGCATAGAAGGGGTTTCACGGAAAATTATTGGGTTTGGACGTTTAATGGTGAAAATCTGCCGAGTAACGTACTAGAGACTAGCAATTCGCATGCTTCAAGTAGTCGACCGCCTATGGAATATGAGGAAAGACCGCCTATTGAATATGAGGAAAACTTTAATCTGATCGGTTACATGGTTGAGGATGCTTTTGGTGTGAACGTGACTTATGATCAAACTGAATATTTTGATGGGGAAGAGTTGCCGAATGAGGAAGCGCATAGATTTTATTAGTTGTTGAATGAGATGAATACACTGTTGTTTGAGGGGTCGTTTGACTCAAAGTTATCAATGTGTGTGAGATTATTGGCCGCTAAGTCAAATTGGAATGTTCTTGATCAGTGTTTGTCCGATACAATGGTTGAGGGGCATCTAGTTGATTCGTTTATATTGTTGGTTGATAATAATGCGGATGAAGAGCATGGAGATTTTGGATCCGAGGACAATATCACATCAGATGATGAGAATGATATGGATGACGAGCATGAAGATTTAGAATAATGAATATGTGTTGTTGAAAATGTGTTTTTGTAATTTTACTTAATGAACCATGTATTGAATGTGTTAATGAATATGTGTTGTTGAGAACGTATTTTTGTAATTTTACTTAATGGACCGTCTATTAAATATATTATGTATTGATTGTGTTTTCTCTATAAATAGGTAAAATGCCACCCCAACCTGAAAAAGATAAGGGTGTGAGTGATAGTGGTAAGAAGAAGTCACAACGCCCACCAATAGTAGTATGTCAGTCACCTCAGTCGGCCATGTGTCCTCCCCCGCAGAGTTAGGTTAATCCTATGTCCATGGCCAATACTCAGGATTTTATGCCACTACTCTCCTCTCCGTCTTTTCTTAGCCCAACTGGGGCATCATCTTCTGTTATGCCACCACTTGGTTATCCATTCCCATAGACACACGTGTCCCCATCCTTCCAGCACACCGCAGGATCTAGTTTTCCACCGCCCATACAGACTAGTCGCACCCCACATCCACCACATGTGCCCTCATCCTTCCAGCAGACTGGAGGATTTAGTTTTCCACCGTCCACACAAACTAGTCACACCCCACATCCCCCACATGTGCCACCATCATTCCAGCAGACTGAAGGATCTAGTTTTCCACCACCAACACGTGATAATGATCAGGCGGAGGATGAGGATGATGAGTTGGATGGGAGCGATGTTCGAGGGGATGATGATCCGAGCCAGATTCATACCATTGAGGGGAGATTTTAGGTTTGGCCCGAAGGAAGCTCGTTAGTTTCTTATTTATCAATTTTTATTTAAGTATATGTTTCTATTTTTAATAACTTTATAATTAATGCTAATTCAATTATTGTTGTTTAGATTCGGGCCGAGGTAGACTGCTTCCAAAGTTATAAGTTATATAATTCAGTTGAATTATAAAACATTTATAAAGACTTTTAAATATGTTAAGGGCGATGATAGAGAACATTGGTTTAAGCAATTTCAGATATACTTAATTTATTGTTTAAGTTATTGTTACTTAAATGACTTTTTCATTACAGTTATCTAACTTTTATTTTAATGTCATACAACATTGTAGGAAAAATGTATGTGGGAACCAATGAAAGAGAGGCTGATTAAAAAAAATTATTATGGCAGAACTGTAAGACGACTTTCTGACATGCTACGATGTGTTAGAAAGCGTTGGAAACTTCATGGCATCCATCCCAGTTGGATAGGAGAAGAAATCTTTCAGAAACTTCTTAAATATTGGGAGGGTGATGAATTTCTGGCTAAATCTGAAATTGCAAAGAAAATGAGAGCATCTGAAAAAAAAAGGGGTTGCCTTAGTGCTGTTGGAAGTATAAGCACTGTTGAGCATCTTTGACGCCTGGTAAGAATTATTAGGTTTTTTAAAGTTATAATTTGATTTTATAATATATATTATTAATCATAGTTAATTTTATTATTTAGGCTAAGGAATTGAATAGACCACCTCTGATGACCGAGCTGATTGCAAGGACTCGGACACAGAAAATAGGAGGTTTTGTTAATGATCGTACACAAAAAGCTATGGTAAGTTATTTAATTTACGTTGTTCATTTTTTTTTAATTTATTGGCAACTTTTGTGTCGTGATTTTCATGTGGCATGTGAGATGTTGTGGCGTGAAAATCATGTGGCAACTAAAGTTGCAGCGTGAAAATCACATGGCTATTTTTCATATATTATTTAAGTAAATTTAATTTAATTTAAATTATATTTAACTTAATTTGTTTGTATGTGTAAGATGATTATCAGACATTGCTTGTACAATTTCTAAATATTAATCCTCAATATACTCCAGGACCGGGAGAGCCGCTTCATCCAGATGTGGATTTTATATTTGGAATGAAGTCATTTGCGACAAGGGGCCTAATGGGTGTTTTTTTTTGTGGTGGAAATTTGGCAGGCACCTTGAAACCTGACGATAGAACTCTATATCAAAGAGTTATTGACGGGGAAAGATGTTCACGTCCCGTAACTTTGACACCGGAATAGTGAGAAACTATAAGACAATTGGCGATAAATGAGGCCAGACGCGATGCGGCGGAACGTGAGGCAGCTTTGAAGGTCCAAATGGAGGCAATGTAGAGTGAGCATCAGCGGCAAATGGAGGTTATGGCGAAGAGACAATCTGATATGGAGGCGCAAATGCGGCAATTTATGCAATCGTTTGGTGGAAACCAAAACGTGGGTGGTTATGCACCGATAGATTAGGAGAACGAAAATGATGATGAGTTTCCCGACCCAGACTGATAGTTGATTTAGTTTAATTCTTATTTTGTTGTTACATTTGATTTTGAATTTGTGTAAAATATTAATTAATTTATAATTACATTTAGTAATATTTTATTTTTAATTTTAGTTTATTAATTTATATATTTTAGTATATTTAGTTTTTAATTTAATTTATATATTTTAAATATTTAGTTAATTAATTAAATTTATTAATTTAATTATATATATATATATATATATGATTTATTTATTTGGATTCAAATTTTATAAATAAATAAAAAATATTAGTGACGTGATCTACATGTCACTAATTAGTGACATGTAAATCACGTCGCAACATATAAATATCCATCGGCTTTTAAATAGTATAATAGCAATTATTAGTGACGTGAATTTCATGTCACTAATTAGTGACATGTAAATCACGTCGCAACTAAAGATTCTTTTTCTGCTATGCCTGCTCTGACTGAAAGTGTGTAAATTCCCGTGCCAAGGTTTGCGATGTGAATTTCATTTCACTAAGTAGTGAAGTGGAAATCACGTCACTACTTAGTTGCCACCTTGTCTCCTGCGGCGTAATTTCCCACGTCGCAAATTTTAGTTTGTGATGTGTTTTTTCAGTTTGTGGCGTGATTTTCACGTCACTACTGAGTTTTTTTGTAGTGATATTTATTACATTCAATGTCACTATTCCAAATATACCCCTATAACTTTTTACATTTTAAATGTTTTAAACAATTTCCAAAGCAAAAATAGGGTAAAATTAGAAAGAGTGTAAGAACTAAATGCATTGAGACAACCTCCTTAAAGGGTGAGCTTTTTTGCAAATTTGCTTATATTTAAGACCGGAGGGAGTATATGATCAATTGACACCAAGGTGTCATGACACCAAATTCTACCCCTTTATTATTCTTAATCTATAGGCTAAGATAAAATCCCTTAAAAACTTATGTATTAGTTTTTAAGTGAATATATCTTAACCCTTTAGATTAAGAAAAATAATCTGGTAGAATTTGGTGTCATGACACCTTGGTGCCAATTGATTTTATATAAGGCACTAATTAAGATAAAGGGTTTCAAATTCAATTTTATTTCACTCTTTTTCCTCACGTACTGACTTAAGCATTGGAGTGATAACCTTGCAAATTCCCCCACTCCATCGCCTCAAAAGAAACGACCTGCCATCATCGTTGTTCTTCCTCTCACTTCTAGTTCTAGAAATGGAACAGTGGTGTTGTATGTGAGAATTGACTTCTGATTCGTACGACTTTCACGAATTCGTGTTCGCTTTCAAACTTCGCAGTTCATAACCTCATCTGATCTTTGGAGCAAAAGCATTTACGATAAAATGTGAAGATCCATCGCATCTTGATTAAACCAATCATAATCTCAGTTTTACTCCCTCAAATTTCTAGATCTTTATTTCTTACAATTATCAATGATGACTGGACCTAAGGCTACCAGATCGCCGCTGTGCAAGAAGCTGGTGCCACTGCTCTAGCAACAAGAAATTAACCACCCCTTCCTCCTCCATAAAACCCCACTGATATTGAACCAGTTGTTTCATTATATAAAGATTTGGTTCAAGCTTCACTATTGGCCAGATCTATTCAAGTTACTCTAATGGAGATTCTTGTTCTGCCTTCAATTGCACAAGTTAAATCCCTGTCTGGTGTAACGGTGAAATTTGTGGGACTAAAGCCATTGATTGACTTAGCTCATGTGTTTTAAACAAAGTCGCCACCGTGATTTATTGTTTCTAAAGGAAATGGGAGAAAGAATGAATAGAGTGGGGGATGAGAAAAGAATATTTTAAAAGTGAGCTCGATAAGATATTGCATCTTAGCCTACATACTCCTTTAACAATAGGGAAGTCAGAGCTTTTGTAGTTCCTCTTAAAAGGAAAATAAAAGGGCTAAGTGGCAAAATCTTTTTGGATGTTGAGCTTTAACAATACTCAACACTTTTTTTAAAATGTTAAGCTTTAACAATACTTAACAGGTTTTAATAAAAGGAGCCAAGCTTTAACAATACAAGGCTAATGTTTAAAAGAAGTTGGTTGAGCTTTAACAATACAAAACCAAAGGTTGATTAAAAAGGTTGAGCTTTAACAATACAAAACCATTTACAAAACAAGTGGGGTGCAAAGCTTTAACAATACTAAGCACAAAGATAAAAGAGATTGAAAGAGAGATTGAGTACCTTGACAATTTTAGTCAATGCAATTCTCATTCCTTTGGATATTTCAACAACAACTCAAGCAATCAATCATGGATACCTCAAGTGTGTGTGTGTGTGTGTGTGTGTGTGATAACACGTGTCACAAAAGACAAGCAAGTGAGTATAACAAAGAGATCAGTGTAAACTCAAATAATAGTGGATAAAATGATGTTTGTACCTTGGGATAATTTCATGTATGAATGAATATGATGGATGATGGATGGATAAATATCTCATGCACATGGGTTAGTAAACAAAGTATATGTATTATAATGATAATACTATGAATAAAGTACAAGTGTACAAGGATACAAATTAAAAAGTATATGTACAAAGACAAATAAAGAGATCAAAGCTACAAGTTATATCAACATGGTGAAGCCAAAGATCAAATATTCAAATTAGGGTTTTAGGACCACAATTAAACCTAATTGATTTTTAATTTTATTAAAATATCAAACCCTAAAGGGGAGTTGGTCTATGGTACATGATGTGGTCAAGGAGATATTATCCTAACCCTAAAAAGATTCACACAAAAATATACAAGAGTTTACTTGGTGAAAATATCAAAAAAAAGAAATGTTTTTTAGGATTTTTTTTAACCTATAAAAGCTTGTTTTTTATTTAATTTTTTAAATGATAAAATAAATAATATTTTTGGATTTTTTTATCAACATTAGTAAAATAGATATTATAAATAAAAAGAGTAAAAAATTTGGTTTGAAAATGATTTGTTTTGATATTTTAAAGAAAATAAACAAGTTTATTAAAAAAGAATGAAAATAAGTGCTAAAAAAATGGTTTTGGTCCCCAAAGGACTTGAACCTACGCCCTCACCTTTACAAGCTCAAAACTTGGCCACTAGGTCAAGGGCCTGTATGTGATCATAATGCGCATCCACCTCATTATATTTGAAAATCAATGCTAAATGGTGAAAATGAGAAATAAACAAACAAAAATGTAAAAGGGGTGGATCGAACCCACGCCCCTGAACACCAAAGCCTTAACACTCACACGCTTGCCAACTGAGCCAATATGATGAAGTCATTTAACAAATGCGTTGTATTAAATATTAGCTAAAACTGATTTTGAAAACTGAAGAAATGGCGCCATGGCCATCATCTTCCTTGTTGAGATAACAACAAAGCCATGGCTAGAAATTCAAGCTCCTTAATTTCTCAACCATTCACGAAGGTGTAAACATGAAAGTTGCTCGAAATTTCATCAGGAATCCAACCATATGACTCTCATAAATTTATTTGACCTATAGCTTGTGAATTTCTCAAAACAAACTAAGAACCCTGAAAGTTCAAAATCAAATTAAATGATTTACATTTTGAATAAATTAATGACACTAGAGGGCTTTTGATCCTTATGTAATTCTAAACATGATGGTATCAAGCTTTGATCACATTGGTATCTCTACCAATGAGTTTGAAGTTTGAGTTTTTACCTCTGAAAATGGAGATCGAATCCTTGCTTAGAGGTGTTACAGAAGTGTGTTAGTGATCTGGATAGCTTCCCTAACCTTCAAGGAACATGTTGAAGTGCTTAGAATGGACTAACACCCCCTGTAACTCCAAACTCGATAGCACCTACAAAACAAAAAAGTTATGGATGGAACTCTTGGTTCCAAGTATTACAGAAGTGGATTGAATATTTGGATAGCTCCTATATGTGATATGGAAGGTATGTGAGGTGAAAGATTGGGCAATGTTTGGACCAGGGATGAATTTGGTGCTTAAGGCCCAAGAACACTCAAAGATGGAGGTTTAATGGTAATTCTGGCTTTGAGGTGTTTTTTAGGGTGGTGATTATGATGAACATCTTCTAAATGGTATTTAGAAGCTATTTGGATGGTTGTTAGACACTCAGAAACTCTAGATTTAAAAATGACTATGAAAATGCAAATGACACAAAAATGGACTTTCAATTGGGAAGGTGACTATGAGATTTATTGTGTGTTTGATGCAACGACCAATGCCCTCTATTTATAGGCCAAAATTAGGGTTTGTGGGTGAAAGAACCAGAACATTTGGCTGTGTGGTTTGACAGTTGTACTCTTTTGCTTCTTCATGAAGAAAAGTGAAGTTCATGGTTCAAGAGCAAGGTACAAGTTCAGGCATGCTTGTAGTGACTTTATCTGCATCATAAGAGCTTGCTTGTGGTGTTTGAAATGCTTTTGTGGCAGAAGAAACATTGTAGAGGCTCAATGCATTGACTTTGTGTATAAAGCTTACTTTTCAAGAATGGAAGTCTTAACTTTTGTACACAAATGGAATGAAACTTGCACAATGCATAAAACACTTGGGTTATAACTCAAAAGCAAGTGTAATCTTCTGAATTTCGTGTCTTAAACAAGTTATAGGAGCTGCAAGAAAGGAATCTTTCATTTTGAAATGGTTTTGCTTCATAACTTTCTCATGTTCTTGGCTTGAATTCAAGAGTTTTGGAGCCTTATTCACAAAATCACAACTCTTAGCTCAAGTGTTGAAATTTCATACTAATGGTCCCTTTAGAAAGCCTTTGCTACATACTTTAATCCACTTGTTAAAAAATTTCTCAAACTCATTTTGGATCTTGGTGAAAATTGTCCATAAAGTTAGGAAAAAACTAGGTTAAAACACTTACAATTTTTCTAAGTATTTTGACCTAAAACTTCTTGATTCCATATCTCTCAAATAAATCAATTTTTGGGAAAACTTTATAAGTGGCAAAGTTTTTTGTTTGATCAAGATCTATAACTTTCATGTTGGGAGATTTTTGAGTTTGTAAGTGAATTTTGAAGTTCCCAAAATGGTACCAAATACACTTAAAATCCAATTTTGACTTTTTGTTGACTTTTTGATTCTTGATTGACTTTCTTGATTTTCTTTGATCAAATGTCTTTAATAACCATATGTTAATTATTTTGATCCTCAAAAGTCCATGGTTAACCAAATTCCTTAAAAGTCAAAGTTTGACCTAGACAACTGACTTTTCCAAATGAATTGCACTTGTGGGGATTTCAAATTAATCAAGCTCTTCCTTCCAAATGGATGATGTGAGTTGATTATGATGGTGCATTAGAGGTCCTTGAATAATTATTTGAGCCATGGATCCATGTCCTAATTAAAAGTCAACCTTCCAAGTGAATTAGGTCAACAACCTTAATTTGGTGCCGGATGGACTTGGAGGTTGTTGATCTTGAATTGAGCCACATTTAGACTTGAATATTGATAAGGATAATCACTTTATCACATGAGGATGCTTTGATCCTTTTTTGATTCTCTAAACCCTAATTTTCTCAGCCTCCTTTTGATCAATCTTCTGTTTTGAAACAAGCAACACACAAGTAACAAACAACAATATTTTTGTATTTTTGTTAGTAATTGATGTGTGCATGATGATAATGATGATTATGATAACCCTACTATTTAAAAATGAGGTGGGATCTCATTGGTCAAAAACTGGGGTACAACAATTGGACTCCACGATCTACTAGAGAACCTCGGTGTGCAAGGTGCTATTGGCTTGTTGAACAACATGTTTAACATCATTCAACAACAAAACTCACATGTGCTTGAAGTGAGGCTTCAACACTTGGAAGAAATCCTTCACCACGCTTCCTCCCGTGAAAATATTGTCCAATAATTTATTTCAAGGAAGACTCATGTTGACGTCCTAAAACCATCTGGGTCAAAGAGAGACGAGGCCCTTCGGTTGAAGGATTGACATAAGAGTATAAGGAATCAGACTCTCCCTCAGAGCCCTCGGGGAGACGGGGGCAGTCACGCTCCTTCCTCAACTCAAGTAGAAACTCACTCGAGGAAGGTGCAACTAAAGCCCCCACTGTCAGTTAGAATCCTTGAGAGTAAGATCCAGAACTCCATGGAGAAGTCTCCCAAGCTGTGCGGTTATGAGGGAAATGGGAGATCCAGACGAGGATGTGAAGCTCATGAATGACCGACTTAGTTACTCCAACATCGATGATGCGTCCAAGTGTAATATGTTTTCTTTAACCTGGATTAGGCCATCCTGGTTGTGGTTCAACAGTTTGCCCGATGCAAGTATTGATTCTTGGGCAGACTTCTATGAGAGGTTTTCTACGCATTTCACAACCCGGAAAATGACGACCTATATATGAAACAGCCCTGAGCGGGATCATCCAAGGAAAGAAAAAGAGTTTTTTGTCTTACATAGATTGATTCACGCAGCTCTGTTTTGAGGTGGAAGGGACTTAAGAAGGTCTTCAGTGCTAGATTTTTTTAGAACGGTCTTCTAAGAGACCACCTCTTTAGGCATAAGTTATAGAATACGAAGGTAAAATGTGTCCAAGAAATATTAACCATGATTGAACCTTACATGATCTTGGAAGAGAAGCTGACCACACATTTTGACAATCCCACTTCTGTCGAATTTTATTCCAATCGCTCTGCTAGGAAGGAGTCTCATCAACGTTGAAATGACCCTAACTGAGGTATGCTGGGAAAGTACAATAGGCACACCCCCTAACGTTATATTAAGATAACATTTATCAAGATTATGCAAATACTGAGTTTTGAAAAGGAGGAATATGACCTCCTTATCCCGTCAAAGAGACACCTCGAATGGATAAATTAAAGTATTATCGCTTCTACCAGAGCCACGACCATAACATCGATAATTGCAAAGTTTTTGTAAAATTGATCAATTGTTATATAGTTAATGGTGAATATACATTATATTTGTATTAAAATGTGTCAATAATACATATAAAAAATAGTCACCATCTAAATACACTGTTAGACAAAAATTTAAAAAGCATCAAAACATGTGTCATCACCTAAATCTATTTTTATGGGGGTGTCGTCTTTGAATTTTCCTTATTTGTTTCTCTTTCAATCTCTTTCAACTTGGTGAACTCTTTCATCCTTTCCAGAAAGTGATTTGGCGAAATTCCAGCCTTTTTGGAAAATCTGTCATCCACTCAGGTGATGTCTTTGGTATAGGACACTTTGGTTTCAAATAAACGTGAATAAAATATTGTGTTTTTAAAAAACACCCAATACACATGATGCATTCAAATGGATTTTGAGGGGGCTTACTTCGAAGTGAAAAAAACGTTTTCGAGAAACCTTATATTATCAGATCAATACACACCATATCATAAGAACATGCTAGATGATGTTCAATTTTAGGGAAGCGCATCCACTCGGTCATGATAGATATGTTTAGTTTATCATCACAACATCATTATCAAACTATAGCGTTTTCCAATGAGTATAAATCTCATCCATACATATCTGTGTAACAACCTTCATTTTCTTTGCAATTAAACAAGCACATGAAAGACCATACGTCTTTCTAAGTGTACAACCACACTTTTAACCATCTGATCATGTTTGCTCTACTCATTTGTCTTCGTGATAAATAAAATTCAATCCCATCCGAGAGATGTTGCTAACCAACTGTGAATAAATGATGTTTTTTTTTGAATCAATGATTCGATCAAATGATGGTTGTATATCATTATATTGATTTCAGATCATTTGGTTCACGGAGTTCCAACCTTTACAAAAACCACCTTTATTGTTTCCAACCAATTCTTCAATATAACATATGTAGATTCAACTCTGTTAGTTATTGTATTTTCACAATGTCTAGCTTGATCGGTCCATGCACAAGTAATCTTCTCCTTCACCTGGTCTAGAATTATGCTCTCAACATATTTGAGGAAATCTGGATATCTCACACACTCATTCTTGAATTATATGACAAATTCTATAACTAACTCTTTCGTGGAAGAATTTATAACACCATTCCAAGCATCTGTTATTCTTTCCACTACCACACCAACTTTGACCATTTTCCCATATTCACATTATTGGTTATGTGATACCTATGAAGTAGAGCATGCATATCAGGATCGATTATAATGACCTTTGGCACACTTCTAAATCACATGTAGCACTGTCCTATTTTTCGCTTTCCAAAAATGTAAAACCCAATGAAAAGTCATATTCGTCGAAGTAATACCAATGCTTTCTATAAGTGGAAGTCTATACTTGCTTGTTTTGTATTTGAATCAATTATAAGCACAGTGGAAAAATGTTGAACACCTTGATGGAATCAGGATGAGTCTAAAATATATATTTAATTATGACTCCACCCTCACACAGTATATACCTATCGCCATCTAGCAACTTCAAAAGATGTTGCATTTTAGATCTTAATTCTTTTGCCTCCTTATTGTTATGACACAAACATTGTATATTTACTTGATATTTAATATATTTTCAGGTCCTTTCCATTTCAACGTTTCAAGTATGTTTTTAAGTGACACCATATTCAATGTCATGTCTGAAACGAGTTCCTTCTCCTCAGGATTAAGACGATGTACAATGGGATGACCGACTAACTTGTGACACAAGTAATGAATATGTATACTAGAAACTACGTTAAATTTTCATGTATTATTCGCCTTACGGTATCCACGAACCTTAAAAGGATAGTCACAAACTCTCGATCCGGTGTCATTCTGTTTCAACTTTCGAATAGGTTGTTGGTACTTCCACTTCTTTCACATCTCATTGTTACAAATCTTGTCTTCTATCAAAACCATTATCATACCTCCCAATTACAACACTGAACCAAAATTTGATGATTGTTATGCATATCCATTAGATCATATGTTCACGCTCAACAAACTCCACATTAGTTGTAAATTGTTCACGAACATCTACCTCAACAACAACCAATTTAACATCCACCTCAACATCAACTTGTTTAACAACGTCGCCGACACCACCTGATTTAACATCATCATCCACTTCATTTGGTTTAACATACACAGTAGTTTTAAGGAAAGTATTTGGGTGCATCATATCTATAGTCAATCATAATACAAAAATAAATTAATAATTCAAACTCAACCTTGAAAATGTCCAGAAATACATTTTTGAAACATATTCAACCTATTCCGGATATACATCTTCGAACTCAACATTTATTTCTACTTACAAAAACCAGATTAATGCAAGCATTGTAGAAGGAAAAACACGGCCTTTACTTGAAATTGCAGTTTTTTTTCATTCTTTTAATGTTATAAACACACAAAAAATGTTATTTTAGAGTGCAAAAGTTGATTGAGAATGGATGGAGATTTTTTTAAGGGTTTTGATAGAATATTGTCTTTGATCATGAAGAAGAAGAATATGTAAATTTTCCCACTTGAGATTTCTAAATAAGCATATCCGAAATTGTTACTGATTTAATTAAGTGTGACTCCATTTATGCGTGTATTGAAAACACCTTCAATTAAGATTTCAAAGATATATCTCCAAAATATATTTTGACATAAACGGGGTTTGACTCACTTGCTACACCTTTTATATGTGTATTGAATACATTAGAAGATGTATTCCCAAAATATTAAAAATAAAATTGAATTTCAAGTTTGATTACCCTCGTCTTATGGAGTGCGTAAAGTATAATTTATAAGATATTCTTTTAAGGGGCCTACTTTCAAGCTTTTAAAGATGAATTAAAACCACATGGCAGTCACTTCAGATTGAACTTTGTGAATTTGAAGCATAAATATTAGGAGTATCCATTTGATTTATTAACCTACCTTTTCCATTTATCTTAAGGTTTATTATGCTCTTTTACTTTTTAAAAAAGTCCATCTATTCTTTAATTTTTTAAAACGTATCATTTTAGTTCATTTTTTCTAATTAATCATAAAAGTTTTTAAAATTTGTCGCTATTTAAATAAAAAGGATTAATATGATATATTTTAAAGAATTAAAAGACAAATATAGATTTTTTAAATTTTAAAAATTAAAATGTACTTCGAGAATAAAATAAGGAATTTAAAAGAGTATTAAACCAAAATAACTTACTTTTCATTCAAAATTATTTATGAATTCACTCCATCTAACATATATTTTAAAAGTCCAATAAATTACTTTTATTATTTATTCTAATTATGATAATTCATTTTCACAATAAATAATTAAGGCTTAATTACACTTTTGGTCCTCGTGTTTTAACCAACTCACGAAAATGGTCCTGCCTCTTTGAAATCCACGATTTTGGTCCTAACCTCCACTCCCCCCCTCCCAAAACGCTGATGTGTCATTAAAAAAGCTTATGTGGCATGGCTGGCCTGGTTAAATACAATATAAATCACTTTTTATTATTTGTAAAAATTCTGAAATTTATTTTAATTGAATTAATGCTCAAATCCCTAATTCACCTTGCCCTAAATCAATTTCACGCCCTTGTTCCAATTCAGATTCGTTTTCCTTGTTTCCATCAACTATTTCGATTCACTCCAATCTCTTCATTTCTCCAACATCTTCGTCTTCAATCGTTTGTCCTTAATCATCAATGTCACAAGCTAGTTACATGTCGACCTCTAGCTGTGCGTCACGAAGAAGAGAAGTACGTTGCTTCTGTGACCTTGACTCACCTCTCACTACTTCATGGACGACTGGGAATCCTGGGAGGAGGTTTAATGGGTGTGGGTTATTCAAGGTAAGTGAAGTTCTCTTTCTCTTTGAATCTGTTTCAATGTAGATGAAGTTCTCTTCTCTTTCTGTTTGAATGGGTCTGGGAAGATTTATTGTTTGTCAATGCAGTTGCAGGGAAGAAAGGGATGTGATTTCTTTAGTTGGTATGATGTTGAAATGTCCGTTCGTGCAAAGGAGGTTATTTTGTCGCTAATGAAGAAAATTGATGAACATAAGCAGAAGGACAATGCAAAGTTGAAACAAGATGAGGATTTGAGGAAGAAACTAAAGTTTTGGCAAGGAATGTTTGTTGCATCTGTTGTGGTCATAATAGGATTGTTTTGTTTTGTCAACTTCAAGAATTGAAGAATGTGATGAAATTAGTTGTTATGTTTAGGAGGTTATTTTGTCTTCTTTGTTAGGTATTATGTAAGAATGTCTGCCTTGTTGTTCTAAACTTGATATGTTATGGTGTACTGAATATTGTTTGAATGAAAATTATTGTATTGAAAAAGTGTGTACTTAATTGTGCTGCCATCATAGTGTGTGCTGCCATCATAGTGTGTACTTAATTGTGTAAACATATAGCTGCACATATAAAACATCACATATCAAAGAGATTGTCATTACATATAGTTGCACCAATTGTTAAAGCAGTGAGTACATAATCAAGATAGCCATTACATATCCAACATAAGCATTACATATCCAAAAAAAGACAGTACATAACCAAGATGATTGTGGAGCATATCATACAACACAACAAAGTTAACAAAATGTTGCTACCACACAAAACAGAACAAAAATTAACTTAAGCCTAATCTACTGCTGAGATGGTTGTGTTTGTGGAGCCTGTGACCCTTGAGGAATAACTTCAGCATCATTTGCTTTCTGCTTCTTATTAGGCTGCTTGTTTCCTCCCTTTGGAATCTGCCTGTCAGCAGCACTTTTGCCTTTACATGTCCTACTATTATGCCCATACTTTCCATAATGTGTGCATTTTACAGTCTTCAACTGCCTTGGTAGCACACCAGAATTTTTTGGCTCATCATTGCTCTTGTTCCTCAGCTTCTTGGGTCTTCCTGGTGCCTGTCTCATGACAGGTGGATGGATGTGTTCAGTATTTGTGACTGGCCACAATCTTGGTCCATTTGATGGCAGCACAATATGAGCATAAGTTGCAAGGCACTGTGATTTTCTGCAATTAACCAATAATAAATAGCACAATAAATATCACAGCACAGCCATTGTATCATATATAAAATGAGACATAAATGCAATGAGACATGTTATATCAAAACAATTACATACCTATAGTAAGATGAGACATAGTTTTCAACAACCAAGCCATTGTACCATATGCACACAATAGCATGTGCACAAGGTATACCTGATAGGTCCCATTTACGACAAGCACAAGTCTTTTCTGCCAGGTTCACAACATATGTGTCAGATTCATTACACACACTGAACTTAGTCATTTCCACATCACCATGCCAAGTTGCCTTCCACCCTCCAGCAGCTCTCTTGTTTTTCTCAATTATTACTGAATCTTGGGACATATATCACCATTGATCCTTTCAAGCATTTGCCTTTGCTTCACAATCCTCACAGTTATGTAATGTTTGACACCCTCAAGCAAAGTGATGATTGGTTTGTCCCTTATGTTGAGTATTGCCCTATTGAAAGCTTCACACATGTTATTGACCTGCAAATCACATGTTGTGTTAGTGCTAAATGCTGATCTAGACCACTGTGCAGGTTGGACCTTGGAAATTTCATTGTATGCAGCTTCATTTATATCCTTCATTTTCTGCATTGCAGAGTTCCAATCTGGCACAGTAGTAGCTCTAGCAGCTTTCCATAATAGTTCCTTCATGTGAGCTCCTGGGAATCTCTTCTTCCAGTTTCCATACAGATGTTTGACACACAACCTGTGTTCAACATTTTCTCCAAGTCCTTTAATCACCTCCACAAGTCCCTGTCACATTATAGAATATCATGATTTACATACTTATAGAAATCACTATTATACAAATCAATAATACACATAATTAAATGCATACCTTTTGCTGGTCAGAAATAAATGCATACTGTTTAGGTATAATTTGGTTAAGATCTTCTAATAGAAGGTCAACAAACCACTGCCAAGAATCCCTTGTTTCAGCTTCAACCACAGCATATGCAATAGGCATTATCTGGTTGTTTCCATCCTTGCCTATAGCTGATATAAGCTGACCACCATGTTCACCTTTCAAGAAGCAAGCATCTAATCCAATTAATGGTCTACATGTGCTGGCAAATGCAGCCTTGCAAGCTTCCAAGCAAATGTAAATCCTCTCAAAAACATGTCCTATTTCAGACTGTCCACATTTGATAATCACTGTGCTATTAGGATTTGACCTTCTAATCTCTTCAGCATAATTCCTCAAGTGTGCAACCTAATTGACATTTTACCACAACCCTAATTGCATCATTTTTCTTTAACCATAACTTAGTCCTTGTTTCCATAGCACAGTCCTTCACAGCATCTATGATGACTTCCTTTGAGACAAACTGCATACCCAACTCAAACCTAACTGGATCACCATTATCAGACACCTTGAAAGTTGGAAATTTCCTTTTGTGAACAACTTCATCATCACTTTCCACTGGGGTATGCAAATCACTCTCATCTTGGTCTGACTCTTCATATATAGCAGATTGTGGTTCATTTAGATTACCACCCTCCTGATTATTGTCAGCAAATGTCTCATTAGGTAATTCATGTGTCCAATCCCATTCTCCTCCTTCAATAGGAATATCTAAGTCACTTTCACTTTCAACATCACTTGGAACATAATCCCCATCTTCTTCACTATCAGAATTCATATTAACTTCTTCATCAACATTTACTCCATTAGGAACTTCCATATTGACATCTTCAGCATCATTATTGTCCAAAGGAACTTCATCATTAATAGGATCTTCAGTACTGACACCACCATCCACATGAACTTCAGTGTTGAAACCACCATCTAGGGGAACTTCAGTGTTGACACCACCATCCACAGGAACTTCAGTGTTAACACTACCATCCACAGGAACTTCTGTGTTAACACTACCATCCACAGGAACTTCTGTGTTAACACTACCATCCACAGGAACTTCATTGTTAACACTACCATCCACAGGAACTTCATTGTTGACACTACCATCCACAGGAACTTCATTGTTGACTCCATTAGGAACTTCTTTCTCAGCATTACTAACATCTTCATCTAAAGGGGCTTCATTAAAGACATCATCATCCTCAGGGCCTTCATCACCAAACTCAACTACTTCTGGTATATCCACCTCATGTTCAACAAAGACATCTACTAAGCTATGCCCTTTTGAATCTTCAATAAGCTGCAACAAGTCACCATCTGAGTTTAATGGCTTGAGTCCACGCTGAAATGATAGTTTTGGATGCTGGTACCACAAACACTTAAACTGCGCATACCCAAGCTTAAGGACCAGGCTTTTAATGTCCTTATAGTTCACAAAATCAACATCAACACTAAAATCCATCTCATAAACTAAACCCTCCACGTAACATTTGACAGGAAAACTAACAAATCTACCCCTATGGTTAATACGTAGCCTCAACCTTTGTATTTCACTTGGCCTGTGAATATCAACACAACAGAATAACCATCCATACGAAATACAAAATAGAAATAGAAACCCTAACTAGTGTGCTACCTTCTTAAAACCCTAATAGAAACAGTAAGCATGAATAGAAATAGAAACCCTAGTCGTAATACATACCTGAATGTAAATTTCGGGTTATTCACACCGTTGCTTGCCATGTTCTTCAATTGTTCCTCGTTCAAAGCTTTTGCAGTGAAGAAGACGATGTTATGTGTTCTTGGTTGGAGGTAAGAGAATGAAAATAAGAAGTGCAATGGAATGGTTTAATTTTTAGTGGTTACTGAGCATTAATTCAATTAAAATAAATTTCAGAATTTTTACAAATAATAAAAAGTGATTTATATTTTATTTAACCAGGTCAGCCATGTCACATAAGCTTTTTTAATGACACATCAGCGTTTTGGGAGGGGGAAGTGGAGGTTAGGACCAAAATCGTGGATTTCAAAGAGGCAGGACCATTTTCGTGAGTTGGTTAAAACACGAGGACCAAAAGTGTAATTAAGCCAATAATTAAATCATTTATGCAGTTATAAAACTCAACGAATTATAATAAAAGAGTATTTTACAATTATAAAAGTCAAAAAATTATAATATTTTAAAACAAAAAACTAATAATAGAAAATATTTTTTTAATAGTTTCATTAATATTAAGAATTATAATTAAGTTGTCAATCCTTTTATCATCTTTTCCAATATATTAATATACAATCTATCTATAATATAAATTCATTTTTTTCTTTCAAATTTGACCTATATTAATCTATCATCCAATCCATCTATTTAAAACTATGAATATAACTTCGATCTATCTAATATATTTTAATAGTACAATAAATTATTTTAATTTTTAACACAATTATAAAATTTAAATAATTATAATATTTTTAAATAAACAAGTAATTATAAAAAACAAAAATAGTTTTTAACAGTTTCACTAATATTAAAATTTAATATTAATCTGCAATGCATCTATTTAAATATATGGATGCATTCAATCTACCCAATATATTTTAAAAACTTAATAAATTATTTAATCATTTTAATTAATTATTTTTATAATAATTAATAATTGTTGTTCCGTTCAGAAGTATAATTGAATCTAATCGATAGATAGTGTTGATCTCATGTGCAGCGGGACGTAATGAACATGTTATATTGACATTCTAACATATAAGTCAATTCAAAATTCAAAATGAATGTAATGAAAAGTGAAGATCAGATTCTACTTTTCATAGAAATGGACTTTATACATTAGTTTAAATTAAATGAATTTGAGACGAATTGAACCTAAACCTTTTAGATCTTTAGCTGGCACAAAACAATTTTCATTAAAATAAAAACTATTTACAAGTTGTAAAATTTTAACAATTATAATATTTTTAGATAAAAAAATATTAGAATTTTTTTTAATAATTTCATATACATTATATATATATATATATATATATATATATATATATATATATATATATATATATATATATATATATATATATATATATATATATATATATGTGTGTGTGTGTGACGTATCAAATTAGCTATAATGAAAATTGAGAACTTTTAATATTAACCATTAGATTTGAATTAATGACTCAGATTTACCTCATAAGTTAAATACATATTACATAAATATCTTGTTCACTTAAACATTAATTAAATATTTTAAAATATGAGGTAAATCTGAGCCATTAATTCAAATCTAATGGTTATTATTAAAAGTTCTCAGTTCTTATTATAGCCAAAGTTCTCATTTGTAACGCCCCCATATATATATATATATATATATATATATATATATATATATATATATATATATAGCCAAAGTTCTTATTATAGCCAAAGTTCTCATTTGTAACGCCCCCATATATATATATATATATATATATATATATATATATATATATATATATATATATATATATATATAATTGTTGAGACCAAGCAAGGAGACACTACTGTAGAGCTCTTTGGGCCTGCCGCTTTCTCAATCGAAAATGGAAACCTTTAAAGATTAGCCTACTTAACGATTCTTTCTATCATTATATATGTAATTTCAGGATTTATTTTAGTTGATCGGATCGCCACCATCGAGTCAAGTAATTCGCTATCGGAAATTTAGCCGTCGCGTATCTCATACCATGCTTCGTGTTTCTCCGAATCGGTTCCGTCTGTCAGTCAATCAAGATTCGCCATCAAGAGAGGGAAGAGCCTTGACTTTCGGTTAGGGGATAAGATCAATTTTATTATTATTGATCTAAAAGTTAAGATATATTCACTTAAAAACTAACACATGAATTTTTTAAAGAAATTTATCTTAACATTTAGATTAATAATATATAATTAATTCAAATTGTTTTCTAAATTTGACCTATTAATATATCCTCCAATTTATCAAATAAATAATTTATCAATCCATTTAAAGTTATTTTGAACGCAATCTATTCATCATATTTTAAAATTTAATGAACCGTTTTTATTGTTTATTTTAATTCTAATAAATCACTTTCTTTATAAAATAATAGAAATATTATTTATACAATTATAAAAGTATAAGAAATATAATATAAATGATATTTTAATATAATATTAGAAAAAAATTTGTCCTATCGATCGAGTCCCGTCTGGTTTCACATTACACGTATTTACACTACAAAAAAGGAGTGACGTGATTTCCATGCCACAAAGTGGAAAATCACGTCACAACACAAAATTTGCGACTTGCACCTATACGCCGCAGGGGAGTGCGTGACAATTAATTTGTGACATGATTTTCACGTTACTGATTAGTGAAATGGAAATCACGTCGCAACATCATGCACAAACCCCAAACACTTTTTCTGTTAAAGCGGTCAAAGTATAGAAATGGCAGACAAGACACGGAAAACAAAGACAGTTTGTGACGTGAAAGCCATGCCACAAGTTTGCGACATGGAACCCACGTCAATCATCAACGAATATTTTTTCCCACTTCTAATTTTCATTTAGAATATTGAGATGTCGTACACATGTCACAAATTGGTGACATGTATATCATGTCACTAAACTTAATTTTAAAAAAAAAAATAATTGTTACTATTAAATGGTTTTATAATTATTTCTTTTTCAATATTAATAAAAATATTTATTTAAATATAAAATAAAAAATATAATATACTAATATATAAAATATCCTACACAATTAAAATTAAAATATAATAATAAATAAAATAATAAAATATATTAAAATTATAATATAATAATAAACAAAATATGAATTAAAATTAAATTTAATATCCTACCCAATTTCAAATAAAAATAAAAATAAAATTAATCCTAAGGATCTTCTAGGTCGGGAAAATCGTCAAGGTTAATATCATCATCAATCTCTCCATCCATCGATGACCACCAACTCCTACGTTTCCACCAAACGTTTGACTACCGCTTCTTTGTTGGAATTGCATAAATAACCGCATTTGCTCCTCTATTTCTGCTTGCCTCTTCGCCATTGCCTCTATTTGCCGTTGTTGCTCCTCCATTTGGGCTTTTAGCGCCGCCTCACGTTGTGCTGACTCGCGTGTCGCCTCAATTAGCGCCAATTGTCTTATTGTTTCCATCAATTGCGGTGTCAATTATGTTGGACGTGGCGATCCTTCCCCATCTCTAACTCTTTGAAATAAAGTTTTATCTCCACTTCTCAAACTACCCGCCAAATTTCCACCTCCAAAAAAGCATCCATTAGGCCCTTTTCCACCAACGACTTCATTCCAAATATAAAAATCCACATTTGGATGAAGCGGCTCTGACTCTCTAAGAGTATATTGGAGATTATTGACCAAAAATTGTACAAGAAATGTTTGATAATCCTCCTACACATAAAATAAAAATATTAAGTATATAACTTAAACTAAAATATATTAAATAATAAAATGAAAATCAGTTGCCACGTGATTTTCATGCCACAACATCTCAGTTGCCACGTGAAAATCACGTCACAAAGTTGCCATTTAATATGAAAAAATTACGAATAATGAAAATTGAATAACTTACCAAAGCTTTTCGTGTACGCTCGTCAACAAAAACACTCGATTTTTTTGTTCGAGTTTCTTTAACCAGCTCGACCATGAGTGGTTGTCTCCCCAACCTCTTAGCCTAAATAATAAAATTATCTTTAATTAAAAACATATAATTAATCAAAACATAACTTTAAAAGTGGTAATAATTATCATGTGTCCAAAATGTTCGTAAGTACTTATACTTCCAACTGCATTATGGTGACCCCCTTTTTCAGATGCCCTTATTATTTTTGCATTTTCAGATTTAGCCTTAAATTCATCTGAATTCCATTAGACAAGAAGTTTCTCAAGAACTTCTTTGACCATCCAATCGGGACGGCTTCCATCACGTTCCCAACACTTTCTAACTCGCCATAACATGTCAGAAAGTCTTTTTGATGTTCTGCTGTAATAATTTTTTTTAACAAGTCTCTCGCTCATTTGATCCCACATACACTTTTCCTGATGACATTAAAATAAACAGTTGAAAAACTATAATAAAAAATTAAATAAACAATGACTCAAAAAATAAATTAATTATACCTTAAAACAATTAAACCAAACATCTTTATTTGGAACTTCTCCAAAACTCATCCAAGCTTCTTTATACATTTGCTGAATCACATAGTATACACACCTGGTAGCAGTCCGACTCGGCCCAAAACTAAACAACAATAATTTGAATTAACATGCATTAAATATAAATTTATATTAAAAAAGGAAATGTAAACTTAATTAAAAATTTATATATAAGATACTTACGAATTTCCAGCGGGCCAAATATAATATCTATCGTCAATGATATGAATCTCACTCGGATCATCCTCCCCTGAAGATTCTCGCCATCCAACCGAATATCGTCTCCATCCGACGCAGTATCATCCCCATCCGGCTCCACATGATCATCCTCGCGTGCATGTATATGTGTGAATAAGGGTTTGCAGATTTATGTGCGTGAGGTATTAATTTATTGGGCCATAGCAACGTGATTTTCAAGACGCCAATAACGAAGTGAAAATCACGTCTCAACTTCTCAACGGTCAAAACTTTGCCACGTGATCACAAACATGTTGCTAGTTGCAACTTGGTTAGCATGACGCTATTGGGCCAATGGATATTTTCTGTAATTGCTTTTTCAGAGTCAATTTAAGGTTAAACTTTTTCTTACAAAAACGTTGCGACGTGGATTCCACGACACAACACAATATTTCAAAATTTGAAAAATTCCTCCATCAGATTGTTAGCGTTTTTATTAGTTTTTAAATTAATTTAAATGTAGCAACGTTACGTCCATGTCGCAAATATATATATTTTTAAAAAAACTCTTACTCCCACCATCTTTACATTATTTTCAATATTTTATTAGTAAAAATGGTAGTGACGTGTCAGTCACGTCGCAACTATCATTTTTTAGCCACATGGGTACCACGTCACAAGTTCACGTGGCTGGGGATAATATTTCTTGTAGTGTTATTTCTGATTTGATAAAGTAAAATAATTCAACCAATGTTAAATATTTTTTTCCAAATAGTATATTAACATAAGAGATAACATGGTTGCCACTAATAATATAACATACTTATCAACTTTATAGGGCCACATGTAAACATCTTCAAAATTATCTTGTATCTTTTATGTAAACCATACATTATTGAACTTCATCATTGCATCAACCACCCAATAACAACAAATTGCATCATACAACTACATGAAGAAATATATCACATTATATAGGGTTAAATATTTTTTATCCTTATAAATATCTAACATTTCATTTTTAGTCCCTATAAAAAAATAACATATTTTAGTTCCTACAAAATTTTTATGCATGCAGTTTTTCAGTGCTATTTTTTAAAATTTTGAAAACTGTTTAATTATCCTTAAACTTTTAAATTTTTGAATAAATTTTTTCATTATTGTTTAGAATACTATAATTTTTTTTCCAAATTATAGAATTTTTTAAAATGAAAAGAATTAAATATGAATTCTTAAAATTTCAACAGATAATGATAAAAGTAACGCAAATCTCAACTTAGAAATCAAATTTTGAGTTCTTTTTTTTTGAAGAACTTTTTGTAGCATTCTAATCATGTCTGTAAAACAATCATTAAAAAATACACATCGGTTTAACATCAGGGACTAAAACTATGTGCATAATAATTTTGTGGGGACCAAAATATATATATTTTTTAATAGGGACCAAAAACAAAATTTGATCATTTTATAGGGACCAAAAACACATTTAACTCTATTATATATTGATTATTCGAAATTGCAAAAAAAAACCTAATAAAGTTTGTGGCATGTACATCTACAAAGTAAGAATGGAAATTTTATTTGGATCACAAAAGATAAGGTAAAAAGATTATCAGCTAACAAAGTGCTTGGTAAACCTCCTTTTATACAACATTTTTAATAGTCGAACACGGTGCATTCTCCTTGTCATGTATTAATAATTTAATACTACTTTTGGTCTTAACTCTTGAAATTGCAACATAGAATCGGCCATGACTAAAAATAGGAGTAGGCAAATACAATTTGACACTATCAAGTGATTGACTTTGAGATTTATTAATTGTCATTGTGTATGAGACAATGATCGGAAATTGTTTCCTAATCAACTTAAATGGCCACGGTGACTCAGAAGGTGACATAGACATTTGGGAAATGTAAAAAATGTTACCTATGTTCTTTACAGACATAATTTTTGCCTCAATGACGTGACATTTTAATCTTGTAACAATTAATCTTGTTCTAATGCACAATCAATTAGTTTGGTCCAAATTTTTCATTGGCATAATGGATGTACCAGCCTTCAATTTGATCAAATGATTTGATAGACATGATGTTCTCAGTTTACTAAGGAATTTTGTTGTTAGCACTTCATAGGCTTCAGTATAACTTGTATCAGTTCTATCAATTGAATCGAAACTCATACACTCTTTCTCTTCTCCTAAAAAACAATTTAAAATCAAAACATTAGTAAAAGTATTTGATATAACATATTGTTGTATGTATAAATGGACAAGCTAACGAATTTTTACCTGGTATCGAGTCCAATACATAATGATTGATTTTGTCCACAACTTCAATGGTTGAAGCAATAATTGATTTTTCTTGTAAGAATGCAACATCTTGGAATTTTTCCAACAAACCAGGATACATGCTATCTATAATAGCCTTTATAGGATCATCAAAATTTGATATTAATAGCTCTTTGGGAACTTCTGTATAAGCGAAACCATCATTTGGCTCATAAATCTTACAATCCCCAACATTTAAAATTCATTTTGAGAATTCAGCTAGTTCATTAGAACTTGTATTATCCGTTCCTTGCTGAAGTCTCATATTTTTTGTTAGTTTTAAAACAGACAGTAATCCCATACATACGATGAACTAATTGATGCATGGAAAATATCAGAACGCCATGCTCTTGGAACAATGGGAAGAATTTGTTTGAAAGCTCCTCCAAAAACAACCTTCCCACCAAAAATTATATTCACAAGACCCTTTCTGCTCATGACATCTTTAAGGGGTTTATCCAATACCTCAAAGAAATTCTTATGAGACATAGGTGCTTCATCCCATATTATCACATCATTTGCTTCAAATAACTGTGAACGTTCACCGTCTTTGTCAATATTGCAAATAGAGTCGTCAAGTGTTGGCACTGGTATTTTGAACTTTGAGTGGGAAGTTCTTCCACATGGCAATAATAACGAAGTTATTCCACTTGAAGCAAAATTAAGAATAACTTTTTCTGTGAACAAAGTGCACTTGATAGTGTTCTCCACATTAAAGTTTTACTGGTCCCTCCATAACCATGTAAAAAAACACCCCTCCTCTTTGTTTGTTCACAGCTTCCATGATTTTATCAAAGATTGAACGTTGTTCATCTATCAATTATAATTTAAGAATTATAATTTTAAAGAAAACAATGTCATATAACAAATTCATAATACAAAGAAAAATAATCACCTGTAAGGGTACAAAAAAGTTTGTGAAAATTTTGTCTTTTAGTATCAGCATTGTGGTCATGTTCGTCATAAATCAGCTTATTGCCAATATGCCTTGTGACATATGAATCTAGATAAGGCATATCTTTAAATTCATGCAAAATTCTCCAATTTGATTGCAACATATTCTTAATCTCAATGAGTGTTAAATATTTTTATCTCAGTGTATGTCAACTACAAATATGCCAAAAATATACCACTCAGAGCTTTATATGATGACATTATGTTTACATTCATAAGGACAACATTAATGGAAGTTGCAACATCAAATTGAAACATTAACCGCAACGATTATAAACTTGCAACATCTATCTTGCTATATACATTGCAGGTGCAGTATGAAAATACATACGGAAAGATGGAAAATTTTATTAATACATACATATAGAAAACCGACTTTCCATTTTAACATATAATGTTCCAACTAGAAGGTTAATGTGATATACATAAAAATGTAAATACTTAAAAAAAAAATATTGATACATACATACAACATCAAGATGGAAATACATACAACAACATGAAACTTATATTAATATATACAAATGGAACAACAAGATTATATAATGGTACAACAACATATCGTGTATTTAGATGCAAGTTAATGGTGATATATAATTTTTATAGCAACCCATATGGTTGACAATTAAAATTGAAATTCTGGTATCAGATTAAGATGTCGAGTGAGATGTCACGACACAATATCTGAGCACTTTAACAGTTATGAACAAGTATATGACAGTAGATAAAATAGTGCAGAAAGTAAAGAACACAGCGATATGTTGACCCAGTTCAGAAATAACCTTCCTACTTTGGGGGCTACCAAGCCAAGGATGAAACCAATATTCGATAGTATCAATTCGAAGTCAAATTCCCCGTTTACACTTCTCACTTAATCACTACCCTTCCTATGACTTCTACCTAAGAATCCCCTAGATATGAGGTCCTCCTCAAATCCCTTTAATCACAGAACCCCTGTGAAAAATTGCACAATAAACTAAACACATAAGACACTCTTCCAAGACACACAATTCTCAATACTTCACAGCTTATGAGAATTGACACAAACTCTCCTTGCTTAAAAGCTTCGGAGATCAAACATTCAACACCTACATGTTTGTGAATGAACAACGGAAAGTACAACCAAATAAGGATTCCTAGAACCCTAAAAATAAAAATACTAGTTCCAAATAAAACTAGGTTGCATCCCTTCTATTTATAGGATAAAACTCGACTGGACTGTGATTCAAAAACGCAACAGAGAGGCTGCCCAAAATCTGCTACTTGTTCTCCAAAAAACTAGGTCTTCAATCCAAACTTTCCCAAATTATCTCCAATTATAGAAAGTGTGGAAATCTCTTGATTTGAATCAATATTGGATAACACATCAGCTAATTGATTATTCCAGAATATTCTATAGCTGAACATAAGATACTGTAGCAATTAAAAACACGATCCACTTGAAATATCAGCTCTTGCAGTCAAGATGTCAAACCAGACATGTTGAGACATCTTGTTCGACATGTTGAAATCAGAAAACTGCAATCTCTTCGACATGATCCTGCTGAGTTTGTTTTAACAAGTTGCATTCCAACCTTAGAGAAACTACAAAAATTTATATTAATGTACTTAAAAAATTAATCCATTTGCATGTACCTCTTCTATTTATCGCATGTCTTTGTTGATAGAGAATACCGTCAGATAACGTCCTCCAAGTTTTTTCTTCAACATGGAGTGGTTTATTGATTGTATCGGATAGTATAATAGTAACAAATAAATGTCTCAAATAAAGTTGGAACTCTAATCCCTTGCCTCATTTATAGCTACAACATACTCCTTGTCATCATTAAGAAATCCCATTTCAAACCATGCATCCCTAAAACTATCCTGAACCTTTCCACCCACATATTTTAAATCCTCATAGCATGTTGGTCCATTGACAACTGTTAGTGTCATTCTCAAGTAATACAACTCACCAATACTTCGAGCAACCCAAATTAGTATGCCAATGATATGGCCTCTTTTACGTGGTCTCCATCGTCGATATCTTTTATCATAATTAAACTTGGAAATAAAATTAGAGTATGTAAAATTTCTTGCTTCTGGGTATATCTTGTTTGCTTCCATCCATGAAGTAAAATTTGATTCTTTCACACTTGGTTTGTCAAGCACTTTATCTATCAGTTCATAATCAGTATAGTAAAATGAATTGTCACCTTTAAGATGGAAATATAATCTTTCACCTGCAGGGGACCTTCCATGAATAGGGAATGAACAAATTCTCCAATATCACTATGCCAAAAATGATTTTAGGCAGCGCACCTTAGACAGCGCTTTTTCTGAAAGCGCTGCCATAGCCTGGAAAAAAATACACGGAAAATGTTATAAGGAAAAAGCGCTGGTAAAAGTCCCCCTTAGAAAGCGCTTTTTAAAAAAGTGCTGGTAAAGGGATTAGGGTTAGTCTTTGGGACCAATCTCCCTCTCTCGTGAAGCTCAGAATCTCTCTTTCTCCTTCCTCACTCGCGATCAAGACGAAGCGGCAGCCTCCGCTCCAAACTCTTCTCCGTCCTTTCTCTTCTCCGTCCTTCCTCTTCTCCATCCTTTCTCCGGCGAACGGCGCAACGACGATTTGCAACCAAACACGACGAAGATCATCTCTCCGCTCCAAACTCTCTTTCATCGTCGATCTGCTCTCTCTCTTTCTCTCTCTCTCTATTCAAATTGAATCATTGCGATTGTGAAGAAAATTTGATGTTCTTCGAAATCCAAAAGTCTCCAAGAAATCTGTAAGTTTCAATCGATTCTCCCTCTTCTTTTCGTTTTCTGATTTCATCTTCTTCTTTTTTCGTTTTCTGCATTACCGATGCGTTTATGACGATGACGTTGATTTGTTATTGTTGTTTGCAGATTCACGGAAGTAGCGGCGATTGCGATACATTTCTGATACTATTCTTCTGTCAGTGATTTATTCACATATAGTTTATGTTTTTTCTCTCTAGCAAGTATATCTCTATTGTCATGATAAGACGAGGGCCATCTCAAATCAATCTGACCTCTTTCTTTATGAGGATGAAGTTGTTTTACCTGTACATTCTAACCTGCTAATGTTTCTTCTTGCTACAGGTTTTGAAGAGAGATTTAAGAAGGAATCTTTGCTAAGTTCATGTGCTGTTGATCGACCTTGGTTAAGGTAATTTGGTCTCGTTTCAATTAGCTAATGTTCCTTTAATACTCAAATATTGATTCTTTCACTAGCCTATGTCAACATCGAAGTCTGGAAATAGAGCAATTTTCTGAATGTGATACTAGTTTTGAGTTAGTTGGTCCTATATTGCATTTGAACCAGGTTCTGTTCTTGTTGAGAGTACGCAAGAACCGAAGCATGTCGTTCGGCAGCTCATTGTTTGCATAGACGTTTCTTTGACGGCAGAATAGTGATAGTTCAGTATATTGCCCTGAGTCTATACAGAGCAAGATTTACAAAATGAGCATTTCAAAGTGAGGGGTAAGATTTGGTTATAAGAACATAAAGAGCCATGTGGAGGGCAATATCATAGATATTGTTTATGATATAAAATTAACTTCACATGGTTGTAACTTGGAAGACAAACAGCTCTGATATGCTTTCTTTACACTGGTTCAAGTAGCCATTCTAACGAAGTTCTAATACCTTATGCTTGTTACATGAATGGATGACTGAGTGTTTTTTCTTTCAGTTTTACTATGCTCTTGATATTACCGGTTGTTCTGTCTAACTTTATGTTATTTGAATTTTGTATCCAGATATTGCTCCAGTTATTGAGGGTGTTGTTAACCACATTGCCTCGAGAAGATTTGAGTTTGGAGGTACTGATCTAACTAATTATCTAGCTCAAGAACTAGGCAAATCCAATCCGTAAGTGAATATCAGTATGTCTGATGTTGAGAAAATAAAACAGCTATACTCATGTTGTGCTGAAGATGACTTTGCTTATCTGAAGACCAAAGATCATTGTCCTGTGGAGATACATACCCTTCCTGATGGACAGGTCTGCCTTTTGATTCATTTTTTAATAGTTATGACTTAATATGACAATTGCTCATTCACTTGTTACTCATGTTACGTTTGATCGGTTTAATGGGTTTCTTGGGCTTCCAGTGGAGTTTGAAGTTGAGATCCCGAGTCGTGTTCCCAGTGCTAGGTACTTTCAACTTTTACTTTTTCTTTAAGTTTTTGAAAGGTTTCTTTTTTTAATTTGTGGGAAATTAGTTAGTTTTGTTAGATTTCAAATGGGTCTGATAAAAATTTGGTTTTTTTTTTGTGGGAAGAGGTTTTGGTGTTGATGGGTGGGTTTCTATTTGTGAGTGTTGATAGTGTGTAAGATTTTCTTTTATCTTTCATGTGTGCAATGAAGCCAAATTGGGGGGTCTTGATTTTCCCTAAGTGAAAACTGGAAACACATATTTCACTAGAACATGTTTTTGTGTAATCCATAAAGTGTTAGAACTATAGATTTGTTAGAGATGAAATGAAATTTCTTTGAACCGGTGATCTGATCTTGTAGACTATTGGCCAAGGGCCTTGTTTGGATGAACAGCTCAATTAAAGCTTATAACAAAAGTGTTTATCATACAAGTGTCTGTGTATAAGTTATTTCTATAACATAAAGTAAAAATGTGTTGAGATTGTACCCTGTTGAGTATATGAAAACAACTAATGGATATATCACAAATTGTTTTCATAACTCTCCCAAGCAGTTTTTTCGAGTGTTTATGTTAGTACATAAGCTCAAACAAGCCAATTCAAACATGCTTTTTAGATATATAATTGTAGAATGGGAGAACTTCATATTGTTTGGGGTTTGGTACACATGGACTATTATTGTTTGGGGTTTTTTATTAGATGTTTGATGCTATGACAGTTTTTCAACAGTTAAAAACCACCACTTTTTTATTAGTTTTAGTGTTACCTAAACATCATCTAACAAGTTTTTGTTTGTACCTGTATTTGTTAAAATCATTTTGACTTGCAATTCACTGTCATCTATGCATGCTTGCAGTGTAAGTGTGTTTGGAGTCTCAGCTGAATCAATGCAGTGTTCTTATGATTCAAAAGGAAACAGTGTCCCTACTATTCTTATGTTAATGCAGGACCATTTATATTCACAGGGAGGATTGAAGGTACTAAGAATGGAACTTCATATTTTAAAATTGTTAAGGTCCTGTGAGCCGTCATTTAAGGCTAATCTGTTTTCTCATTTCAATGTAATTTCAGGCTGAAGGTATATTTTGCATAAACCCAGAAAATAGTAAAGAGGAGCATGTGAAAAACCAATTGAATAGTGGTATCGTGCCTGATGACATTGATGTCCACTGCTTGGCGGGACTAATCAAAGCGTGGTTCCGAGAGCTTCCTTCCGGAGTGCTAGACGGTCTTTCCCCTGAACAAGTTCTTCAATGCAACACAGAAGAAGAATCTTTTGAGCTTGTGAAACAGCTTAAACCAACCGAGCCTGCCTTACTCAGTTGGGCTATTGATCTCATGGCTGATGTCGTCCAAGAAGAGGAACATAACAAAATGAATGCAAGAAACATTGCAATGGTTTTTGCTCCAAACATGACTCAGGTAAAAGCATGCAAAGCCTTTGCTTATAAGAACTTTGCACACTAAGAAATTGTCTGTTCCTGTTAGGTTTCTTTTTTAACATGACTTAACATGAGTAACAACCAAACTGTTTTTTAGTTTTTGAAAACTTAAAAAATAAAAACCTGTTTGTTCTATATACTATTCTTTTGGATAGCTTATTCTTTAATATGTTTAATTCAATTAAAATGTTTACGCATCCAGCTTTAATTTAAACTCACTTTTCTTTTTCATAAACATTGTATTTTTTCATAAACATTGTATTTTTCCATTAATATATATATATATATATATATATATATATATATATATATATATATATATATATATAGGGGACGACTCAAGTGAGAACACTTGGTTATTATGAGAAATGAGAACAATGAATCACGACCATTAAATTTTGATTTTATTGATTTTAATGGACTGGATTGGTTTATCTTTCTATGTTGATTTAAAATAAATACTACGGATCATAGAAAGATAAACCAATCCAATCCATTAAAATTAACAAAATCAAAATTTAATGATCGTGATTTATTGTTCTCATTTCTCATAATAACCAAGTGTTCTCACTTGAGTCGTCCCCTATATATATATATATATATATATATATATATATATATATATATATATATATATATATATATATATATATATATATATATATATATATATATATATATATATATATATATAATTCAATTAATTCACACACATTAAAACTTACCAATCAAATTTTTACTTTTTCATTTTTAAAACTGTTTTCAAAAACTAGATCATCAAACACAATTTTTTTAAAATTCTCTTTTCAAAAATACTTTTTAAAACTAATTTATAAAATAGATTTTAAAAACTAAAAACAAGAAGCCATTCACATATAGTTTATGTTTTTTCTCTCTAGCAAGTATAACTTATATGGGTTTATGAATGCTGGACTGTTTGAATGACTTTGAATATGGTAGTGTGACTGGTTTGAGGTTTTATCTTATACCTGAACTGTTTGTGGCAGATTGAACACTCCTATACTGATGTGCACTAAATTATGCAGGTTAACCGATGGTTGTCAAGTTGTGGTTATAAGCTTTGGTATGAGATTCGAATATTCTTTGGAGGACCTGACGATAATGAAGCGCTTGCTTACGGTATGAGAATAGCCAAACATCCTGACATTGTGCTAACTGTTATTAAAGTTGTGTCTCCACCCGGAACAACATTATCATTCAGCGCTAAGTTAGTCGGTGTTGCATCGGTAGAATATACTATGTTAGGAAGAATGTAAATAGGTTAACAGTTGATTGTATATTATCAAAGAATGTAAATAGGTTAACTGGTGATTGTATGTTATCATTTCATCATTAATTTTTTTACTGAGGTACTTTTGAATTTTCATTTGTATCATATTTCCAAACAATGATATTATTATTATGATTATGATTATGATTATGATTATGATTATGATTATGATTATGATTATGATTATGATTATTATTATTATTATTGTTATTATTATTGTTATTATTATTATTATTATTATTATTATTATTATTATTATTATTATTTTGTGTAAAAAACAGGTGCATATAAAATATATAATTCAAACAGCGCTATTTTAAGTAAATTATATAAAAAAAATTGTATAGCTTAGATAGCGCTTTACACTAAAAGCGTTGCCTAAAGTAGCTTTTTTTTAATTTTTGGTTTACTAAAAGCGCTGCCGTAGGGGGGCTTTAGCAGCGCTTTTAAACTAAAAGTGCTGGCTTAGGTGGACCTTTAGCAGCGCTTTTAAATTAAAAGTGCTGGCTTAGTGGGGCCTATAGCAGCGCTTTTAAACTTAAAGCGCTGGCTTAGGGGGGCCTTTAGCAGCGCTTTTCCTTAAAAAAAACGCTGTCTTTACCTACAGCAGCGCTGGAATAGACAGCGCTTTAAAGCGCTGTCTAAAGCCAAAAAAAGCGCTGTCTAAGGTCTTGTTTGGCGTAGTGTATACTTCACTTGGTGAGACATATCTACAATCAAGATATTTCTCGATTTCATCAACATTTATGATAACAGAGGTTCCATCTGTGCCAGTTTTGACAACAGCTACAGTAATTTTATCACACCGCTTATTAATATACTTGAATAAGTACTTAACAAAACTACTTTGATTACATCACTCTGTCGCACCCCAATTTTTACCCTACGATTTTCATGTCATTTGCATCATTGTGTTTTCTCATGTTATGTCTACTAACTCTTAAATGAAAATTTAAATATATATATATATATATATATATATATATATATATATATATATAGTTAATATCTTTTCATTTTAATTCTTTTGGCCATTATAATTTTAATTTCTTTCTTTTATTCTTATATCCTTTAATTTGGTTATTACTAACGATTGTCTTTTTTACTTTTTACTTTTTATTTTTTATTATTTAATTGATTATTTGTTACTAACCATTTTACTTCTTTTATTATTATCATTATTATTATTACTTTTATTGTATTTTGTGTCTTTGTATATAGTACAAGTCAAAAGAAAAGTAACCAAAAAAATTGGTCCTTCACGTTCCTTTGCACCATCACTATCATCTTTTTGAAGCATGCACAAAACAACAAAAAAATTAGTCCAAAAAACCTGCACAATGTTGTCCCAAAATTGCTGCAAGAACAAGCCAAACATTTCACCAAAGTTGCCATAACAAACCTGCATCAAGAAAACACCAAATTCAGCTTCCATAAAAGTTCAAATTTCATCCCAAATTTCCCCCCAATTCTACATCTAAAACCCTAATCTCAGCCTATATAAACAGAGATTCATCACAACAGCAAAGGGGAATCGACACGAAAAAAACGATAGAAAAAGCTCTGCATAGTGTGAAACCACCAATCTTCCTCCAAGTTTCAAAAAACACTTGCAAATTCCAAAACCTATCTCCCACCTACCTGTATAAAATCACGATATACTCTCACCGTAAATACCACACAGTAAACAAACCTCACGCGTATTCACACCACCCACACAACCAATAACACTCTCAAATTTCACGGCAACCACCACCCCGTAAACCTCACCCTTCACCTATTTGCAAACATCAGTTCAGCAATAACTCAACGCTCACAAACCGAACCTCACATCCCTCAACACAACAAATCAACAACAAGAACCGCAGGGAGCAGAGTCAGAACAATTTCAAAAGCGAATCCAGAAGAGAAACGAACATACTCAGGAGAAGAAGATTTGAACAGAGTAAAGAGTATTTACTTTCATTAGCTTTTTGTTTTATGCTTGCAACACCATATAATCTTCCTGTAATCTTTATGGAATGGGGTCTGAATTTGGGGATGAATGGGTGTTGGGGTATTTGTTTGATTGCTTTTGCACTTTATCAGTTTGTTGTGTTTGTGAAATCAATTTGAACTTGAGAGAGACGCGGGACGGCGAGAGAGAGTGAGAGAGGCGATCGGGTGAGTTCAAGTTTACATGTTGTTGTTGTTGCTTCGTGAGAGGAAAAATCAAGCGAGAGTGGAGATGAGAGGTGTTACAGAGAGAAAATGAGTGAGTGAGGGAGAGGGAGCCGCTGGCTTCTTCTTTTTTTGTTTAGGTTTCTTCAAACAAATCCATTGGTGTGTTAAATGGCCGGATCCGGGTTCCATCTGACCCGACCCGGTCCGGCCCCAACTAGTTTTTTTATTTCTTGCTGATAGTTTTTTTTATTAAATTTAGTGGGCCTCACCCTCCAGCGAGTTATACACCCCTTAGCCCAATTTCTCCTTAATTCAATTCTTTTTGTAGTTTATTTATTTAATTTAATTAATTCTTTAATGAACAAAAATTAATTTTCAACTCTAATAATTATTTAGTCTCCTATTAAAACTAAATAAATAAACCTTGGTCCAACGCCAAGTCGTTACAAATAATTCTCGATCCAACGTCGAGCTTCTTCTTTTCGAAAACCTTTTTTTAACCATACCGAAAGATCATGTGACAAGGGGTGAACACCTCTTGAATACCTTGATTCTTTTGGATTAACACTTTTTTTAAAACCTTACATTAATCAAATCAAGAGATTAAGTGACAAGGGGTGAACACCTCTTGAATACCTTGATCTTTTGAATCAAAACACATTAATCAAACCAAGAGAACAAGTGACAAGGGGTGAACACCTCTTGAATACCTTGATCTTTTGAATTAAAACACATTAAGCAAAGCAAGAGAACAAGTGACAAGGGGTGAACACCTCTTGAATACCTTGATCTTTTGAATTAAAACACATTAAGAAAATCAAGAGAACAAGTGACAAGGGGTAAACACCTCTTGAATACCTTGATCTTTTGAATTAAAACAATTTAATAAAACCAAGAGGTTAAGTGACAAGGGGTGAACACCTCTTGAATACCTTGATCTTTTGAATCAAAACACATTAATCAAACCAAGAGATTAAGTGACAAGGGGTGAACACCTCTTGAATACCTTGATCTTTTAAATTAAAATGCATTAATCAAACCAAGAGATTAAGTGACAAGGGGTGAACACCTCTTGAATACCTTGATCTTTTAAATTAAAATGCATTAATTAACAAGGACAACAAGTGACAATGGGGCTCGCTCCTGTTGAATACCTTGGGTAAAGACGCGCTAGGTGAACACCTATGCTCAATCCTTTACTAAAAGTCCGTCAATATCCCCTTTTAATCAACGAATGCGAACATACTTCCACATGTGAAGATTGAATATCTTCCACTTGAATGCGATGATGGCCAAAATCTCGTCTTACTCTTGATTTAGTCATCCATTCTTGTAGTGATCTTATATCCATGTGCGCATAGTATTTCCATTTGAAAGCGATCGAGTACCTCTCGCTCAAATCAACCAACAAACTTTTCGTGGTTCTTAGCCCGAACTACGATTGCTCTGACTTTCCCATAGCACGAGGGAATACGTAGGCACAAGATACAAACGTCTTGGCGAGCACAATAATAAAAAATCTTTTCTTTTTTCTTCACAATAATAAAAACCCTAAAAACTTTCTTTTATCTTTCTCGATTAATAAGCTAAAGAACACAAGAACACAAACATTACTCTAACACTCAAACACGAAACTAACTAAATGGGTCCCATCGAGTACGATGGAGGTGAGGGGTGCTAATACCTTCCCCTTGCTTAACCGACTCCCGAACCTAAATCTGGTTGCGATGACCATCTTATCCTTTCCTTTTTATTTGTGGGTTTTATCGATATTTTCCCTTTCCTTCTTGGAATAAATAAAGTTCGGTGGCGACTCTGTTGTACTTCGAGCGCGCGATTGCGCTCGAGTACATTTTTATCGCTACAGAAAGTGGCGACTCTGCTGGGGATATCCTAAGAGAGTCAACCCTAGTTTAGTTCATTTTGTGCTTGAGTGTTTACTTTTGTTTGTTTATTCTTATATTCTTTATGCTTATTCTTATGCTCTTATGCTCTTTATGTTTACTCTTGTATTGTTTATGTTTCTTTACTCTTGCTTTATCGCTTTTATTTTATTTCTGTATATACTCAAATGGGGATATGGGAATGATATTTGAGTGAAGCTCTCAACCCGAGCTTTTGAAAAACAAGAGAAAAACATAAGTTAGGAGGTGGTTGTGTAGTGCTAGTCCCCAAGGTGAACACCTTGAATGGCTAATACGAGAACCCCACTTGGAGGAGACTTAGTCATGAAATTTGTCATAAGATGGTTCGCCCATCGCATGGTAGAAATCTGATTTCGTCGCTAACTCCAAGGACCTTTAGAACCCGTTCCATCTAAAGAAGTTATGTATCGATCCCCAAGGTGCACTCCTTGTATGATTGGTACAATAACTTCGCCTAGAGGTTGCATATTCATGAGATTCGTTATAAGATGGTTCACCTGTCGCATGATGAAATTCTGATCATGCTGGGATGCCTCTAGGAACCGTTATATCCAAAAACTCTAGAGCTAACCTTGTGAGGGGATTTTTGGGTGAAGAACATAGAACTGTCCTAACTTAAGGAGCCTTCCTCAATAGGTTGTTATTGTTATCACGCATTGCATCCAACATTGCATAACATTTGCATCATGCAAGTACCTCATTCTAACTGTCTCTTTCATTCAGTTATCTGTCAACTGTCAAATTGGTTCCTCCACACGAGTACGAGACTAGAGCCAACGTCAGACGAAGAATGGCGGACCAAGAACAACACAATGCTGAAGTTAGAATGGAGATTGAGGATCTGAAGTCAGGAATGACTAAGCTCACCGAGATGTTGCAAGTTCTGATTGCTAGAGGGGAACCACCTCAAAGGACTGTCATTCAAGAGGTCGCCGACAATGTTGAAGACCCTATTCCTGTTCAAAGGCCAGCCACTACTTGGCCTGAGTTTGGTTTACCTCCAAATTATTCTCCGCCTCACGCCACTGCTGCTATGGTTGGTCAAACTTCACGACCAATGTTCCAAGCTCCAATCATGACTGAGTCTCAGCCAATTGTGCACGCCGTTGCCCAAACCGCTTATGGGAATCCTCTCTTTGAGTACCATGCTGGAGATCATCAAAGTGAAAGTCAAAGAGAAGCTGGTGACATTGATGAAGTCAAAGAACAATATCAAACCCTGGAAAAAAGACTAAGAGCCATGGAAAGCGCTGATTACTTTGGGGTTGCTACTGAGAATATGTGTTTGGTTTCTGACCTGGTTATACCTGCAAAGTTTAAAACTCCTGAGTTTGAAAAGTGCAAAGGGTACACTTGTCCAAGAAGTCATTTGACTATGTACTACCGCAAGATGGCTGCTTATACCAAGAACGACAAATTGCTGATTCATTGCTTTCAAGATAGCTTGACTGGTGCTTCCTTGAAATGGTATATGGGACTTGAGAAGAGTCGTATTCATTGTTTCCAAGATCTGACATATGCTTTCATAAAGCAATACAAGTACAATCTAGACCTGGCTCCTGATCGTCGCCAACTGCAAAACATGTCTCAAAAAGAAAGAGAGTCTTTCAAGGAGTATGCTCAATGTTGGAGAGATCTAGCTTCTCAAGTGGAACCTCCTTTGGCTGAAAAAGAATTAACTAGAATGTTCATGGACACTCTCTCACCTTTCTATTGGGAGAAGATGATTGGAAGTATGTCCTCCAACTTTACTGACTTGGTGACCATCGGTCAAAGACTAGAAGAAGGAATCAAGAATGGCAAAGTTGCCAATGCTGCTGAATCTCCTAATGGGGCAAGAAAGTCTTTTGGAAACTTCCATAAGAAAAAGGAAGGAGAAACAAATGTTGTGAGTGATGAAGGAAGAAGACCTCGTCATAGGACTAATAACTATGATCAACCAATTGTAGTTACAGTTGCTCCTGTGACCAAGGCTCCACAAGTTCAAGCTCCTCAACCTCAAGTTGCTATTCAGAATCAGAATCGTGGTAGGACGACCTATGATCCTATTCCCATGACTTACACTGAGCTATATCCTGCATTGGTTAAGAAAGGTCTGATTACAACAAGAGCTTTTACTCCTCCAAATCCTCTTCCACCCGGTTTCAGATCTGATCTGCACTGTGAATTTCATCAAGGTGGTGCTGGCCATGATTTAGAAAGTTGTTTCGCGTTGAAGGCTAGAGTGCAAGAGCTGATGAGGGCAAATATGATATACTTCAAGGATATCAACCCCAATGTTGTCAAGAATCCTTTGCCCGAGCATAACAAAAGTGGCTGAAGACTGAGAAAACCAAGTTACTTTTCCTAAAGCCAAGTGTTTCAGACAGGATAGCTCCTCCTCGTCAATGATTAGTCACTAGGCCTTGTTTTTCTTCTGTTTGCAATTTCCTTATTTTATTTTTTGTGTACTGCATTTGAATTCAGTTTGTTCTTGATTGTTAATTTTAATGAAATGAGCATTGCGTATTTTGAGTCAATCCATTTATATCCATTGTGTGTTTCTTTATGCTTTATCTTTCAAAAAAAAAACAAAAAAATATATCTCTTGTTCACTTTCTTCTATCAAACTTGTGTTTTATGCAAAGATTGGAGGGAGGATGATGACAACGAAATACCCAAGTTGTTAAATTGTATGCTTTCAAATAAAACTTTGTTGATGATGTAAAGGCATTGTTTCAATCCCCAAACACTGGAGAAATAAGGAAGTTAATCCCTAATCAACCCCTTTGAGCCTAGAAGTTGGTGTTTCTTTCTGTATGAAAAAACCCGTAATTTTAACCTGGGGCAGGGTAGTTCTCAGTTAATTTATTTGTGCATTCAATCTCAAGAGAATCATTAAGTACACCTTTAATAAGGGTTTCGATCAAAAGTGACCAAGATGGTTATCATTAATCATTAAGCCAGGCAGTCACGATCTTTCCAATAACAAAAAAAATTCAATGAAAAAAGCCCACTAAGTCAAAACCTACGAAGAAGACTTAGGCAAAACTAGGGGCATCCCGCTGACTGTAATCCTAAAAAGAAACAATTCAGGCAAAATTTAGGGATAATGGAAATCAAAAAAGGAGAGGTCAATAAATTCCTTGAACAACAATAAAGCGTTGTGACTATCAAAAGGAAGAAGTGACTGTCATCTCAAAGATTCCCTTGGTTTTTAACCCATCGTCATTATCATAGGTGCAATTCCAAAGCCTCTTGGAGCCTGAATGCATATTTTGAATTAACTGAGCATAGGATTGGAAGATCATCACGAAGAATGGGGTGGGTACAAGTATACTTTGAGCCTATATCTTTTGTTTCATAAACCGAGAACCAAGCCACATTATAACCTTCGAAAGTCCTAATTGAAGCAAGGTTTATTTTGAAAAGCATACTACAACAAGGTTGCGTTGACCTGACTCCTAAAGATCTTTGCAATTCGTTTGTTTTACCATACCTTTTGCCTTATCCATCACTTTGAATGTCTAGACCATTGCGTTTAGACCTTTGATTCATTTGCTTTACATCAATAATATCATTCCTAAATGATTTTGATTTCAAAATATGCTTTGAGCACTGCATTAAAATTTCCATTTTTGAACGAACATTCTATTTGCAAGTAAGCACTCATCTTTCAAGGAAGTTCAAACAGTCGAGAAACTTAATCAGTGATCCTATCAGGGGCACGTTACTTCAAGATCCTGTTATTTAAAAGTTATACTGGGGGCAAGTATTACCAACATTCATTTCAAGAATTGAAGCAAGGATCAGTTAACAAGCAGTCAATCAGGGGCAGTTTTCTTCGGCGATCCTCAAGCAGTTTAGCAGTCCTTCCCAAAAGGATCATCAGTGTGACATATTAGAATTGGAAATGTTCTTGTGTTGAGGAATCGGAGTTCCAATCTTCCCTCACAAAAGAGTCTACCTCAGTTGTCATAACCAAATGCATTACATTAATCATTCACATCTCATGCATAGAAAAATTCAATATCATGCATCGAAACAAAATTCATACTCATTTGCATTCTTCCGAGGTTCCGTTGTTATTAATCATATCTTGTTATCAAAGCCCAACTTACTTGGCGCCTACCAAAGTATTTGTTTGTCTTTATTTTCCCTCTTCGTCCAATGCTACTCTTGGATGTATAATTGTCTCTCTTCGTTCAATGCTACTATTGGATGTCTTATTGTTTCTCTTCGTCCAAAGCTACTCTTGGATTTGTATTTGTTTCTCTATGTCTAAAGCTACTGTTGGACATGTTGTTTCTCACCTTTTATCCAAGGCTACTGTTGGATATCACAATCCCTATTAAAGTGTTATTCAAAGCTACTGTTGAATGATCTTTATATCTTTGAGCTGGAATACCATTCTTTTCTCATCCAAAGCCACTCTTGGATGTTCTTGAGTTTGTTTTTTCCTTCCTATCCAAAGCTACTATTAGATGTTCGCTCATATTTTCCAAAATTGGTATCCTTTTCATCTATTGCTCCTCAGGATGACTCTGATACGTTTCTAGGTTCCGGTTTCCTTTTTGCATTCAAAGCCACTGTTGAATCTCTTTGGTTTCCGTATTTACCCAAAGCTACTGTTGGATTGCCCCGATGTTTTTCAGAGTTTGGATTCCATTCGTTCAAAGCTACTCTTGGACGTCTCTGGCGTATCTCCGAGCTTGTAGGTCTCCTCTTGCATTCAAAGCCACTCTTGAGTCTTATTGGTTTCCTTCCATCCGAAGCTACTATTGGATGTCTCCGATGTTTCCCCAGAGTTTGGATTATTTTCAGATTCATTCAAAGCCACTCTTGAATGTCTCTAATGTTTGGTGTCGTCTAAAGCCACTCTTAGACGTTCCTACCCTAAGTTTTGTTTCAGATTCATTCAAAGCCACTCTTGAATGTCTCTGATGATTTCCGCCGTCTAAAGCTACTCTTAGACGTTCCTATTATCATTTTACCCAGAATTTTATCCATCTTTTCTAAGTTTCTCCGTCATGTCCCCCACAGAATTCAGAGTGTCTCACATCATATTGCATTAAAAAAAACAGTCCATGCATTGCATTTTATTTGCATAAAAAGGGCAAAAATTCGGGTCTTTTTGTATTTAATTACCTTTCGCCAGTGGTACCACGAAGACTGAAGTCTCTCATGCTATCTGGCTTAAGATAACTAAATAGGGGCATCTGTCGCACCCCAATTTTTACCCTACGATTTTCATGTCATTTGCATCATTGCGTTTTCTCATGTTATGTCTACTAACTCTTAAATAAAAATTTAAATATATATATATATATATAGTTAATATCTTTTCATTTTAATTCTTAATTTTAATTTCTTTCTTTTATTCTTATATCCTTTAATTTGGTTATTACTAACGATTGTCTTTTTTACTTTTTACTTTTTATTTTTTATTTTTTATTATTTAATTGATTATTTGTTACTAACCATTTTACTTCTTTTATTATTATCATTATTATTATTACTTTTATTGTATTTTGTGTCTTTGTATATAGTACAAGTCAAAAGAAAACTAACCAAAAAAATTGGTCCTTCACGTTCCTTTGCACCATCACTATCATCTTTTTGAAGCATGCACAAAACAACAAAAAATTAGTCCAAAAAACCTGCACAATGCTGTCCCAAAATTGCTGCAAGAACAAGCCAAACATTTCACCAAAGTTGCCATAACAAACCTGCATCAAGAAAACACCAAATTCAGCTTCCATAAAAGTTCAAATTTCATCCCAAATTTCCCCCCAATTCTACATCTAAAACCCTAATCTCAGCCTATATAAACAGAGATTCATCACAACAGCAAATGGGAATCGACACGAAAAAAAATGATAGAAAAAGCTCTGCATAGTGTGAAACCACCAATCTTCCTCCAAGTTTCAGAAAACACTTGCAAATTCCAAAACCTATCTCCCACCTACCTGTATAAACTCACGATATACTCTCACCGTAAATACCACACAGTAAACAAACCTCACTCGTATTCACACCACCCACACAACCAATAACACTCTCAAATTTCACGGCAACCACCACCCCGTAAACCTCACCCTTCACCTATTTGCAAACATCAGTTCAGCAATAACTCAACGCTCGCAAACCGAACCTCACATCCCTCAACACAACAAATCAACAACAAGAACCGCGGGGAGCAGAGTCAGAACAATTTCAAAAGCGAATCCAGAAGAGAAACGAACATACTCAGGAGAAGAAGATTTGAACAGAGTAAAGAGTATTTACTTTCATTAGCTTTTTGTTTTATGCTTGCAACACCATATAATCTTCCTGTAATCTTTATGGAATGGGGTCTGAATTTGGGGATGAATGGGTGTTGGGGTATTTGTTTGATTGCTTTTGCACTTTATCAGTTTGTTGTGTTTGTGAAATCAATTTGAACTTGAGAGAGACGCGGGACGGCGAGAGAGAGTGAGAGAGGCGATCGGGTGAGTTCAAGTTTACATGTTGTTGTTGTTGCTTCGTGAGAGGAAAACTCAAGCGAGAGTGGAGATGAGAGGTGTTACAGAGAGAAAACGAGTGAGTGAGGGAGAGGGAGCCGCTGGCTTCTTCTTTTTTTGTTTAGGTTTCTTCAAACAAATCCATTGGTGTGTTAAATGGTCGGATCGGGGTTCCATCTGACCCAACCCAGTCCGGCCCCAACTAGTTTTTTTATTTCTTGCTGATAGTTTTTTTTATTTATTTAGTGGGCCTCACCCTCCAGCGAGTTATACACCCCTTAGCCCAATTTCTCCTTAATTCAATTCTTTCTGTAGTTTATTTATTTAATTTAATTAATTCTTTAATGAACAAAAATTAATTTTCAACTCTAATAATTAATTAGTCTCCTATTAAAAATAAATAAATAAACCTTGGTCCAACGCCAAGTCGTTACAAATAATTCTCGATCCAACGTCGAGCTTCTTCTTTTCGAAAACCTTTTTTTTAACCATACCGAAAGATCGTGTGAGAAGGGGTGAACACCTCTTGAATACCTCGATTCTTTTGGATTAACACTTTTTTTAAAACCTTACATTAATCAAATCAAGAGATTAAGTGACAAGGGGTGAACACCTCTTGAATACCTTGATCTTTTGAATCAAAACACATTAATCAAACCAAGAGAACAAGTGACAAGGGGTGAACACCTCTTGAATACCTTGATCTTTTGAATTAAAACACATTAAGAAAAGCAAGAGAACAAGTGACAAGGGGTGAACACCTCTTGAATACCTTGATCTTTTGAATTAAAACACATTAAGCAAATCAAGCGAACAAGTGACAAGGGGTGAACACCTCTTGAATACCTTGACCTTTTGAATTAAAACAATTTCATAAAACCAAGAGGTTAAGTGACAAGGGGTGAACACCTCTTGAATACCTTGATCTTTTGAATCAAAACACATTAATCAAACCAAGAGATTAAGTGACAAGGGGTGAACACCTCTTGAATACCTTGATCTTTTAAATTAAAATGCATTAATTAACAAGGACAACAAGTGACAATGGGGCTCGCTCCTGTTGAATACCTTGGGTAAAGACGCGCTAGGTGAACACCTATGCTCAATCCTTTACTAAAAGTCCGTCAATATCCCCTTTTAATCAACGAATGTGAACATACTTCCACATGTGAAGATTGAATATCTTCCACTTGAATGCGATGATGGCCAAAATCTCGTCTTACTCTTGATTTAGTCATCCATTCTTGTAGTGATCTTATATCCATGTGCGCATAGTATTTCCATTTGAAAGCGATCGAGTACCTCTCGCTAAAATCAACCAACAAACTTTTCGTGGTTCTTATCCCGAACTACGATTGCTCTGACTTTCCCATTGCATGAGGGAATACGTAGGCACAAGATACAAACGTCTTGACGAGCACAATAATAAAAAATCTTTTCTTTTTTCTTCACAATAATAAAAACCCTAAAAACTTTCTTTTATCTTTCTCGATTAATAAGCTAAAGAACACTGGAACACAAACATTACTCTAACACTCAAACACGAAACTAACTAAATGGGTCCCATCGAGTACGATGGAGGTGAGGGGTGCTAATACCTTCCCCTTGCTTAACCGACTCCCAAACCTAAATTTGGTTGCGATGACCATCTTATCCTTTCCTTTTTATTTGTGGGTTTTATCGATATTTTCCCTTTCCTTCTTGGAATAAATAAAGTTCGGTGGCGACTCTGTTGTACTTCGAGCGCGCGATTGCGCTCGAGTACATTTTTACCGCTACACACTCCATATTGATGTGTGCTTGGCAGTTCTTCAGAAAATATGGATTATAAGGAACAACATATCTTTTTATCAAGAACAACGTAATTTTTCTATGGTTTAAGATTAATATTTTTTGGGAAAGAATTTAGAGCACCTCTTATTTTTCATGCAAGGCGAAGACATGTTTGCTAATCCACGTGGACCATGAATCATATATGTCTTGACCAACTGATACATTTTCCTATCATCTTCTTCAATTGGTATCTCTGCAGAAATGATATTGTTTATGTCATCTAGAGCTTGGTACTTATTCGACGGATGCATGAATATCAAAATATGCGCATGTGGTAAACCCCGCTTTTGGAACTCAATTGTGTAAGTATATGTAAATAAATGAGTTTAGTATATAATGCTGCCTATTAAAGATTTAAAATGCTTAGAGAAACAAAATGATAACTTAAGTAAAATGTACTTAAGATAACTTACATGCAACTACTCTCCCTAAGACATGCTTCTTTATTCAATCACACAACAACTCGTCAAATTTTATTTTGAATACTCTTGAGATGATATCTGGATGATTTCGAGGATGCAAGTTAATTTTGCCAAGCAACCTTTGAACTTCAAACCAATTTGGGTTGCAAGTAAGTGTGATAAAAAGGTTTGGAAACCCAATATGGTTACAAATTTCCATTCCATCAAAATAGAGTTGTTCCATGTACCTCTAACTTCCAACATCAGTTGACGATAAAACCACTCTTTTACCTTTGTTTTCTCCTTGAGTGTTTGATGCCTGTTCTAACCAGTCAAATTGCAGTACTTAGAAACTCTAAGATTTTTCTGATACTCGCGGATATAATTCAGTTTTTATGACTCTATCATAGTAAATCCATCAACCAAAAACTATTTAAACAACCTCCTTGACCTCAAAAGTTTATGTGCTTCATTATGTATAGTTTGAATCCTAAAAGTAAGCCATTCTCTAATGGTAAGCTTATTCCTCTTATATATTTTTTTGTATTTGTTTCCCTGTGAAGCACACCAAGTCTAAAACCATCTTCACCGTATGGAAATAAAAGTTGATACTGATACACCAGATAACTTGGATGAAACTCACTTATTCATTTTAGCCTTTTGCAATGTCTCTCAAGAATAATACCCCTTTTAGAACCTGTATCAATATCACCAACGATAAGTGCGGCTACCTCAGAAGCAGTCGGTTGGTTATAAATTCTCCCATCTATTTATCTATCAGATATTAACTTCAATTTGAGATTAGGTATAAAACAATCCTTTAGTCTAGTTGTTGCCATTCTAAAACACTTAGCATGTGTGTTGAACTCATCCAACATAAGTTCCAGTCTGGTAACAACTTTTGGAATAATATTGGGGTTGTTACCGTAATATATAATAAAACAGTTAGTATTCATATGTTGAAACATAAGAACATGTAATAATATGAAATACTGAATAAGGAACAATAATTATATCATCAGGCTAAGTAAGATCCAAATGATTACCATATTCATTCAATTTTATGTTGAATCTCATTGTCAGTATCGTAAATGTATAGCTGAGAAAACTTTGGTGATTCTCTAGGCAAAGGTAGCATGCTTTCTATGGAAAAAATGTCCATTCTTTTACTAGGTGGTCCTTTTCCCGTTTGAAATCTATTGTCAATCTTCATTCTCGGAGATGTAAAAGTAAACTTAATGTTGTACATTCTGCATCATGGTTATCAAACAAAAGATGATTCAGTTACAATGGTGGGGTTTTTTAAATTGGTAACACAACTTTACCATTTCCAATTATGTCAGTATTTGCTTGACACAACATAAGTTCTCTACATTGTATGCATTCAATAGTAGGATCACCAATATCTGAATAACCTATTTAAATAAATAAAAAATTGAGACATAACATCATAGTAAATAATATAATCATAACTAACAACAACATTATAAAATAGGTGCAGTAGAGTGAAACCACTTTTGATGCAGGTCCTTTTGAGATGTAAATTATATATAATGAAAAATTGAAATCTATTATAACGAAACATACCAGCATTGACATAATTCAGTGGTGTAGAATTGGGATCATAGTCCTCTTCATCATCAAAACTTGAACTTGTGTCATAGTTTGCATTTTCATTTAGGAACTAACATAAACTACCACTGAGTGATTCATCTGTTGAATCTTCACATGATTCATCATTCTTAATCTTCACATGGTCCTGATTTGCAAAATTATTGAATAGATTAGCAGCCATAGATTTAATAACACTAACATTCAATTGTTTCTTAGATTAAAGAACATATCCACTTTGATGTGTATGAAAGTTATTATTTCTTTTATTAAACCACGAGGAATTTATATCAATTAAAAGTGTTTGATATGGATACTAGATGGAGAATTGAACATTATATTACTTCCATTGTTGTTGATAACTGTTCGCAATTCTATAGTTTCACATGCAAGTATACATGTTTTGATTGCAATAAGTGATAAATATAAGAGTATCGTACCCACAGGGAATGCTACTACGCAGACATGAATTTTGTATTAACTCTATTTTCCATTTTAAGCATAAGTAAGGAGAAATAATAATTGTTGGAATTGAATCCAGCTTTCTTATATTATAAACTACATGTGGCAGAAGACAAAGTGTTGTAGAAGTGATAGTAGAAATATAGTTGAGCTATGATCCGTATATATATATATATATATATATATATATATATATATATATATATATATATATATATGTTAGTGTGTTTAAGTGTTGATGATGTGTGAAGTCGTGACATGCAAGGTCAGAAGGATCTAAACGTGTATCTCTACACAATCAGTGGCATACATAAAAGGGTAAAGGAAACAAATCTCTAACCTCCACTTGTAACCCTAGAATATGTCTATTAAAAGCTCTGAGTTCCTTAATGATTGTAGTTACTTATATCTAACCAACTAATTCAAGTGAATATATCTATCCTACTCTTTCAACCATTTTTACTCACGAAGTCCACTTGTTGTTGGATCTCTCACAACAACAAGCTTGTAAATATTTCCAAGGTGGCTAGTCAAAGAAATAAATATTAGAATGATAACACATGGTAAAGCATGCACTAATAACACACATTTAACATAAACACACTTTATATATTAACTTATCATAACTCAACTAACAGGAGTTTAGCTCACAGTGAGCTAAGTACAAACAATGAACAAGGTTCTCAAAAGAAACATCTTTAAACAATAAGTTACACAAAATATATTAACCTAAGAGAGAATTGAAGTGAAACTTGAGACGACTAAGTCTTCAAGAAACTGCTTCAGTCGCGCCAGTATTCATCAACAAGCACAGAAAGGAATGGGGAGAGAAGATTCAGCACACTTCCGCAACACACTCAGGAATAAATAACTCTTTAACTAAAATATGCTAAACTCTTTCAAATGTTTCTTCCATCTCCTTTTATAGACCAAGAGGATTATGGTTTCCATTGTGTCTTGGATCTTGGGCCTCAGATCAAGAATCACCCAGCCCAAGGAATCTTAAACGTCTCTTTAGCAAAGGACAAAACTTCAGTACTAGCCGACAGTAGTGGGGGGGACAAGGAGAATTGAGCAGACTATCACAACAGGCGGTGCAGCAGTGTACTTTTTGCAGGTTTTTGTCTTGTAGCGCTGCTTGCTCCAACTTTGTGTTTGAATATTTTTCCTTCTCATTTTCAGTGCCCAATAAACTTCTTCCCTCCATTATGACTATTTCTCCTCTTTTACATCAGCTTGCACTTTAATCCATCACGAATTTGGCTTCCTTCCTTATAGCACTCATTCTGACTTGCTTAGTCTTGTCACAGCATGCCTCTGTGCTAATTCCTGCATTCAAAACAACATTAAACTAATGCTCCACACTAACTAAACTAAAACAACAATTAAACATGGAAATTAAACACATTAAAGACAAAATAACATTAAGCTAATTACTAACTAAGGATGTATTAACTCACAAAATGTGGGTTAACAATAATATTGTCACCAAGTATGTATCTGGCATCTTCTTTTGCATAATTCTTTTCCTTCTCTGTTGTGCCGACACAAAAACTTGTTTTATGGACAAATCATCAAGAGTAATGGTTGATTTGGAGCTGCATGATGTAGAGCTAGGTGTTATGATATTAATTGTTGATGAAGAATCATAACGTTCATTCTCATTACCCAAAATGCTTATATTGACTGAGATAGATTTAATAACACCAACATTCAATCTTTGTTTAGTTGAAATAACCGATCCAATTGGTTGTGTATGGGAATTCTGATTTCATTCATTAAGCACTACAGAAGTTATATCAGATAGTGGTGTTCTGGCATAAACTCTGGATGGAGCATAGTACCTTTCAAAACCTTCATTTTTGGTGATTCCGTTGTCGTCAACTATGTTCTTTTTAAATCTTCTTTGTTTAAGAATTTTCTTCCTTTTGTGTGGTGCCAAAGCTATAACTTTTTTCCTGTCCAAAGAATGTGATTCCATTTTGGTAGGGAATTTCAATCACTACACTGTGTAAATATATTATGACTAATAGAAACTTGAATTCATGAACTTAATTTGCAACTTCTAATTCGAAGTTGTAATGAAAGTCATGTTGTTGTCTGTGTTATATTGTTTTGTTTGTTCCTGATTTTGTTTATGTTTGATCAATTAGGGGTTACATTTACATATGCTTCATATATGGCTATACTTGCTACCAGTAAAAAGCTTTATTATAGCTTTTATTATAGATGTCTGATAAAACAATTTAATAAAGCTATGCATAGCTTTATTAAACTAAAAGCTCACAATTAATAATAAGTATATAGATAGAAACAATAATAAAGTGAATCCTTTAATTGTTACAAAGAAATAATTTCATCTTTGGAAACTTAAAGAAGTTGGTATCTTCAAACAACAATAATTACATCATGCACATCATAGGGTTGACACGTTTTTTGTGACCATGTCTTAGTGATGGTCTCAAAATTCACTGCATTGTTCTCACGGTAACATCAAATCAACCATATCATTTTAACCATTTTGGGAAGCAACATATGCATGTTCAATTTCTTTATGTATAAGAAGTCATATATATATATATATATATATATATATATATATATATATATATATATATATATATATATATATATATATATATATATATATATATATATATATATATATATATATATATATATATATATATATATATATATATATATATATATATCAAGGTGAATCATAGCATAGTCAAGAAACATCTTGAACTCTAACAAATTCTACAATCCATTGTGAAATATTGAAGCTCTTTCAACATGGCTTCTTATACTTCTAATAGGTAAAATACATAAATGGTTGTCAATTGGTTCTTTTTTTGTTTGGTTTTAGGTTACATGAAACTTGTTGAATTGGTATTATTTTAGTGTTGCTTGTTATTTTCGTACAGGTTTTTATCTGTCAACACAGATGAAATTAACGAAATCATTGGCAAAGTGGTGAAAGAAGAGAAACAACCTAACAACAATGTTCAAGCTGAAGAAAATTTCCCTGAGATTAATATGATCCAACAAATGATGATGTTGATGAGGTGAATCAAGTTATAGGAGGTAAAGTTGATGAAACAACCAAAGAAGTCCAAATGAAGCAGGGAGATGGACAAACTTCTCAGGAGAATAATAATGCTGGAAGGCTTGTCAAAGATATATTTTGGGAGAAAGAGATCAACAAGGCACAGAAGAGGGGAAATCAAGTACTTGTAGTTATTTTAACTTTTCTTGTTAAAAAACATTCAACGTGATGGATGTTTTTTATGTGAACATGTATTATGATACTATTGTTAACTAATATCCACTGTTCATGCAGCATTTTCCAACAGAAGTAATAAATAACGCTCGATGTCCAGACCATACTGCGCTTACACTGATGAACCTTGACACCTTGGACTTCTATGAATGTGAAATCATGAAAACAGAGAGAGAGTACGTGCAGATGTATGTTGGATATGAATGGTAAGAATATGCAAAGGACAAAAACCGCAAGGTGGGAGATAAGCTGCTATGTCACTATAACTCTGAGACGGAGATAGACGTCGTCGAAGTAACAACGCTTGAAAGGAAAGCTGACTTTATGTTGTTATAGGTTGAAGCTTTAGTAATATCATCTAATGTTTTTCATTTCGGTTATTGGATTGTTCTCAATTATCTACTATTTAGAAAGTTGTTATTTGCTTGTACTTTCATTAATTAAGTTTGAAGTTATCCCTAACCAAAATAAAGCTTTTACACATATTGAGCTAACAGACCAGTTAGAAATTTTTTGGGTTAATCTCAATAACAAAGCATAACTTTTCCAGGATAATTCTAGAACCAAATAGAGATATTAATATTGTTCAATCTCAAGAACTAAACTCAATTTCCCAAGAATATTGCACTATTGATAGTAATAACAATGGTACGAAGCCAGCTAAAGTTCTTCCTCACAAGCACTATTCACTCTCAAGATACTAAGGTAACTTAGATGAAATAAAATTTTTGTTTCTCTATAATTTGAATTGACATTATGTTAGGTAAAACTACTATAGTAGCAATTAGTTAGATAGGATTTGTAACTTGTAAGAGAAAGCAGGTGGAAGTTCTATTTGACAAAGAAACATGTTGAGTTGATTTGTTTCAACATCTGGACAACATGTCGAAGAAGATGTCCAATGCAAACCATTCGACATCGTGCCTGAATCGGAACAATTGATGGAATCTGACTCAGTAATTAACAACAACGCAGAATATTACTAACCAATATTTGCAATTATAGGTGGCACATGAAAGATGTGGAAGAATCAAATCGAATATGTTTGAATGAAGACTTTCTATATTTGGAGATTTATTAGGAAGACTTGATTGAAGACCTATTTTGTAGGAGAATCTTTTGGAGATTTGTTACAGCATATCTGCTGTAATTAGAAGCCCAAGTCCAGTTAGGAATAGGTTATAAGTAGAAGCCTTGTAACCTAGGTTTAGAGGTCAACCAATATGTAAAATTATAAGGGTTGTGTTGGTAGGTGAAACCACCCGGTTTGTGGGATGGTCACGTTGTTCTCACTCAAAAGCCTTTAGGTAATGAGTTGACTATTGTTCTTGGAGGAAGCTTTTAAGAAACTCCAAGATGGTTTCTTAGTCTAGAGTCAAGGCTGAGTATGGAGGGAAGTGCAGTTTCCTGACCAACATAGGAGTGTGTCTCCTCATCATGGAAGTGTGTCTTCTATTCTGTGGATACATGATTGTGGAAATTAAGTCGTTGGTACAACTCCTGGGACTGGAAACTGTACAACATCACTGAGGTGATTGGAATTGGGATGAGGATATTCCATATCTAGAGAGAATCCAGGTAGAAGGGTCATTTAATAGGGATTAAGTGAGAAGTTGTAAACTAGGACTATTTAGCTTCGAACTAATAATGCTGATAGTGGACTTCATTCCTGGCTTGGTGTCCTCAGAGTAGGTCTGTTTGTCACCTGTAATACGGTGAACTGACTTTATTTGAAAATGTTGCGGATAGCATGAGTCGCCACCGACTTTTATTTTATCCAATTGGAAAGGCAAAAAGAACAGGAAAGACCTTTGAAAGATTTTGAGTTCGGGGGTAGGTTATACAAAGGGAAGGTGTAAGGCATCCTTTGCATCCATGGTTATCCATGGGCTCTTAATTGCTTAGCTCACTTTGCTTGTTTGAATTGTTTGAAAAGTGTCGTGTGTGAATAGTAAAAAGATTTCGTTAAGGACTTTAGCTTGTAAATAAGCGTAGCCTTGTTTTGAAATTGTTTTGAAATAGGAGGTGTGAAAAGTATTTTGCAAGTTTGATTTGAATATGAGCAAGCAATTAGGAATTACCTACCCTAAGTTTGTCTTTCGTGTTCTTTAAGTCTTTCGGGCGAAAGGGTCTATCCATACCATATGAAGGCAGGAAGTCTTTCAATTGGATGTGCGGGTCATCGGAAAAGTATCGTTCGCCATAAGACTGTCCCTTGCCATAAAGAGGGCAGGTAGTCTAAGGGAAGGATATAATAGTCATTTGAGGCATCATGCGAGGATACCTTAGCAATTGGGACAATTATTCTTTATAAGGCAACCTCGAGGGAGTTTCAATAACTTTGAAGACAACAGACAACATTGCTTTAGGTATCCTCGGAATCGAGGGACTTGACTATTTTTAGGCAACGAGATTAAGGCAACAAGGCAGCAAGGCAACAAGGCAGCAAGAGAGGTTACCTTAAAGGTGTGTGGGTGCAACAATCATGTGGTTAAGTTCAGATATTTATCTTGTAATTAGTGAGCTATGTTCAGTTAATAGTCCTGCACTCCCTAAATTACTAACCACAGCAGTTAATATTGACAGAAAATAAATTGCGGAAATTAAATCATACGCTATTACAGAGCTTCGGGATTGGGGGATACATAATAAAAACCGGGGGGAATACGAGAAAGTAAAACGCGGAATTAAAATCCTAATTACTATTACATCCTGTGAGCAGTTACATTATAGAGGAAGAAAAGAGCGCGAAAATAAGAAGGCAAAAAATATAGGCAAAAATTAAAGCAGAAATTAAATAAAGCAAAATAAAGGCATAATTTAAATAACGACAGAAATTAAATAATTAAATAACATAACTAAATAATTTAAGTAAATCATACATGCAACATTCAATGGATTTCGAGATGAGAAGAGAATTTGCGCGTGAAAATGAATTTTAGAAAAATCAGGGTTAAAAAGTCTTATGGCTAAAAATAGGGTAAAAACCTACACCTACAGTTTTGATAGACAACCCTTACATTACTGATAGTCACATGGTTTTGATTAAAGGCTAAGCCTGATTTAAAATTGCTAATTATTAAACCCTAATAATATTAGCCTACACTTGACCTGGAAACCCTAATTTGATTAGCCTAAAGTTAATCTAATTTAAATTGTTAATCCTAAATCAAAATTTAATTATTCTAATTAATTAATTAAAATATACTAATTAAAATTACTAAAAAAAACTAATTACCTCTCTCTAAAAAAGTTTATTAAAAGAAAAGAGAAAATCACTTTTTAAAAGAAAATAGTTTTAAAAGAACTTTTTAGAAAATACATTAAACAAAAGAAATAAAGGGAAAAATTAAACTAAAGGAACCTGGCGCCGGATCTGATGTGGTACTCCTATGCAGGTCTATGGTGTGCACTCGTATCCTGGAGCGTCGGATCCGGCTTGCTGAAGATCTGACGGCGGCTGCATGAGGACGCAACATAGGCATGCGTGGTACTGGATGCGTTGAATCAGGGAGAGAACAAATTGTAAAAAAAGCGTAGCTTGGCAAGGATCGAACACACATCCTTCAGCTTGCTTACCATTCCCAAATGCCACCTACGCTGGAAACATGATTCGGAATAAAATCCTCTTCAATCAATAAAAATAAACTTAAAATTTTCAAAGAGTCAAATGTGGGCCCCTTTATTCATGCGCAGGCGAATGGAAATTGGAGAGAGAAACTGAAGTGGTTGACTGCGAACGATTCGTCGCCACATGATGGTCAAGCTTCAACGCTGCCATATCATCATCTTCTACCTCCGCTCCTGCGGATTTTTCTGCAAAAACTCCTACGGATTTACCTGCGGATTTTTCCGCAGGCCATTCTTCTTCAACCTTGCGATTTGGAAGTCACCATATCTCACGCCAACAATCCTTGCGCCTGCCCAGATCTACTAACCTAAGCCTTTTGGATTCAATAGCGTCGTCCTTTTAGACAAACAAGGCCTGGAATACGGAAAACTAAAGCTTCCATCTTTGAAGCCCTAAGAATGGTGGATTTCGGTTCAGTACCTAAAGCTCCACTGTGCCACGTTAGAACTTCCCTAATACATCTCAGGAACTTGTTAGTGATGTTAGTTCAAGCAAAAACGTAATAGAATGCAAAATATGAACATTGAAAGTTTATTGTCAAACCGAATTCGTGATACAGGTGTTTAATGGACGTTTAGCCATGACCTTGGACTGGTACTTACTCCACAACACCTTAGGGACGTAAAGGAAGCGTTTGTTGGTCTTGAATCTTTCTGAAATCCTTTCTTCCTCGTGCCCTAGTTTGGAGTTTTTTGTGAGAGTTTTGGAACATGTGTGGAGGCAAGGATTCGTGTTAGGGTTCCCCCTGGCTGCTGAACGTGTTTAGGCTTATATAGCTGAAGGATTTAGGGTTGAATCTTTGAGAAAAAAATGTATAAAATCTTTCTATTCTTGAACATTATGTTATTCCATGCATTTTTCTTTTTTAATCATGACCATTGGATGAGATTTGATTTGATTGAATAATTGGAATATAAAAATTATCTTATTTAAGTGTGATTTTATATGATTTAATTTGAATTTAAATGAATAAAATCGAATATAAATAATATAAAATCATGAAATAAAATTTATATGACTAATGGGCTTATCTTGAACTGAAAATCACGTGGGAGATGCAATATCATAGGCCCATTACTTAAAAGCATGCATTTTGCCAATTTAGGTTTTGCTTTCTTCTTGAAAATCGACCAACTTTTGAACCTCATATCTCCCTCAATTTTTGTGATATGAACATGTTCTTAGACTTTTTGGAAAGCTCAAAGGGTCCTCTAAAGACTACTTTTGGTTTCATCTCAGTTGAGTCTACCATGTTCAAGTTATGAGCTTTGAGAAAAAATGACTTTTTGCGATCTTTTAGAAGGACCTGTAATGTATTGGCTCATATCTCTCAAATGGTGCATTTTTAGACTTGGCGTATGAGAGACAAAGTTGTAGAGAATTCAATTTCCTTCAAAATGAGCTTTGGATGGGCAATTTTTGATATTCTGTGTGAAAGTTATGGCCGGTCAAAGTTCGGTTGACTTTCTTCTAAAAAACCCTAATTTAGAAACTTTTGAATGTGTTGATTTCTGATCTTTTCTTGATGAATCATGATCAATCCTTGATCAAATGATGAATGATACTTCATAATGAGGATGTTGACCAAAAATCAGAAGTTTTGACTGTGGTTTGACCATAGTTTGACTTTTAGGTCAACTAGTCGATTATTGATCATTCGGGCCATTGGGAGAGCAATCTTTTGAATCGGGGCTCGAGACTTGGCATGAGGATTATTTGAATCATATGAGAGACCCTGGAATCCACTTGAGGCATCAGAACCTGATTTTTCTTTGAAAAGATCAAAACCCTAGTTGGAGGGTCGTTGTTTAGGAGAGAAACTGTATGCTTCCTCCTTGTGTATCTTTGAGTATTTGAAGGTCAGATGGACTGAAATATGAGAATATGATGGGCAAATTTTGGGGTATGACATCACCGAACTGAGTCAACAATTTTGTGTGGTGTTTATTGCTTTTCAACTTTTATGTTTATATCGGTATATACCTTGTTGTGTTCTTAATGTTGGATCAGATGTCTTGACATGCCATATGACATTTGAAGCCTGACTTGCCAGAATTTCAATTGGTATCAGAGCAGGCATCCTGTTCTATCTCTGGATGAGATCCTGGGAAGATACTTTCTGGTTCATGTGCAACAGAGATAGTTTTGCTGAAAAATCGTATGGACCTGGTTAGTTCATATGTTTAAGAATGGTCCCTAGAAGTGGAGGATGGACTATTCGTGACAAGGTGTGTGGTGACCTTGCCTTGAGGCTGTCAGGAGAGCAGCGACTCATGTTGTGCCTGAAGCTTGGTGGAGGAGTTTTTTCCGTTTATTTCGTTGCATCTGATGGAAAACTCTTGGTGCATCTTCTGAAGATGTATCCTATGGTGATGTGATATGTGGAGGAGGATAGTATCGACTAACTTATTAAAGTATCCAAAGATACTTAAGGAATATCTGAAGTCCACTCATAAAGGCATTTTCAATAAGTTTGTTGATGAGAGATCAGAAGGAAGTAATTTATTTTTGCTCTCTTCTCTAGAAGGCCAACCACAAGTCTTTGTTGAAGGGTCTCTTGGTGCAGTTCTTGAATGATGTTCTACAACATGTTGAGACATCATATCAAAAAATTATGCAGAATTTTGTTGGTTAAAGAGATTGCACAACAGCTGCTTTGGGGTTTAAACAAATGTGTATTGATCGCATATGTTTGGAACGTACTTCTGATCTGGAAGAGAAGGCATCTGGATCTAAAAAGTTTCAATGCTAGAAACTTGTCTTAGATGAATATGTTGATCAGGACACGGGCAACATATGGGATACTTCTTGGGTTGATTTATCTGTGATCCAATGAAGTAGAAGTGCAGAAGCGTAGCATGCTATTATATTTGAAGGACATCTCAACAAGGTCCTTCTTGTATAAAGTCTATTTTAATGGCAAGAACATTTGTTAGAACAAGAAATGTTCTAATCAATATTCTTAGTTTTGATGATAACATTAAGTATGAATTTTGTATAAGACAATGTGGTACTCTAATCCTTTATGTTTTCCATTTCAGGAAAAGTATAAAAGAGTATGCACAAATCAGTGTTCAGAAGCATTGACCCAGAAGTTCCGGATGGCTTCATCAGAACATGGTCTGGCAAGACATCAGAAGATGGTCCTGCAGAATCAGAACATGAACTGTAAAGCATCAGAAGATGGCAGTCAGAAGTACAAGCTCTAAAGCTCTGATGGTATCAAAGCTAGAGACAGAAGATGCTCTGCACCAAAGCTGGAGACTCTGAAATTAAAATGTCTACTCAACACATTTTGAGTCCAGAAGAAAGTACAAGATGAAAAAGCTATAACGTCAAATCTGTGACTGACAAAAGGAACATTAGAAGCTACAAAAGGCAAAGTCAGTAAAAGCAGCAAAAGCATGGCTCGAGGTAGTTGACAAAAGCGTGAAACATTAAATGCAGTGTTGTACTACTCACGCAAAGCATTAAATGCTCCCAACGGTCATTTCCTCTCAAGCGCCTATATATAGAAGTTCCATTCAGAAGCATCTACAACACTCTTGCGCACAGAAACGCTGTCAAACTGAAAAGCAAAAAGAACTTCATCTTCAAACTCACAACTCTTTGTAATATTTAGTGAGTGTTAAGAATTAGAACTTAAGAGAAATATCACAGTTGTGATTACAACTTTATTAGAAGCAAGTTACTCTTGTAAACATTTATTTTTACATTGATTGTAAAAGGAATTCCTAGAGTGATCAAGTTGTGATCTGTAGACTCTAGAAGACTTAGAGGGTATCTAAGTGGAAAACCATTGTAATCAGTTGGATTAGTGGATTAAATCCTCAGTTGAGGTAAATCACCTTGTCAGGGGTGGACTGGAGTAGTTTGGTTAACAACGAACCAGGATAAAAATAATTGTGTTCATTGTTTTTATCTTCCAGGTTTTTGAGTTACATTTATTCAATCCCCCCCCCCCCCCCCTTCTAAGTATTTTTCACTCCTTCAATTGGCATCATAGCGCCGGTTCTAGGTGCAAGCACTTAACCGTGTTGGACAACAGATTCAGGGAGAAAAACACTAAATCAAAAGGGTTGAAACAAGTTCATCTACTCCTACTTCTGAACAAAACAACAATGGTAACAAGGGAAGCAGTAGCTACAATGGTTACAATAGACCACCAGTCTTTGATGGTGAAAACTTTGAGTATTGGAAGGATGGACTTGAAAGTTACTTTCTTTGTCAAGATGGTGACTGATGGGACTTAGTGTTGGATGGTTACACACATCCTGTAAACACTCGTGGAGTCAAGATTCCAAGACAAGCTATGAGTGATGACCAAAAGAAAGAATTCAAGAATCATCATAAGTCAAGGACCATATTGCTAAATGCTATCTCTCATGCTGAGTATGAGAAGATAACAAACAGAGAAACAACTCATGATATCTTTGAATCCTTAAAGATGACTCATGAGGGTAATGCTCAAGTAAAGGAGACCAAAGCTCTTCTCTAATCCAGAAGTATGAAGCATTCAATATGGAGGAAAATGAGAACATTGAAGCAATGTTTTCAAGATTCCAGACTCTGACTGCTGGATTGAGAGTGCTAGACAAAGGTTACACCAAAGCTGATCATGTAAAGAAGATCATCAGAAGCTTATCCAGAAGATGGGGACCCATGGTGACTGCATTCAAGAATGCCAAGAATCTGAATGAGGTGTCTCTTGAGGAGCTGATAAGTGCCCTAAGGAGTCACGAGATTGAGCTGGATGCAAATGAGCCTAAAAAGAAAGGTAAGTCTATTGCATTAAAATCTAATAATAAAAAATGCACTAACGCTTTTCAGGCTGAAGAAGAAGAATCTGACCAGTCATAAGAAGAAGAAGATGAACTGTCTCTGATGTCCAGAAGAGTAAATCAACTCTGAAAAAGCAAGCAGAGAAAGTTCAAGAACTTCAAAAGACCTGAGAAGGGAGAATCTTCTGAGCACAGAAGATCTAGCAAAAAGAAGGTGACGTGCTATGAATGTAAAGAGCCTGGACACTACAAAAATGAATGTCCAAAGCTTCAGAGGGAAAAGTCCAAGAAAAGATTTGAAAATAAGAAAGGCTTAATGGCTACTTGGGATGACTCAGACTCTTCTGATCAAGAGTCAGACTCTGAAGATGAGCAGGCCAACATAGCACTGATGGCAACAATTGACGCTGGTGAAGAGTCTACTTCTGATTCAGACTCTGATGAGATCTCCTTCATAGCTCAAAAGACAAAGGCAAACATGTCATAGTACCTGGACTCTGGGTGCTCACGACACATGACGGGAAAAAAGTCTATGTTCCAAAGCCTGGAACTTAAATCTGCTGGAGAAGTAAAGTTTGGAGGTGTAACTCGGTGAAATGACTTTTATTTTTAAGCAAACAATGTTGCGGTAAGCACGAGTCGCCACCGACTTTTATTTTATCCAATTAGGAAAGGCAAAAAGAACAGGAAAGACCTTTAAAAGATTTTGAGTTCGGGGGGTAGGTTATACAAAGGGAAGGTGTAAGCACCCTTTCTATCCATGGTTATCCATGGGCTCTTAATTGCTTAGCTCACTTTGTTTGTTTGTTTGAAAAGTGTCGTGTGTGTATAGTAAAAGATTTTGAATAAGGACTTTAGCTTGTAAATAAGCGTAGCCTTTTGGAAACCGTTTTGAAAGGAGGTGTGAAAAGTAATTTGAAAGTTTGAATGTGTGAGCAAGCATTTAAGAACACCTACCCTAAGATTGTCTTTCTTGTTCTTTAAGTCTTTCGGGCGAAAGGGTCTATCCATACCATGAGAGGGCAGGAAGTCTTTCAATTGGAGGTGCGGGTCATCGAAGGGTCATCGAGAATTATCGTTCGCCACAAGACTGTCCCTACCATAAAGGGGGCAGGTAGTCTTGGGGAAGGATATAATAGTCATTTTAGGCAACCAGTAAAGATACCTTAGCATTCGAAGGGACGATCATCATTTATCGAGGCAACATCGAGGGACGAGATCATTTTATTTGTAGGCAACTCGAGGGGACTATGATCTTTTGTTCCGAGGGACTATGATGATTTGATTTCGTAGGCAGCAAGCTAAGGTATCCCTACGCTCGAAGGGACTTGACTATTCTGATCGAAGAGGCAGCATAAGAGAGATTACCCTAAAGGTGAGTGTGTGTCACAATCAGGTGATTCAACTCGATTATATTTATCTTGTAAAATTACTGATTCTAGATCCAATTCATGGTTTGCACTCCCTAATTTACTAACCACGCAGTTAATATATTTACAGGAAAATAAAGTGCGAAAATTAAATCCTACGCTATTACAGGGCTTCGGGATTAGGGGGTACATAACCAAAAATGGGAGATGCGGAAATTAAAGTGTGAAAATTTAAAAGGTCCTAATTACTATTACTTCAAAACTTGATTAACGGCCTATACATGATCTCTAGAATTAAAAATAAATAAATAATTAAATAAGAGACAAGAATTAAACAATCATACGTCAATCAATGGAGTTGGAGATGAGAAGAGAGAATCGCATTGGAAAAATCAGGGTTTGAGAATTAGAATGGAAGCTAGAAATTAAAACCCTATTACTAATTAATTAAACCATTTAACCTAAATTAATTTTAATAAAAAAACCTAATTACTAAATAAGAATTAATCTTAATTACTACATTATTTAACTAAAATTAAAATAATCTAATTAAAAATCACTAATTAATGTTAATCCTAATTTGAAATATATTTTTTGGTTGGTTGGTTGTAAAAAAAGCTTAAAAAAAACAAAGTATTAAAGAAACAAAAATAGAAAATAGAAAAGAAGAAACATCACAACCAGGCGCTGGGATCCCATGTACTGCTCCCCTAAATGTCCATGGTACGCTGCATCATCATGTACGCTTGATTTAATCTGACGGTGATGTTGGGAGAGTGTGTCGTAGGCTTAAGAAGTCACTTGCACTGAATCTGCAATCAGAAAAATACAAAGAAAAAAAAGGGCTCCCTGGGTATCGAACCCAGGTTTGGGACGAATCACACAACACTAATGTCCCAACTGCGCCAATACATTTACTTGTTAGTAAAACAAGTGAAAAATATTAAATACAAAATTTAACTCACATTGGGAAAGTCAAACAATTTCAGGCTGGGCCCCCTGTTCATACGCACAACAAACCAATGAAAAGAAGAGAGAGGGTTGAGTTTGGTCGACCGCCCAATAGGAGTATAGAAACGTGCAGTCAAACGGTCCCACCTACTGTTCATCATCTTCATCGCATTTCCTGCGGATTTTTCTTTGGAATCTGCTGCGAACGTACCTGCGACTTCTCCTTTGAATTCATCTACATCAATGGTGATCATTTGAACCCTGCAAAAACGATTGGACAGTGCATACAAACGGCCCAGATATACTAAATACGGTCCCTTGCATTCAAATACGTCATTAGTTTTCCAGGAAACCGCCTATAAGTATGAAAACGAAGATGAGCAAGTTTCTTGCCCTATCAATGGTGATTCGTGATTACGGCTTCAAAACTTACATGTAATGGTTCAGAACTACTCCAAAGCATGCTATACACTCAATTGGATGATTAGATTCGATTAAAAAGGTCATGCATACGCAAAACGAAGAGGAGAAAAAAAACGTGAATATGAACATTATAGAATCATGGTCTTACGTGTTCAGAGGTCTGTGTTTTGACTCTTTCTCACCTTTTGATGTCTCCAAAGTGGAATGTGATGCTTGTTTGCCTCTGACTCGCCCTAAAACCAGGTATGCAAGTTTGCCCTAGGTTATTGAATTTTTGAAGTTTTGAGTGAGGTTTAGAGACTAGGGTTTTTCGTCCCCCTTATGCTGATAATATTGTGCATATATAGGTGAAAAATTTAGGTCAAAATTGGGCTTGGATATTTAGTTATTTGGAGAATAAAATTTGATTGAAGAAATATGCAAATCATGCTATTTTTGATTCAAATAATATCTCCTTCTCTCTCCACGAAATTATCTTGATTTCCCCTAAATATATTTCTCCTATTTTGATAGCAATAAGATCTCATTCCTATCTTTGACTATTTTTATTATTTATTTAATTTATATTGACTTTTTATGAATAAAAAAATTCAATATAATAAAATAAAGGGTTAAATACGTTTTTAGTCCCTATAAATATGTCACCCTGCATTTTTAGTCCCTATAAAATTTTCCTTCAATGAATGGTCCTTCTAAAATTTTTATGCATGTAACTTCAGTCCCTGCTGTCAAACCAATGTGTATTTTAGAATGATTATTTTGCAGACATGTTCATAATATTTTAAAAAGTTCCTGAAAAAAAAGAACTCAAAATTTAAGTTCTAAGTTGAAATTTTCATTACTTTTATCATTATTTTTTGAAATTTGAAAAATTCATATTTAATTCCTCTCGTTTTAAAAAATTCTAAAACTTGGTAAATAAATATTTTACAGTATTCTAAACATATATAAAAAAAATTATTCAAAAATTTAAAAATTAAAGGATAATTAATCATTTTTTAAAATTTTAGAAAATAGCATGGACTGAAATTGCATGCATAAAAATTTTAGAAGGACCATTCATTGAAGACAAATTTTATAAGGACTAAAAATGCAGGGTCGCATATTTATAGGGACTAAAAACATATTTAACCCTAAAATAAATAAATAAATAAAAAGAAAGAGTAGAATTATGGGATCCTACAACACTCATGATCATGTTTAGAAACTCAAACTTAGGTCCATTAATAAAAAAAATTAAGATTCACCACTTTGGCCTTCATGCATTTTTCACAAAATTACCCAACTTGTGCAAGCCATAACTCCTTCAATTTTTATCATATGGAGACGATCTAGGACTTTTTGGAAAGCTCAAGATGTCCTCTACAAGCCACTTTGGAAGCGTTTTTGCATTTGGAGATTTTATCTTGATGATATGGCTCCTGACAAAAAAATTGCTTTTTGCGAGCTTCTAGAAGGACCTGTAATGTTTTGGCTTATATCTCTTATGCGGAAGCATTTATTGACCTTGGGCACAACATCAAAGTTGTAGAGAATTGAATTTCCTTGAGAGTAAACTTTGGTTGAGGAATTTATGATAAAGTATGAGAGAGATATGATCATTCAAAGTTGGGTTGACTTTCTCCTCGAAACCTTAATTCAGAAACTTGGACTTTTGGTGATTTTGAAGCTTTCCTTGATGAATCATGATCAATTCTTGATCAAATGATGAATGTTACTTCAACATGTTGATGTTGACCAAAAATTAGGAATTTTGACTGTGGTTTGACCATAGTTGACTTCTGGGTCAAACTAGTCGACTGTTGACTATCTGAGCAATTGACTGAGCAATCTTGGGAATTGAAGCTTGAATTTTGATATGAGAATTATTTGAAGCATATAGGAAGCCATGAATTCCACTTGAGGTTATCAGAAACTGATTTTACTTTGAGAAGATCAAAACCCTAGTTTGAGGGTTATTGTTTAGGAGAGTATACAGTCAGACAAGTCTCGAGCTTCTGATATTCAAGTGAGCTTGAATATAAAAATGTGGTGGGCAAATTTTGGGGTATGACTGTCGCTACCGCGAAAATTAACAGAGTCGCCACTAGGGGTGCTCAAAACCAAACCAACCCAATAGAAAACCGCAAACCAAACCAAACCAAACCGAAACCGCAAAAAACCGCATTTGGTTCGGATTAGTTTGGGTCATTTTTTAACAAAACCGCATGGTTCGGTTCGGTTTGCGGTTTGTATTTTGTAAACCGAACCAAACCGAATCAAACCGCATTATGTTACAACCTAAAATTTACTTAACTCACATCCAACTCAAACTTAAACCTATTATACATTAGCCTTATCATTACGAACAGTTTTCTCATTCTTACACATATAATTTCAGTCCTGATCTTCTCAAATCTCTAATAACATTATCGCACATTCTTTGCCACATACATCTTCTCTCTTCTTCTATAGTCTTTGTACTCTCTTATATTCTTTCTTTTTCAACTTCTCATTTTTATGTAAATGTTCTGTATTTCAGTTTCATTTTTATCGCACATCTTCTTATCTAATCTCTCAACACTTATTTTTCTTTTTCACCTTCACTAATCTTTCGTCTCTTCAATTTTTTGTTTCATTATAATAATTTTTATATTACTTTATGCTATTATTTTATGTTTAATATTCCACTTTTGTCTAATTTAATTTTTACATATTAAATGGAAAATTGTTGTCAAAATATGACGAGTTTTGTTGTTATTTGATAGTGTATGAATGTCTAAATACAAAATTATATTGTCATCTATATGTGTATGTATGGCTCAATAAAATATTTGTAAAAAACCGAACCAACCGAGCCGAACCAAACCGCATTAGTTTGGTTTGGTTTGGTTCGGATTTTTTTTAAAAGCCAACCGAACCAAACCAAACCGCACTATTTTTTCTCTTGCGGTTCGGATGATTTTTTTCGTCAAAACCGCCCAAACCGCACCGCGAGCACCCCTAGTCGCCACTAACATATTTATCCTGAAAAGGAAGGGAATGCCAGCAAACCACAAAACAAAACAACGGTCTCACGACCAGAGAAAAAGGGTAAGGGAGTCGGTTACGCGAGGGGAAGGTGCTAGCACCCCATGCGCTCATCGTACTCGATGGTATCCACGCTAGTGTCTAAATCTATGGGTGTGTAAGCAAGTTGCGCTAATCTGGACTAAAATGCATGCAAAATGTAGGGAAAAGAAAGAGTTATACTCGCACGGGCCCTACCCCGCTGCCTACGTATCCTTTTTGAGGAATCAGAGGTACCGTAGCTCGGCTAACTAATTTCTGTTTGTTTTTGTGTTTTTTAGGTGAACGAATTACATTAACACTCCGCTGCTCGACCTTTGGAGACTTATGCTTGGGAATGGAGCGGAAATAACAAGCTCTTAAGAAAAGAAAATCAAAGAGTGTGGTTTGTGTTTTAAAGAATGCATGAGGAAAACCTAAGCTGAGGGGGAAAGCTTGCTACCTAATGTAATCATACAAAGGGTACAAGTCTAAACTAGCCTATCAACCTACGGGGAAAAGTGAAAGCACACAATAATATCACACAAATGAGCTCCAGCTCGTAAAGCAAACAAAACCAACGGCACTGGCCGAGTGGTAGAAAAGCGGTCCCGCCATAGCCAAGGGGAGCAGCTCAACCCAAGTCAACCAAGCATCAGACCTCGTGAAAATGATCGGGCCATAGACAAGAGGAGCGGATCCCTCTCAGCAACCAAGCCGTCACGGATCGTAAAGGAAAAACGGTGCATGTGTACACCGAGCTTCAACGTCGATCAACGTGAGCTATAGGAAATGCAGGGGTCCGATGGCATGAACCCTTTTCCTGACATACTCGATAACAAGATCTTGTGCGGGTTTAGAAGCGAGCCACGCGTAGCGTGCGCTTACTGAACACACTCTATGAGACTAGGCGGGGGTTGATTGCTAACCTTTTCCGCGTGCGTTCCATGAGGACTTAACAGAGTGCCATATAGGACTTATTACACCGTGACTCCCTGCCGTAAAGCACAAATATAAACACACTAACAAAAACAGAGCCTCTTTCGAGGACTTGGCCAGATGCATGTCTAAGTCCTACTTCTCATGTTAAAGGATGATGCGAGAAAGCGATAAAGTGCGATAGAAATAAAATGAAACGAGATCAATACCAAATGGATGATAATCCGTAAACTAAAGTGAAGCAAAGCGAAGAAACTAAGAATCCCGCGATCGAGCTAGCAAAGCAAAAGCAAATGGTCAGCACACCGATTAGCCATAAGCACACAGAGGTCGACATGCACGTCGAGCATAATCACAGTACACCTGCAAGAGGAACAAGCAAACCAAACAAGTAGATATAAAGTAAAAGAATTGTGTCTCCAAGATGAGAACACGACACAAGTGAATAGAATCGTGTCCCGCAAGTAAAGCGGAACACTCGAGTAATAAGCGTTGATCGGTGACCATCCAAGAGCCTTGCACACTAGCACACAAGTTAGAGATAACAAACATCACAATCGGAATTGCGTTATTGCTATAAACCAAAAGAAACGGGCAGGTAATGTAAACATGAAATGGACAATGAAACATCAAAGAGAAATCAAACATGAATGATCTGCAAATTAATGAAAACTAAGCATCTAACAAGATAGTACTTCTCATAAGCTTTCCGACGATATAAAGAACATGCAAATCAGAGTTACGAGTAAGAAGATATGAAAGATTGAAGTTAGAAAAGAAAACACAAAAATAACACACAGGAATCGGTTCCTGCATAGGACAACCCGGTTCCTGGTACTAAAAACCAGAGGCAGAAAACTGGGAACTGGTTCCCACCTAGGGACAACCCGGTTCCTGGTACTAAATCACAGGGGCATGCACATCCAAAACAGCTGGGAACCGGTTCCCGCCTGGGACAACCCGGTTCCCGCCTGGGACAACCCGGTTCCTGGCACAAAATTACAGAGGTAAGAACAACGCAGGAACCGGTTCCCACCTAGGGACAACCCGGTTCCCAGTACTAAAAACCAGAAAATCAGCAATTTTGGATTGAGTGGGAACCGGTTCCTGGCTGGGACGAATCGGTTCCTAGCGTAGCAAAACAAGTTTTTATGCATTTTAAGGCCTCGGAGTCATTCGCACTCAATCCAAAACCGTTCCGACTCAAAATCAAAGAAAACAAACGTTGAATATTCATGCTATACGTAAATCCGCAAATCAAATGAGTCACATATCAATAAACGTGTTAAGTGCGACGCGTCAAGCAAGGCAAATATTGAGTGAAAGCGCGACACATGCATTTATACGAACACTTTGAGTACGTCGCAAATAACACACATGAACATCAACAATTATGCACACAAAATCATCAACGAATCACGGATCCAAACACGAATATCACAATTCATCATCAACAAGCAACAATTATATGCAACAATCATTAGATCTAACCACAATTCGCATTATTATTATCAATTCGAGCAAAAATAAACAAATTCACCGATCAATCATCATCAATTATCCACAAATCAAGAACGAGATATAGATCTAGATCCAAACTCACATAATGATCAACAATTAAGCACTTAATTCAAGATTCGAAGCTTACCGGATGAAGATCTAACCGAAGCGCGAACACGAACACGACGCAAACGCGAGCACGACACAAATGTGAACACAACTCGAAAACGAAATCCGAAGTGAGAGAGAGGTAGGGGCGCGCGAGATTTGAGGAGAGAGGAAGAGAAATTCAAACTTCGATCTTGATTCTTCAATCCATGTTCTTGATCTTGATGAAGATTGATGAGTTTTGATGAAAGTTTTTATGTAATTTGTGGTTTTGATCCAAGAGAATTGAGAGAGAATTGAGAGAAAGTGTTTTTGATCTTTTTGGTGAATTGAAATTATGAGAGTTCCCCTTTGATTTGTGAAGAGAAAAAAGTTTATACATTGTCAACGCGAAATGTCCAAATTGCCCTCGGTGCGTCTTATTTTGGCTCGTTTTTAAGGAAACACGGTTCGGCTCTAAATTCCGGAACGAAACCAATGCCACTGTGAAGATGACCAAATTTGTGACTCATTGCCGTTTGAATAAGCGATGAAGAAAATACGCCCGTTTGAATAACGAGAAACGCCGATTCATCTGGTGCGACTGTGCAGAATTTTGCGCGTACCGCTCAAAGAACTCGATAAAACTCCATCTTCGGCTCAAAGTCTGAACAAGCATGTGTGACGAAGAATCAAAGTTAACGAAATTTCCGAAAGAATGCCGCCAGAACGGACCTCATGCGATAAAAATCGAGGAAGTTATGAATTTTCAAACTCGGCGCGACATACCCGAAAACACACTTTTTACCGAAAGATTAGGCCGTTCAATAAAATGCTGGGAGTTTTCAGTGCATAATTGTCCTTCGGTCCGAACATACGAAATCTTGGTAATGATAGTATGGAGCTCCAGTTAAATTTTCAAGCGAATCCGACTAGCGGATTAGGAGATATGAATTTTCTGAGATCCGAAACCCTACATTCAGCACTCTTTTTCACCGTGAAACCTCAAGTATTCTGCAAATCTGACAACCTTCCTCAAAGAACTCGGCGTGGGAATTCAGCTCATATCACTTTCAGAATAAGATTTATGAATTTTCTCGTATTTCCACTGTTTAAACCATTTTTCACACCGCACTTCTTTAGAACCACAAGAAACTCTTTATTATTTCTCTTCAATTTTGGATGACGAAATAAACATCATTAATAACTTATAGCTCAAATAAAGAGGGCAAATTTTGGGGTGCAACAATGACAAGAGGGAACCAGAAGGGAAAAATCATTGGCTCTGTAACCATATGCATTGGTAACTCTCCCTCTATAACTAATGTTCTTTTAGTAGATGGATTAGCTCATAACTTACTGTCCATAAGTCAATTAAGTGACAATGGTTATGACATAATCTTCAATCAAAATTCTTGTAAAGCTATTAGTCAGAAGGATGGCTCAATCCTATTTACAGGCAAGAGAAAGAACAAAATTTATAAGATTGATCTTTCAGATCTTAAGAATCAAAAGGTTACTTGCCTTATGTCTGTTAGCGAAGAGCAGTGGGTCTGGCACAGAAGATTTGGTCATGCTAGTTTGAGAAAGATTTCTCAGATTAACAAACTTAATCTGGTCAGAGGACTCCCTAATCTGGAATATAAATCAGATGCTCTTTGCGAAGCATGTCAGAAAGGGAAGTTTTCAAAACCTGCATTCAAGTCTAAAAATGTTGTCTCTTCCTCTAGGCCGCTAGAACTTCTGCACATTGATCTTTTTGGCCCAGTCAAAACAGCATCAATCATAGGGAAGAAATATGGATTAGTCATCGTAGACGACTATAGCAGATGGACGTGGGTAAAGTTCTTGAAACACAAGGATGAGTCACATACTGTGTTCTATGACTTCTGCACTCAGATTCAATTTGGGAAGGAATGCAAAATCATAAAGGTCAGAAGTGATCATGGTGGTGAATTCGAGAACAGATTCTTTGAAATTTATTTCAAAGAAAATGGTATTGCCCATGATTTCTCTTGTCCTAGAACTCCACAGCAAAATGGAGTTGTAGAACGAAAGAATAGGACTCTACAAGAAATGTCCAAAACCATGATCAATGAAACCAATATGGCCAAGCATTTCTGGGCAGAAGCAATTAACACAACGTGTTATATTCATAATAGAATCTCCATAAGACCTATTCTAAATAAGACTCCTTATGAATTGTGGAAGAACAGAAAGCCCAACACTTCATATTTCCATCCATTTGGATGTGTATGCTATATTCTGAATACTAAAGATCATCTGAATAAGTTTGATTCTAAAGCTCAGAAGTGTTTTCTACTTGGATACTCTGAATGCTCAAAAGGCTACAGAGTATACAATACTAAAACTCTGGTAGTTGAAGAATCAATCAATATTAGATTTGATGATAAGCTTGGCAATGGAAAGCCAAAGGTGTTTGAGAATTTTGCAGATATAGATATATCTATCTCAGATCATGAAGAATCCAAAGAAAAGAATGATGCAGAAGATCAAGTTGCAGCATCTTTGGAGAATCTTAGAATATCTGAAGAGCCAACACTCAGAAGATCTTCTAGACTCAACTCTGCTCATTCAGAAGATGTCATCATTGGAAAGAAAGATGATCCCATCAGAACTAGAGCATTCCTAATGCAGAATGTCAATTTGGTCTAGTATCTCTGTAAGATGCTGACTGGATAATTGTCATGCAAGAAGAGCTAAATCAGTTTACAAGGAATGATGTCTGGGATCTGGTTCCAAGACCAAAAGGATTTAACATCATTGGAACTAAGTGGGTCTTCAGAAACAAGCTGAGTGAGAAAGGTGAAGTCATCAGAAACAAAGCTAGACTGGTTGCTCAGGGCTATAGTCAGCAAGAAGGCATTGACTATACAGAAACCTTTGCACCAGTGGTCAGATTAGAATCTATTCGTTTATTAATTTCATTTGCCACTCAGAATAACATCACTCTGTATCAGATGGATGTTAAGAGTGCCTTCTTAAATGGTTATATAGATGAAGAAGTTTATGTCCACCAACCTCCTGGTTTTGAAGACTCTAAGTCTCCAGAACATGTTTTCAAACTTAAGAAATCATTATACGGTTTGAAGCAAGCTCCCAGAGCTTGGTATTATAGATTAAGTTCTTTCCTTCTGGATAGTGGTTTCACAAGAGGAAAAGTAGACACAACTGTCTTCTGTAAAACCTTTAAAAAGGATATTTTAATTTTCCAAATTTATGTTGATGATATCATATTTGGAACATCTAATGCTACACTTGGAAAGGAGTTTGCTAAGTCTATGCAGACAAAATTTGAGATGAGCATGATGGGAGAACTCAAGTACTTCCTAGGCATTCAGACTAATCAAACTTCTGAAGGAACTTATGTTCATCAAACCAAGTATGTCAAAGAACTTCTGAAGAAGTTCAATCTGTCTGAAAGCAAAGAATCAAATACTCCAATGCATCCAACGTGTGTTTTAGGTAAGGATGAGGTAAGCAAGAAGGTAGATCAGAAGATCTACAGAGGTATGATAGGATCTCTTCTATATCTTACTGCTTCTAGGCCTGATATTTTATTCAGTGTATGCTTGTGTGCTAGGTTCCAATCAGATCCTAGAGAATCTCACTTAACTACTGTTAAGAGAATTCTGAGGTATCTGAAAGGTACTAGTAATGTTGGTTTAGTCTACAGAAGATCTGAAGAATACAACTTAGTAGGATATTGTGATGTTGATTACGCTGGAGATAGAGTTGAAAGGAAAAGTACTTCTGGAAGCTGTCAGTTTCTGGGTAGTCACCTGATCTCCTGGTACAGCAAGAAGCAAGCTACCATTGCACTTTATACTACAGAAGCAGAATATGTTGTTGTTGCTGGATGTAGTACACAAATGCTCTGGATGAAAAGTCAGCTAGAAGACTATCAAATATATGAGAGTAACATTCCTATATTCTGTGATGATACTTCTGCTATTTCTTTATCTAAGAATCCTATCTTGCATTCTAAAGTTAAACATATTGAGATTAAACATCACTTCATTAGGGACTATGTTTAGAAGGGTGTTCTTTCTTTAAACTTTGTGGATACAGAACATCAGTGGGCTGATATCTTTACAAAACCCCTTGCTGAAGATAAGTTTAAGTTCATTCTGAAGAACATCAGTATGGATTTATGCCCAGAATGAATGTGTTGAGAAAATCTGATATATGGATTAGATTTGAAATGCTTATTTATTCTCTTATCAGATGTTCTGATTATGTTTGATCATTTAGATACTCTGATTCTATTATTGCTAACGTTACATATGTCTAAATTGATCCAGAACTTCTGTTAGATCAAAACAGCTGTCACCAGCTATTCCAGATGATGACCACGTGTTCATTATGAAGGGACAAGCATGCATGCAGTGATGAGATGCCGCCCTAGGTAACTGTGCAAATCTTTTCAAATTTCACGTTATCTCTCCTAACGTCATTCAGCATTAAATGTGATTGATTCTCTGTATTCTGTAACTGTTCATTCTCAGAATTTCATTGCATTTTGTTTCACGTCCGTGGCTATTTAAAATCATCTCTCATTCTTTTTCCCTCTTTTCCACATTCATCATCTCTTTGTTTATGCATTTCTGCTTCTTCTTCTCCCTTTTCAAAAACCCTAAAAAGAAACCTAGAAATCTCAGTTGTGCTTCAATGGATTCTTCATCTAAGCAAAATGTTGGTCCATCTTCTCAACAAAAAAATCAAGATCAACAGCAACAACAAATTGTTCCACAGAAGACTTGTTCGATTCTGTTAAAAGAATTAGAAGTTATATGTGAAATGATGGTCGACTTTAATAATCTTGAAGAACATGACATTCATCTAAGGATAACATGATTTTTCAAGGATGGCAAGCTTTCTTCTATGGGTTGTGTGGACCAGTTTATCCAGATTTGGTGAAAGAATTATGGGTTCATGCAACTGTCATGCCTAAAGCTATCTTGTCTATTGTTTATGGTGATTTGTTCTCTATCACTGAAAATCTTCTAAGGAACTGTTTGGGTTGGAAACCGTTGAAGGTGTTTCTGGAGCAGTTGTAGGAAGAACAGAGTGGAATGATGTGTATGAAGAAATCTACAAGTTGGGAAAGAGTCTACAGAAATCAAGGAACTGAAGACTCCTTACAGAATCTGGGCTAAGATTCTTCTGGGCTGCATCTATCATAGAAAGGCAATCGTTTCCCCCAACTATGTCAACAAGGATCAACAATACATTTTGTATTGTATTGGTAAACAGGAAAAAGTGGATCTTCCCTTCATCATCTTCAACCACATGTCGAATCATGTGAAGGAATCTAGAGATGAATCCAGATTGAAGAACCCTAAGTACAAAAGAAACATTATTCCGTTTGGAAGGATCATCACAGATCTTCTAGTTCAAACAAAGATAGTTGAGGATCTGGAGAAAGCTGGCATTATCAAGGATCCTTATACAATGATTGGTAGCACCATGAATGCTACCAATCTCAAGAAGATGGGCTTAATTGAGACCATTGGTGCTATTTCCCAAGTGGACACTGAAGTTCTGACTAGAAAAGCTCCTGCTCTGGCAGACTTTGAGTTGTTCTTCATAAATGAACATCCAGATGTTGTTGTTTGTTACATAGCTATGCACAAGGCGGAAGGTTCTGACTATGATCCTATATGGATAAGTAAGCAGAATCTTGCCACCACTGTTGATCAATTTCTAGAGTTAGTAAAAGAGATAGAAAGAAGGACGAAAAGAAGGCTAGACCTACCAGAAATGAGGAAAGATAAGAAGGAGAAGAAAGAAGACAAGAAAGAAGAAAAGAAGGAAGAACAGAAGGAATAAAGGAAGGAGGAAAAGAAGAAGGAAAAGAAGAAGGAAAAGAAGAAGGTAGAACAGAAGGAAGAGAAACAGAAGGAAAAGCAGAAGGAGAAGAAAAGGAAGACTGTTGGAGAAGGACCTGCTAGGCCTCAGAAGAAGAAACAACCTTCAGGTATTGTAATTTCTGAACCTGTTTCTGGTCCTATTTTAATTTCAAATAATGTATCAACAGAAGCTCCTCCAAACATTTCCCCAGAAAAAGCCCCACCTAACCCTCCTCCAACCACTAAAATTTCTAACCCTCAACCTTCACCCAAGTCTAAAGGCAAAAAGCCTATTCTTGATTCTGAACCTCCTGTTTCTGAACCAATTCTTGAACCCACACCTCTAAACACCGTCATTCCTTCTCATGCCATAATCTCCACTTCTCAACGTCCTCCACATTCCAACTATGAACCTGTTGACACTACTGTGTTCTTTCACCTCCCCTCATCAGAATCCTCTCTCTCTCTCTCTCTCTGATTCTTTCATCCGCCTCATGCAATCCTATAATCGTAAAAACAAACCATCTTATGACCCCGTTATCATAGTCTTAGACTCAGACAATGAAGCTGAATCCTCTCATCAACCATCCTCTTCTGAAACTTTGTTTGTTCTTGATAGAGAATCTCAACCCTATGCTTTCTTTCACCCAGAAAAACCAATCTCATCTCTCAATCCAAAAACTCCGATCTCTCCTCCCAGAACAAAACCTCCAAAACCTTCTGTTGATGCACGTTTTAATTTTTTATAAAAAAAGGTCAGGACAGGTTTAGAAGTTCTGAAGGTTGCTCATGATTCCAAGTTGGATCATGTAGCTGCTGGAAAGCTCTAAAGAGCTTTTGGTGAGGAAATACAGACTGAGTTTCTGGATCTTCAGAAAGACTGCTTAGCTGCTGCTCCTGGTCCTGCTGGACTCTTTTTGGAGTATGATGATGGAAAGTACTATCATCCAATCACCAACTGGAAGCCTCTGGAAGAGAAGCAGTTTGTTGATGAGTTAGAAGAAGAAAATCCTCTGGAAATGGTTGTATGGAAGGCACATCCATACAAGGTTTTGACTGGAGATTTTCAGTTGTTGTTCAACTGGTTCAGGGAGAATCCTCTAGAAAAGGATCCTGATATGGTCTACCTTGAAGTTAAGTATCTTCCAGCACCTGAGATTCCACTCTTTAAAGAACAATCTGCTGAAGATATTCCTACTGAGGAAAATGAAGAAGATGTTCAAATGGTTGAAGCTGATGCTGCTCATCCTGTTTTGGAAAATAGTTTTGATGCTTCTTCTGCTGGTCCTTCTGCCTCTGTTCTGTTGAACACTCTAAAGGAACTCTAACAGAATCAAGCTACCTTGGCTAGTCGTCTGGACAAGCAAGATGACACCAATGCTGAGTTCAGAACTTGGATGAAGAACCAAGAAGAAACCTCCAAGAAGCAAGCTGAAGACACTTCTGAGATTAAGAACCTTCTGGCTGCCTTAGCTTCTAAGTTTAGCCAGTCGTAGTCTGTCTTGTGTCTTAGTTAATTTTTCTTTGTTTTTGCATCTGTTTGCTTGCATCTGCTTTTGTATTCTCTTCTGATTATCAATGAAATATCTTTTCTTTCTTCACTCTATTGTGTCTTTCATCTGAATCTTTTATACTTTTTGATGTTATGACAAAAAGGGGGAGAAATGTGATAATTGAATTGATTTATAATATCAGTTTCCAGTTGTTGGGCTTAAGTCTCAACATTCCTAACAATTATTTGCAAGTTTCTGTCCTTGATAGTTTTGCAGGAATGTGATATTCTGGACAAGCTCATTATGAGAAGCAAATACATGGGGAAAATAAATTCTAAAGCTCTTAAAGAATTGAAGCAAGCTTTGTGCTCTGAAGCTTCAAGATCAAAAGCAAGAAATGCTTTGATCAAATCTAAAAGCTCTGATATAAGAAGTCTCAAGATCTGATGGCTCAGATACATAGAAGACTGAAGATAAAAAGCTCTGATACAAGTGATCGCAAAGAGAAATTCAAAGCTCTGAAGCTGTCCAATGGAAGCTCTGAAGAGAAGCTCTGAATGTTCTGAAGTTCTAGTTTGAAGTGAAAGTCTCAACTGAAATGAAAAATACTCAAGGAAGTCTTTTATTTATAAATTCTTCTAGTATTAATTTCAGGGGGAGATTATTAATCTCAGGGGGAGACATATTCACACACTCTGAAATATATGCTTATGCTATATCTGTGTAATTGTCTTTGTTCATCTGATATTTTGGATACAAATTCATATCAATTCTGTATGTTTTTGTCATCATCAAAAAGGGGGAGATTGTTAGAACAAGAAATGTTCTGATCAATATTCTTAGTTTTGATGATAACATTAAGTATGAATTTTGTCTAAGACAATGTGGTACTCTAATCCTTTACGTTTTCCATTTCAGGAAAAGTATAAAAGAGTATGCACAAATCAACGTTCAGAAGTATTGACCCAGAAGTTCTGGATGGCTTCATCAGAACATGGTCTAGCAAGACATCAGAAGATGGTCCTGCAGAATCAGAACATGAACTGGAAAGCATCAGAAGATGGCAGTCAGAAGTACAAGCTCTGAAGCTCTGATGGTATCACGCTCAGCGCTCTTCAAAGTCAGAAGACAGAAGATGCTCTGCACCAAAGCTGGAGACTCTGAAATTCAAATGTCTACTCAATACATTCTGAGTCTAGAAGAAAGTACAAGATGAAAAAGCTATAACGTCAAATCTCTTACTGACAAAAGGAACGTTAGAAGCTACAAAAGGCAAAGTCAGTAAAAGCAACAAAAGCATGGCTCGAGTTAGTTGACAAAAGCGTGAAACATAAAATGCAGCGTTGTACTATTCACGCAAAGCATTAAATGCTCCCAACGATCATTTCCTCTCAAGCGCCTATATATAGAAGTTCCATTCAGAAGCAGCTACAACACTCTTGTGCACAGAAACACTGTCAAACTAAAAAGCAAAAAGAACTTCATCTTCAACCTCACAACTCTTTGTAATATTTAGTAAGTGTTAAGAATTATAACTTAAGTGAAATATCACAGTTGTGATTACAGCTTTATTAGAAGCAAGTTACTCTTGTAAACATTTTTTATACATTGATTGTAAAAGGAATTCCTAAAGTGATCAAGTTGTTATCTGTAGACTCTAGAAGACTTCGAGGTTATCTAAGTGGAAAACCATTGTAATTAGTTGGATTAGTGGATTAAATCCTCAGTTGAGGTAAATCACCTTGTCAGGGGTGGACTGGAGTAGTTTGGTTAACAACGAACCAGAATAAAAATAATTGTGTTCATTGTTTTTATCTTCCAAGTTTTTGAGTCTTTGCTTCTTTGCTTTCTAAAAGATTAAACTTCTTCAGAAGTTCTTTCACGTACTTGGTATGATGAATATAAGTTCCTTCAGAAGTTTGATTGATCTGGATCCCAAGGAAATACTTGAGTTCTTCCATCATGCTCATTTCAAACTTAGCAAACTCCTTTCCAAGTGTAGCATTAGAGGTTCCAAAGATAATATCATCAACATATATTTGGCAAATTAAAATATCCTTTTTAAAGGTTTTACAAAAGAGAGTAGTATCCACTTGTCCTCTAGTGAAACCATTATCCAGAAGGAAAGAACTTAATCTTTCATACCAAGCTCTAGGAGCTTGCTTCAGGCCATATAATGATTTCTTTAATTTGAAAAAATGTTCTGGAGACTTAGAGTCTTCAAAACCAGGAGGTTGATGGACATATACTTCCTCATCTATATAACCATTTAAGAAGGCACTCTTAACATCCATCTGATACAGAGTGATGTTATGTTGAGTGGCAAAAGAAATTAATAAGCGAATAGATTCTAACCTGGCCAGTGGTGCAAAGGTTTCAGTATAGTCAATACCTTCTTGCTGACTATAGCCCTGAGCAACCAGTCTGGCTTTGTTTCTTACAACTTCTCCTTTTTCGCTTAGCTTGTTTCTGAAGACCCACTTAGTTCCAATGATGTTGAATCCTTTTGGTCTTGGAACCAGATCCCATACGTCATTCCTTGTAAACTGATTGAGTTCTTCTTGCATGGCAATTATCCAGTTAGCATCCTCCAGAGCTTGATCAACAGAAGTTGGCTCAACAAGAGAGACTAGACCAAATTGACATTCTGCATTGTTCTTAACGAATGCTCTTGTTCTGATAGGATCTTCTTTCTTCCCAATGATAACATCTTCTGAGTGAGCAGAGTTGAGTCTAGAAGATCTTCTGATAGTTTGCTCTTCAGAAATTCTGAGATTCTCTAATGAAGCAACAACTTGATCTTCTGACACTTTGCTTCAGGGTTCTTCAGCGTCTGAGTTAGAGATTTCAATATCTGCAAAATTCTCAAACTGCTTTGGCTTTTCAAAACCAAGCTTATCATCAAATCTGATATTGATTGATTCTTCAAAAATCAATGTTTCAGTATTGTATACTCTGTAGCCTTTTGAGCGTTCAGAATATCCAAGAAGGAAACACTTATGTGCCTTAGAATCAAACTTATGCAGATGATCTTTAGTGTTCAGAATATAACATACACATCCAAATGGATGGAAATAAGAAATGTTGGGCTTTATGTTCTTCTACAATTCATAAGGAGTATTATTAAGAATAGGTCTTATAGAGATTCTATTCTGAATATAACATGCAGTGTTTATTGCTTCTTCCCAGAAATGCTTAGCCATATTGGTTTCGTTGATCATGGTTCTGGCCATTTCTTGTAAAGTCCTATTCTTTCGCTCTACAACTCCATTTTGCTGTGGAGTTCTAGGGCAAGAGAAATCATGGGAAATACCATTTTCTTTGAAATAAATCTCAAAGAATCTGTTCTCAAATTCGCCACCATGATCACTTCTGACCTTTATGATTTTACACTCTTTCTCAGATTGGATCTGAGTGCAGAAGTCAAAGAACATTGTATGAGACTCATCCTTGTGTTTCGAGAACTTTACCCATGTCCATCTGCTATAATCATCTACGATGACTAATCCATATTTCTTCCCTCTAACAGATGCTGTTTTGACTGGGCCAAACAGATCAATGTGCAGAAGTTCTAGCGGCCTAGAGGAAGAGACAACATTCTTAGACTTGAATGCAGGTTTTGAAAACTTCCCTTTCTGACATGCTTTGCAAAGAGCATCTTATTTATATTTCAAATTAGGGAGTCCTCTGACCAGATTAAGTTTATTAATCTGAGAAATCTTTCTCAAACTAGCATGGCCTAATCTTCTGTGCTAGACCCATTGCTCTTCACTAACAGACATAAGACAAGTTACCTTCTGATTCTTAAGATCTTGAAGATCAATCTTGTAAATGTTGTTCTTTCTCTTGCCTATAAATAGGATTGAGCCATCCTTCTGACTTACAGCTTTATAGGACTTTTGATTGAAGATTATGTCATAACCATTGTCACTTAATTGACTTATGGACAATAAGTTGTGAGCTAATCCATCTACTAGCAGAACATTAGTTATGGAAGGAGAGTTACCAATACTTATGGTTCCAGAGCCAATGATCTTGCCCTTCTGATTCCCTCCAAACTTAACTTCTCCAGCAGATTTAAGCACCAGGTCTTGGAACATAGACCTTTTTCCCGTCATGTGCCGCGAGCACCCAGAGTCCAGGTACCATGACATGTTTTGCTTTGTCTTCTTTGCTGCCAAGGATATCTGCAACATAAATTATCTTCTCCTTAGGTACCCACATTTTCTTGGGTCCTTTCTTGTTAGTTCTCCTCAAGTTCTGATTGAACATGGGTTTAGCATGATAATTAACAGGAGGTACAACATGATATTCCTTATTCTGAGCAACATGATATTTTCTAGTATGTGTCACATGCTTCTTAGTGTGTGTAATGTGAAAGCTTTTAGCATGTGATGTGAGCCTAATATCATGGAAGTGGCCATACTTGAATTGATCATACAAGGATTTGTATGTGATTTTCATATCATCAACAGGTTCAAGTTTGTATGGGGTTTCACCCTCATAACCTATGTCGACTCTCTTGTTTCCACTAACTGCATATATCATAGAGGCAAGTTGACTTCTTCCAATACCTCTAGATAAGAGCTTCCTGAAACTCAAGTCATATTCCTTAAGAATATTGTTCATGCTTGGAATAGACTTTTTTGAACTAGAAGATGACTCAGCATCTTTGGATAATTTTAAAACTTTTTCCTTAAGTTCAGAATTTTCTAATTCAAGCTTCTTAGTTTCAGATGCAAAGAGCTTTCTCAGCTTTTTGTATTTGATACTAAGCTTAGCCTTGATTTCCAGAATTTCAGTTAGGCTGGAAACTAGCTCATCTCTAGTAAGTTCAAAAAATACCTCTTCAGAGTCAGAGTCTGATTCTGATGTAGATTCTGATCCATCATCAACGGTGGCCATGAGCGCAATGTTTGCCTGCTCGTCTTCAGAGTCTGATTCTGATTTTGATGCATCTGAATCATCCCAAGTTGGCATAAGGCCTCTCTTCTTTTGAAACTTCTTCTTGGGCTTTTCCCTCTGAAGCTTTGGACACTCGTTCCTGTAATGTCCTGGCTCCTTGCATTCAAAGCACGTGACCTTCTTTTTGTCAGATCTTCTGAGTCCAGAAGATTCTCCTCTTTTAGGCCTTTTGGAACTTCTGAAGTTCTTGAACTTCCTTTGTTTACTCTTCTAGAGTAGGTTTACTCTTCTGGAGATCATGGACAGTTCATCTTCTTCTTCTGATTCTGACTCTTCAGAATCTTCTTCTTCCACCTGAAAAGCGTTAGTGCATTTTTTATTCAATGATTTTAAAGCAATAGACTTACCTTTCATCTGAGGTTCATTAGCATCCAGCTCTATTTCATGACTCCTCAAGGCGCTGACCAATTCTTCCAAAGAGACTTCATTCAGATTCTTTGCAATCTTGAACGCAGTCACCATTGGGCCCCATCTTCTGGGCAAGCTTCTGATGATCTTCTTGATGTGATCATCCTTTGTATATCCCTTGTCAAAAACTCTTAATCCAGCAGTCAGATTCTGGAATCTTGAGAACATTGCTTCAATGTTTTCATCTTCCTCCGTCTTGAAAGCTTCATACTTTTGGATTAAAGCAAGAGCTTTAGTCTCCTTGACTTGGGCATTACCTTCATGAGTCATCTTCATGGATTCAAAGATGTCATGAGCAGATTCTCTATTTGTTATTTTCTCATATTCAGCATGAGAAATAGCATTCAGCAGAATAGTCCTTGACTTGTGATGATTTTTGAATAGCTTCTTTTGATCATCACTCATTTCTTGTCTTGACATCTTTACTCCACGAGCATTTACTGGATGTCTGTAACCATCCAAGACTAGATCCCATAAGTCACCATCTTGACCAAGAAAGTAACTTTCAAGTCTATCTTTCCAGTATTCAAAGTTTTCACCATCAAATACTGGTGGTTTAGAATATCCATTGAAACCATTTCCATTGTTGTTTTGATCATTAGAATCAGGTGTAGCAGTTGATGCAGATGTTTCAACCATATTGACTTTGTGTTTTTCTCCCTGAATCTTTTATCTAACACGGTTAAGTGCTTGCACTTAGAACCGACGCTCTGATGCCAATTGAAGGATAGAAAAACACTTAGAAAGGGGGGTTTGAATAAGTGTGACTTTAAAAACTCTTAAGATAAAAACAATGAACACAATTATTTTTATCCTGGTTCGTTGTTAACGAAACTACTCCAGTCTACCCCCTTAGAGTCCACCCCCTTAGAGTGATTTACCTCAACTGAGGATTTAATCCACTAATCAATCTGATTACAATGGTTTTCCACTTAGATAACCTCTAAGTCTTCTAGGGTATACTGATCACAACCTGATCACTCTAGGAAATCACCACTTAGATAACCTCTAAGTCTTCTAGAGTCTACTGATCTAACTGATCACTCTAGGAACCTTTTACAATCAATGTAAAATAATGTTTACAAGAGTTTGAATTGCTTCTTAGAAATCTATAATCACAACAGTGATATTTCTCTTAAGTTATAAGCTTAACACTCACTAAATATTACAAGAGTTTGTGAGGTTGAAGATGAAGTTCGTGAGTTTTGATTTCAACAGCGTTTCAGTATTTTTGCAAGAGTTGGTTAGCTGCTTCTGATCAGAACTTCCATATTTATAGGCGTTTGAGAAGATGACCGTTGGGTTGAATTTAATGCATTGCGTGAATAGTACAGCTTTGCATTTAATGTTTCACACTTTTGTCAACTACCTCGAGCCATGCTTTTGCTGCTCTTATTGACTTTGCCTTTTGTAACTTCTAACGTTCCTTTTGTCAGTCAGAGATTAGACTTAATGGCCTGTCATCTTGTACTTGCTTCTGATCTCAGATTTATGAATACAATGTTTGAATATCAGAGTCAATCAGCTTGGTGCAGAGCATCTTCTTTTCTTCTGACTTTGAAGTGCTTGAGCGTGATACCATAAGAACTTCAGTGCTTCTGCTTCTGACTTCATGTTCTTCTGATGCTTCATAGACCATGTTCTGATTCTGCTTGACCATCTTCTGATGTCTTGCGAGAGCATGTTATGATGTTGCAATCCTGAACCTTCTGAGTCAGTGCTTATTAGCGCTGAATTGTGCATACTCTTTATATATTTCCTGAAATGGAAAGTGCAAAGGATTAGAGTACCACATTGTCTTATACAAAATTCATATATATTGTTATCATTAAAACAAAAATATTGATCGAAACAAATCTTGTTCTAACAATAATTACATTAACAATTACTCTTCATGTATCAACATAGTTAATCAACAATAAAACTAAACAACTAGCAATCATTCCCCGAGTGTTACGTATCAGAGCAAGACCCTCTTGACTTATTATAGCGTGACAGGAAGACTTCATAAATTAACTTCAACTTCCACAGCTATACTTAAGTACCTGCCCATTTCCCATGGTAGGGGAAATATCAGCAGAAGGGTGAGAATTCAAATCATTATAAATAAACATAATATGGGAAATGTAAAACAGAACAAGAATACATTTCAAGAATTCATCACTCTTCACATAAATATGCATTCATACACAAATTTATCAAGATTTGCATGTTTAGCTCATTCAATTCCAAATAACCAACCATGATTACTAAACAATGTACATAATCATATTTCACCAATATATAGATTCTAAGTACATATGCTTCCCAACAAGGTTCAACAAGTAACAATTGTATACAACATAATCATATTCCAAATATACAAGTTATCACGTCTCTTACCACATGTATTCATCATTAACCAAACATGGTTCACATATTCCACACATACACATATATCATTAATACATATATATTCACATTCTCATCGTTTATGTTTTCAACCACACATATCACATTGATAACACTTCAACAATTCATATCAAATGAATTCAACTTCGCAATATGCATTCACACATCATAGCAACCACTTCACCTTCACAATGACTCGAATGAAATTCAATATGCGACTCAATACTATGCATGTGCGTGTGGTACCATTTGGAGTAAAACTCCCATCGTCTCAAAATTTGCCATTGGGCACATCGTCGCTATTTGCCATTAAGGTCGTCGTGTTTGCCATAGTTTTCAGGCCGTCGTGTTTGCCATAAGTTTCAGGCATGCATTATGCAATAGATACGACTCAATGATGCACATCCATAAATACCACATAAAAAATACGTCACAAAATCGTCTAAATCACCATCAAACATTATCAATATAATGTCGAACTTCAACAACAACAAAATCATCATCATTCATAAAAATGCATCACTTCACAATCACGTCACTATGTTGCATCATCATTCTACAATACTTCACTTCACAATAACAATCATGATACAACTTATCAACATTGACCATAGGGTCTACGACAACAATAATTCATCATGTTAACAACAAACATCAACAAATTCGTCATATCAACAATAAACATCACATCACACAATTCAAGTAACGACATAACATGATTAGTTCAACTTCTTATTTAAAAGCATATTTATTTATTATTTCATTACAATACATCATCATCTCATCATAAGGAAAGTACATATCATCATCTCAATAGCATTGTATCGTCATAAGAAAACATACATTAAGTTATACCAAAACATGGTTATGTCAATTCATAGTAAGGAGCTTACTTCATATGTTAACACAATATAGACCATTGTTTTTGTCTAGCTTCTTTAATATAAAGGTTGTATAAATTAGTTTTAGCCAAAATAAGTCAAAGGGAGAGATTGTTGTTTCCCTATAATTTGAATTGGCATTATGTTTGGTAAAACTAATATAGTAGCAATTAGTTAGATAGGATTTGTAACTTGTAAGAGAAAGCAGGTGGAAATTCTATTTGACAAAGAAACATGTTGAGTTGATTTGTTTCAACATCTGGACAACATGCTGAAGAAGATGTCCTATGGAAGCCATTCACATCGCGCCTAAATCAAAACTTTTGATTGAATATGACTCGACAATTAATAGAAACACAAAATATTACTAACCAATATCATGCAATCATAGGTGGTGCATGAAAGATCTGGAAGAATCATATCAGAATATGTTTGAGTGAATACTTTCTAATTTTGGAGATTTATTAGGAAGACTTGATTGAAGACCTATTTTCTAGGAGAATCTTTTGGAGATTTGTTACAACATATTTGTTATAATTAGAAGCCCAAGTCCAGTTAGGAAGGTTATAAATAAAAGCCTTGTAACCTAGGTTTATAGGTCAACCAATATGTAAAATTATAAGGGTTGTGTTGGTAGGTGAAACCACCCGGTTTGTGGGATGGTCACCTTGTTCTCACTCAAAAGCCTTTAGGTAATGAGTTGAGTATTGTTCTTGGAGGAAGCTTTTAAGCAACTCTAAGATGGTTTTCTTAGTCTAGAGTCAAGGCTGAGTATGGAGGGAAGTGCGGCTTCCTGCCAAACATAGGAGTGTGTCTCCTCATCATGGAAGTGTGTCTTCTATTTTGTGGATATAGGATTGTGGAAATTAAGCCGTTGGTACAGCTCCTGGCACTAGAAATTGTACAACATCACTGAGGTGATTGGAAGTGGGATGGGAATATTCTATATCTAGAGAGAATCAAGATAGAAGGGTCATTGGGTAGTGATTAAGTGAGAAGTTGTAAACTGAGACTGTTTAGCTTCGAATTAATACTGTCGATAGTGGACTTCATTCCTAGCTTGGTGCCCCCAGAGTAGGTGTGTTTGTCACCAAACTGGGTCAACAATTCTGTGTGTTGTGTATTGCTTTTCAGCTTTTCTGTTTATATCGGTATATACCTTGTTGTGTTCTTAATGTTGGATCAGATGTCTTGACATTTCATATGACATCTGAAGTCTGACTTGCCAGAATTTCAAAAATATTTAGAGAGAGAGAAGAGAGATAAATTCCAAAGAATTAGAGATTCAAATTTTGAGTGTGAAAGAAAAATGAGAGGCACCTTCTTTATATAGGATAAGAAAATTCTAAAAAAGGAAATGATTCATGGGTCAATTTACTCATCTAATTAATTAGGTTTTAAGCCTAATCGATCAGATGCTTCAAATAATCAAATATTTATGCATATTTTGAAAAGTTTAGATAAAGAGTCTCTACTAATCATTAAGACACTATCATAATCGATTATATAATCAATCTTTCTTTATCTAATTGATTAGCTTTAGAATCTAATCGATTAGATAGTTCAAGAGTTTCTTTTAATGAAGCTTATAATTTCATTATTAATTGGCTAAGGCTTAAAAACATTCTTAGGTGATTTTCCAGTTTAAAAGAAGTCTCAAAAGATCTTTTAAGTGTTTCTTTGAGTTTCCTTAGTATCATAGGAGTTACTCTCCTACTTTCACAAGGCTCTAGTGACTTAGAAAGATACAACCAAGCGAACATTCACACTTCCTCTCTTTCACAACTTTAAGGCTTTTAATTTCCTTTTCCATATACATTAATCATATAATCGCATTAATGTAACATTGAGTCTCCTATTTGATGAGGCTTGATATGTCTTCGGGTTAATCACCATCATAAGAGAGATGGAATGTTATTACTATAGACTTCAACAATCATTGGTTTTGTCATCATTGAAACATTTAACAAGGTTGTTAGTAGGATTATCAGCTTCGTACCTTCAACCGCATAGATCCACATATCTCTATACCTCTCTACCTCCCCCTTCTCTCTCTCTCTCTCTCCCTCTACCTATCTCCCTCTCCATATATCTCTCTCCCTAACATATATTGAAATGATTTTTATTCATGATCAAGTAAAATCAGGTAAAATATACTTGTTGTTTGAATTTTCAGCATGCTTTGAACCAAACAAAAATTTAAATAATAGTTTTCATTTAAATATATCTCTCTCTACATAACATATATTGAATTTATTTTTATTCATGATCCAGTAAAATCAGGTAAAAGATACTTGTTGTTTGAATTTTCACCATGCTTTGAGTCCCCCAAAAATTTAAATAGTAATTTTCATATAAATATAGGATAATTCATGGTCATGTAAAAGGTGGATATGATTGCCTCTATTGAATTGAATGTAGAACTCAAATGATGATGGTGTAAGGGGATGGTACATTTATTACAAGATATCTAACTTAGACCGTTCATGCATTTTCTCCTTTCTGGAATGCATTTTCTCCTTTCTTGCTCACCTAAAAAATCCCACCCCTAAACCATTGAAAGGTTGAAGAAGTTTATAATCAAGTTGTAGCCTTCATAATTCCTCCCAGTATAGTACATTAGTCGAAACTCGTCGAACCATATGAGATCTTCAAACCACCGTAAATATAGAGGTGGTGTCGCAACTAGAGAAAAAGGTGGTGGAAGAAAACCTGACAAGAGTCACATTCAGTGTTACAATTGTCTGAAGTATGGTCACTATTCAAGTGATTGTCTTGAAAAATAAAAAGAATCAAGAAAATGATGCAAGGCTTGCAAAACATGAAGAAGTAGAAGAAATATTTTTGATGGTCACAACGAGAGATAAATAAAAGTTCAAAGACCAATGGTACTTGGACTCAGAATGCTCATCACACATAACTGCTACAGAATATTGGTTTGTCAGCACAAGTCCCTCTAAAAAGAACAAGGTGAAATTATCAAATGACAACACCCTAGTTGCTGAAGATGTTGGTGATGTTCTAATTATGAAGAAAGATGGCGAAAAGTCTGTAGTTTCCAATGTATTATATATACCAAGCATAAAAAGTAGTTTGCTCTACTTAGGATAATTGATCAAGAAAAATTATGAAGTATCGATCGAAGATAAGATTATGAGAGTTCTAGACTCAGGTGGTAAATTAATCTTTAAGGCACCTTTGTCTCATAACAGAACCTTTAACATTGAACTTAACATGATGGAGCACAAGTGTCTAGTAAATACAGCTAGCAGACATGAACGACTATGACACTACAAACTTAGTCATCTCAACTTCATTGACATCAGAAATTTGAAAAGAGGAAATATGGTTTTAGGATGACCAGAAATCACCATTCTAAGTGAAGTGTGTGAAGAATGTGTGCGGGCAAAGAAACATAAGAATAACTTTTGGAAGGATGCATGAAGCAAGTCGAAGGAAATTCTTGAGGTCACATATTCTGATGTGGGTGGTCCTATCCAGGTAGATTTTTCTTGAGGTAATAGATACTTTGTCACATTCATTTATAATTTCATTCAAAAAATTATGGACTTACTTGATCAAGAAGAAAAGTGAAGTGATCGATGTATTTTCCAAGTTTAAATCTATGGTTGAGAGACAAAATGGTCGAAAGCTCAAGACTCTGAGGACTGATCGTAGGGAGAATATGTGTCGAAAGATTTCGACGTATTGTGTGAAAAATAAGGGACTGTGCATAAGGTAGTACCACCTTACACTCCACAACAAAATGGAACTTCACAAAGAAAGAATAGAACCATCATGAACTTGGTGAGAAGTATGTTGAAAGGAAATCATTTACCTAAAGAATTTTGGGGTGAAGTTGTGTTGGCTGCAACATACATCCTAAACAGATGTTCGACGAAGACTTTAGAAGAAATCACACCAGAAGAATTTTGGTTTGGTACCAAGCCTAACTTAAGTCATCTAAAGTTATTTGGATCTATAGCACATAGACATGTGCCTGATCAGTGGAGGAGAAAACTTGATTACAAGTATAGTAAAATGATTATAATAGGATATCATTCGACTGGTGGATACAAACTGTTTGGCCTAGTGAACAAGCAAGTTGTGATCAATGGGGACATGCTCATAGATGATATTAAGGAATGGGACTGAAATGAAAATGTCTAGAAGAATTGAGTAAGAATCTTATGTGAAGAACTAGTTAGTGAAGTTAAAAGAGAAGTTCGACAAGAAAAAGTCGAGTCAGTCAATGTAATTAAGTCATTGAAGGACTCGAAATGGATGCAAGAAATGAATGAGGAATTGAAGTCCATTTAAGTTAACAACACTCAATCACTAGTCGAATTGCCACAAGGCAAAAAGGCAATAGATGTAAAGTGGGTATACAAGGTGAAGCTAAATCCCAGAGGAGAAGTAACTCGACATAAAGCAAAACTTATGGCGAAAGGATTTCTTCAAAAAGAAGGAATTGATTTTGACAGAGTTTTTGCACCAATTGCTAGAATTTAAACAATCAAGTTGGTTGTTGGTCTAGCATACATGAACAACTGGTATATGTGTTAGATGGATATGAAATGTGCATTTCTAAATGGCCTATTAGATGAATAAGTTTATATTTCACAACCAGATGGTTTTGTGAAACAATGCCAAGAAAGTAAGGTATGTAGGTTGTATAAAGCCCTGTGTGGACTCAAACAAGCTACAAGAGATTGGAATAAGAAGATAGGTAGTTTCCTAAGAGAGAAGAAATCTATGAAGTGCACAATTGAGCATGGAGGATACGTTAGAAGAAGCAGAAGTGAGTTACTTATATTGTGTCTCTATGTTGATTACTTGTTAATAACAGGTAGCTGCAAGAAAGAGATCAAAAACTTCAAAGGTGATCTTAGCAAGGAGTTCGAAATGTCGGATCTGGGAAACATTTCATACTTCCTTGGTATTAAGTTCTACAAGGGTAGTAGAGTCATGATGATGCATCAAAGAATATATGCAAGTGAAATACTCAAAAAATTGAGATGGAAGTCTGCAATGCAACTTCGACACCTGGTGAACCAAGACTGCAACTGTCGAAAGACTCAGATGAATATGATGTCAACCCAACACATTACAGAAGACTTATTGGATCAATAATATACCTTTGTCACACTAGGCCTGATCTAGCATACAATGTAGGTATGGTGAGTAGATTCATGCAGAAGCCTAAGGTATTTTATCTCACAACTACGAATAGGATTCTAAGGTATCTCAAAGGTACTCTCAACTATGCCATTTTGTTTACTGCAGCTGGTGAAGGAAAATAATGCAAGCTAGTGGATTACACCGACTCAAGTTGGTGTAGTGATGTTGAGGATAGAAAATCCACAATTGGTTATGTGTTTATGCTAGGTGGTGCACCAGCTGCTTGAAGCTCAAGAAAAGAACCAGTAGTAGCATTGTCTTCGTGTGAAGAAGAGTACATAGTTGCTTCTCTTTGTGCATGTCAATCAACGTGGATAGTGAATTTGGTCGAAGAGATTACAACGAAGAATCATGGAGTCATTACCATGAAGATCGACAACATGTTTACTATTAATCTGGTGAAGAATCCGATAGCAGATGGAAGAAGCAAACACATCAAAATCAGGTTTCATTATCTTCGAGAGCGAGTAGGAAATGAGAAGCTAAACTTTGAACACTTCAGAACTGAGAGTCAGATTGCAGGCATCATGCCGAAGGGTGTGCAGGTCGAACTATTCAAGAAATTGAGAACTATGATGAATGTAGATAGCCTAGACAAAATGAATTAGGTGGTGTGTTGAAAGTGCAATTCCTTAGGTCAAAGCAAAGTAATTCAACAGAGTCTGTTGTTGTCGAAATCCTTGTGTGCCGAAGGAAGCCGGCGAAATGTCGAAGCTGAATTTAAACTCGCATTTTGTTTGTATATTTTAAACAAGTTAGTTAGTTAGAGATTGTTTGGTGTACGTAATCTCAGCTATAAATAGGGAGGTACCCTATCATTTGTAAAGTAGTGGAGAAAATTTGAATAATAGCTTTTTCGGTTTTGAATGCAGATAGAAGGAGAGAGAAACTCATCAAAATTCTTCTTCTTCTTCTCCTTTTCTCCCAAAACCTAATTTCTCTTTTATTCCCCTAATTCGTCTTTCTTTCCTCTAAAATTTTGGTGCAGCGTGATTCACCTTGCAACTAAGACGTGGTTGATTCACTCGAGTGAAGAGTGAAAACAAATATTTCTTGATCATCAATATAGATTCGAATTATCTTCAAGATTGGGATTAATTCCAACAAATTAAGCTTTGATATTTTTAATATATCAGATTTATGCTTGACAAAATCTAACTTAATCCCGTCTATTCTCACTTTTATTATATTTTAAAATTATACTTAATTGAAAAAATTCACCAATATTTTTATTATAGAAGTCACGTTCACAAGAAATAAGAGGATTTCACCACAAAAATTAAAAGAAAATAAGAGGTAGCCTCCGTTTTATTTATTTATTTATTTATTTTTGTATTTTAATCTTCACCTCATTTTTAGTTAATTTTATTGACATGATAATACTTACATAGATAAATTAAATATGATTAGCTCCCAATTGCATTAAAAATATGACATAAATATTAAATTGCATGTGTGTTAACACCCCAATATCAATTACTAGCCACAACAACAATGCTGGAGTTACTGACAGTGCAGAGCCCAATACCACTGCAGCACAACAGCCCAAGAAGAGAATCTCGGATCGCATGAAAAACAGGCCCAAGTACCTCAACAACTATGTTTGAAGAAATAGGACAGCTGGAGTTTATTTATCAGTATCCTAGGATTCTAGAAGGATACCAGCTCAGCAAATCTAGCTGTTAGTAAAATTCTGTTAGGATATTTTGTTAGAATCTAGTAGCAATCCCTATAATCTAGGAGAACCATTGGATTGATTGATCAAATGTAACCCTAATTGTATGGAACTGCTATAAAAAGGCTAGCAGAATAATGAATAAACAAGCAATATTTCCCTTTATTTAACCTGTTAAGGAGGCCCCCTTGTCCTATGACTCAAGGAATATCCTACACCTAACAATTTGGTGGTTTCATCGATCCTCCCTCACCTTTCCATGGCAGCCAGACCTACAAATGCAGAGAGACTTGATGATTTGTCAGAAAAAGTTGACCTCATCCTCAACCAATTAGCCACTCTGACCACTCAACCACCCACACCACCACCACCACCACCACCACCACACCCTCGACCTCACATCAAACTTGAAGTTCCACGCTTTAATGGCACAGATGCTATGGGCTGGATCTTTAAAATCAACCAATTTTTCGACTACCATAGAACACCGGAAGAGGAACGACTCACTGTCGCTTTCTTCTACATGGAGGGTCCGGCATTAAGCTGGTATCAATACATGTTTCGTAATGGTCTCGTCACTACGTGGTTTGAACTGTTACAAGCTCTTGAAACCAGATTTGCTCCCAGCTACTACGACGATCCCAGCCAATCCCTCTTCAAATTAACACAACGTGGATCCCTGAACCAATACCTAAACGATTTCGAACGACTTGCTAATCGAATCGTTGGCTTACCACCCCCTTTCATTCTCAGCTGCTTTATCTCAGGCCTCTCACCCGAGATTCGACGTGAAGTTCAAGCCTTACAACCCCACAACCTCTCCCAAGCCACCGCTTTAGCCAAAATCTAAGAAGATAAAATAGATGAACGCCGTCGCGGTTTTAAAAAAGCCACCCATCCTCCTACACAAACAGCCACCACCATCCCCACAAATTTTCCTCAAACAAACCCTACCACCCCTCGTATTCAGTTCCGCAAACTATCACCGGAGGAAATCTCCTCTAGAAGAGAAAAAGGTCTTTGTTATAACTGCGACGAAACTTTTATCCCTGGCCACAAATGTAAAGGCCGCTTCTTCTTGCTCGTTTCCGACGACCCAAAAGTAGATGAACAACAGCTGACACCACCACCCAAACCACCCCACGATTCTGACCACAACCTTGACGACATAAACCAATTAGATGGACACATCAGCCTGCACGCACTCTCCGGCTCCGCAGCCACCGCCACTATACGGATCATCGGAAAGATTGCTAACCATTCTGTTACCGTTCTCATCGACGGTGGTAGTACGCACAACTTTATTAATAGTCGTGTGGCAAAATTCTTGAATCTTCCTCCCACTACAGTTAACACTCTTAAAGTAATGGTTGGTAACGGACACCTGCTTGAATGCCAGAGCTTATGCAGCAACGTGGCACTGACCCTTCAATCCCACTTGTCCACCGTGGATTTCTACGTTCTTCCTCTAAGCGGTGCAGATATTATTCTCGGTGCTCCATGGCTTAAGTCATTGGGCCCAGTCCTTATGGACTATTCTACACTCACACTTTCCTTCACATATAATAACACCCCTATATTATTACAAGCTGATGCAACCCAAAGCCCAACAGCCATTTCGGCCCAACAACTAAAACGTTGTGTCCAAACTCATTCAGCCTCAGAATTTTTTCATATTCAAATGCTCCAACCCACTGACCTAACAACACCACAAAACCTACCCGACCCACATCCAATCCCTGCTATCAACAAAATTCTCCAACAATATTCCCAAATCTTCAATCCTAACCCTGGCTTACCCCCGTCACGTACCTCCGACCATCGCATCCACCTTCAACCCTCATCTTCCCCTGTATCAGTCAAACCATATCGTTATCCATTTTCTCAAAAAAATGAAATTGAACACCAAGTCAAAGAAATGCTTCAGCAAGAACTTATTCGGCCTAGCCGGAGCCCTTTCTCCTCACCGGTTTTGCTCGTGAAAAAGAAGGACGGATCTTGGCGATTCTGCGTCGATTATAGAGCACTTAACTCCATCACCATCAGAGATCGTTTTCCAATGCCAACAATCGACGAACTGTTAGACGAATTGGGTGGCGCCTCCTGGTTCTCCAAACTAGATTTGAGACAAGGATTCCACCAAATTCGAATGTATGAGGACGACATAGCTAAAACCGCTTTTCGTACACACCAAGGCCACTACGAATATCGGGTTATGCCCTTCGGCCTCTGTAATGCACCATCCACGTTCCAGGCAGCCATGAACGAACTCCTACAACCTTTCCTACGCCAATTTGTTACCGTCTTTTTCGACGACATCCTTGTCTACAGCCTCTCACTGGAACTTCACCTCAACCATTTGGAACAAGTCTTTCACAAGCTACTCGATGGTCACTTCTACCTCAAACGTTCCAAGTGCTCTTTTGCCCAACGACAACTTGTCTACCTTGGACACATTATTTCCATCTCTGGGGTTCAACCAGAACCATCCAAAATACAAGCTATGGTTGAATGGCCACAACCAACATCCATTAAAGCCCTCCGCGGATTCCTTGGTCTCACAGGATTCTATCGCAAATTCGTTAAGGGCTACGCTTCTATTGCTGCACCCCTTACCGCATTATTACGCAAGGATGCTTTCATCTGGTCCACAGAAGCTCAATCTGCATTTGCCAAACTCAAAAGCGCCATGACCCAAACCCCAACACTTGCATTACCAGATTTCTCCTTACCCTTTGACATTGAAACTGATGCTTCCGGCACAGCCATGGGTGCATTACTCATGCAAAGATCTCACCCCATCGCATTCTTCAGCCAACCCTTCTGCAACAAACTACAGCATTCCTCCACATATGTCCGAGAACTACATGCCATAACATCTGCTGTCAAAAAATGGCGCCAATACCTCTTAGGACACCGCTTCACCATTTTTACCGATCACAAGAGTCTCAAGGACCTCCTTTCACAGGTTATACAAACACCCGAACAACACATATATCTCTCTAAACTCCTCGGCTACGATTACTCCATTCAATACAAAACAGGAAAGAGTAATGTAGTCGCCGACGTGCTATTAAGAGCTCCCGAAGGCCAAGGTACGCATCTTTCTTTCTCTATTCCTCACTTCCTCTTTCTGGATCACCTTCGCCACTCTTTACAAAACAGCCAAACTTTCCACACACTACTTAACCAAATACAAACCAACCCATCCTCATTTCCAGACTACAAAATCCACCAAGGACTGATAATTTACAAAAACCGCATCTGGTTGGATCACCAAAGCCCCTTTTGTACTCAACTCTTAGAGGAGTTTCACTCTACTCCTTTAGGGGGACACATGGGCATCAATAAAACTTTGGCACGACTCAAATCCAATTTCTTTTGGGAAAAACTCAAACAGAGCGTCCAAACATTCATCAACAACTGCAACATTTGCCAACAAACCAAACACATCACAAAGAAACCAGCAGGACTACTTCAACCACTCTCAATCCCAACAAATATATGGGAAGACCTTTCTCTTGACTTCATTACTGGCCTGCCCCCCTCACATGGTTTCTCGGTAATCCTAGTGGTAGTGGACCGATTTTCTAAAGGCGTTCACTTAGGAGCATTACCTTCTCACTTTACAGCTTACAAAGTAGCATCACTTTTCATGGACATGGTATGCAAACACCATGGATTTCCTCGAAGTCTAGTCTCTGACCGTGACCCCATCTTTATTAGCCGTTTCTGGCGTGAACTGTTCAAAATTTGTGGTACAAAACTCAGAATGAGTACCTCTTATCACCCCGAAACCGACGGCCAAACCGAAGTTTTCAACAGAGTATTGGAACAATACCTCCGTTCATTTGTCCACAAGCACCCTCAGCATTGGTATTCTTACCTCACTCTTGCTGAATGGTCCTACAATACTTCTGTTCACTCTTCAACTGGATTTTCCCCCTTCGAAATTACTTTCGGAAAGCCACCTCCCAACATCCCTAGCTATATACTCGGTTCATCCACAGTTGAAGCCGTCGAATCCATACTATCCCGTCGCCAACAACTCATTACCAAACTCCAGCAAATACTATCTAAAGCTCAGAACCGTATGAAACAGTTTGCTGATACCAAAAGGCGTGATGCCTCTTATGCAGTCGATTCATGGGTATATGTCAAACTTCGCCCATATCGTCAAACATCAGCCTCATCATCTTCGTATACCAAACTATCCCAAAGATTCTATGGCCCTTTCAAAGTCCTCCAACGAATAGGACCAGTTGCATACAAATTGGACCTTCCCCCCACCTCAAAAATTCACCCAGTTTTCCACTGTTCCCTCCTCAAACCTCACCACGGACCAATTGATTCAATCACACCTTCCCTGCCCCCAACTTCCACTGAAAACCATCCACTCATTACACCAATGTCCATCATAGACTCCAAGTGGAACGATTCCACCACCCCACCTACTCGCATGGTATTGATCCAGTGGCAAGGCCTCAATCCTGAAGACACCAGTTGGGAATCTTGGCCTCAAATTTGTGAATCATTTCACCTTGAGGACAAGGTGATTTTCCCAGCCCAAGGTAATGTTAACACCCCAATATCAATTACTAGCCACAACAACAATGCTGGAGTTACTGACAGTGCAGAGCCCAATACCACTGCAGCACAACAGCCCAAGAAGAGAATCTCGGATCGCATGAAAAACAGGCCCAAGTACCTCAACAACTATGTTTGAAGAAATAGGACAGCTGGAGTTTATTTATCAGTATCCTAGGATTCTAGAAGGATACCAGCTCAGCAAATCTAGCTGTTAGTAAAATTCTGTTAGGATATTTTGTTAGAATCTAGTAGCAATCCCTATAATCTAGGAGAATCATTGGATTGATTGATCAAATGTAACCCTAATTGTATGGAACTGCTATAAAAAGGCTAGCAGAATAATGAATAAACAAGCAATATTTCCCTTTATTTAACCTGTTAAGGAGGCCCCCTTGTCCTATGACTCAAGGAATATCCTACACCTAACAATGTGCTTTTTGCAGAGTCCATATGCATGTCTACATTATAGATTGTGCATTTATTCTATAATTTAATCGGTGTTACCATTTATCATGCGTATAGTGAATGCATGTCAAATCCCTTGTAGTAAATTAAAGTTAGGCTAAGAATATATTTTATGCATGTTACATCAAATATTTTACTAGTTTATGAAATAGGAAAGTGAAAATATTGTGAGGATTATTTGTTATTGAATATTAAGGAAATTCTTGTTTTCCTTTCCTTTTTTATCCAGATTCATAAATCTAACATCCTTTTGGTGAAATCTTGTCATGAGTTCTTTTAATTTTTCATTGATTATTGCAGGTAGCTTTAAATCATTTAAATCCTTGCATGGTTTTCTAGTAGCTTTGTTTTGGAATATACAGGGTAACTGTATAATGAAATTAGCTAGAAAATACAAGTTGTAATTTTAAAAAGAAAGTAGTGGCATCCTAAGTGGCTAACTCTTCGAATTATTTATCAATTTCTAGGTCATTTAAACTTCTTTAAATGTTTTCATGGCACCCACTTCAATAAAATTAAAAGTTTCAATCTTGAGTGATCATCAAATTCTAAATTTAACTAACAAAGTTGAACTACCAATGACACTCATTCCAATAAAATAAAAAATTTCACTCTTAAATGATTAGAAAATGTCAAATTTTATTAACAAAGTAATAAAAATAAATAAAAATAAGAACAGCCAATATAAGGACTGTATGGTGTGTAAGATATTTTTCTATGTAATTTTAAGATATTAAGAGATAATATTTAAAATAGAAAATGCACCAATAGTTAATATTAGGTCAGATTTTAGTCAAATCTTTCTCTAATTATTCTTGTTAGTATATTCTATAACAAACATGTTTTCATGCAATTCAATTTAAAAGGATATGCAAATTTCAATTTTAACTGAAAAAGCTTTCAAGAATGTTCATAAATAATTATATATATATATATATATATATATATATATATATATATATATATATATATATATATATATATATATATATATATATATATATATATATATATATATATATATATATATATATATATATATCACCACAAGTTGATATTGCAAGATTTTCTCTTGAAGTTCCATTCATGTTGCACTTAATTCAACCATGACTAGGAAAACATTAATTAGCTTGTATGACTGTATGCGCGAGATGAGGTTGACATTTGAAGTCAAAGCATTTAATAATTGTAAACTATTGAATTGAAAAATACATGTGCCCCTTGAAAGAAGTAGATGTCATATAGACCAATTGTTTAACATGGAACTGTTTTTATCAAAGTCAATGTTACCATTTTGAAACCTGATATCATTTCTTGTGTGCTAAGTTTTCCAAAGAATTATTATGATGAGAGTTATGATCAGATTATGAATTTGAGAGCTCCAACTTCTACCAACAAACTTGAATAAGCTTTTGTAACTAGTTCTGTCAATATTCATGTCAAACAATCGCTTTATCTAATAATAGAAAAGTAAAATTTATATGTATCTAAGAAATACGTGGCATATAGTTTCTACATCATGATTGCAGGAAAGCACCTCGAAGCGATATGCATTCCTCTTCAAATTAAGTTGTCTTCTATTACAGTAATATTATACATTAGTTTTCACGTCACTAATAACTTAGCAGATGGTATGTATGGGATGCTAAATGAATTTTTTTCAAAGAAAGTTGAATGTGATTCCTCCTGATACAATTGTAGGCATCTTTAAATGATAGGTCACTATTTGCAAATTTTGTCCAAATGAGTTTATTTGCAATATTATTATCAAATGGCAAGTTAATTTTCAAAACGTCAATAATGAGGAAATGTTCTAATTTATGTCTTAGATAATTGAATCGACCTTATCAGTTTGCATAAATTGAACATTCATTGGTAGTACTAGGTGAAAATCTTTAAATTTATATCTCAATTAATTTTTAGTCCATAAATAAATATTCTTCACATTATCAATCAACCATCTACTGTGTTCCTTTAGAAAGGAAAAGAAATGCTTAATGGTAATCCAGATTGAAGAAAAAATATGATGCATCATTAATTTTTTGTACCTAAAGTAGCTACTAATAAGCATAGAAGACTATTTTGATCATTAATAAGTTATTGATTATTGATAGTCAGTAACTTCCAACAAAGATATAAACAACCATCTTTTTTATTATATTAATATCTCTCAGATCAAGACCTCCTTTAGACAAAAGTGAGCAAAAAACTTCCAAGATGTAGTAATCAGCTTTCTACTGTCTATGCTACATGTCCACATAAAACTTCAAATGCAAGAATCTGATTTGTTAAGATAGATTGGTCATTCATAAATTTTAAGACTATAGAAAAGCATCTCTTGTACAACTTACTGAACCAATGAAACCCTACTCATCATAGAAAGAACTTGTCATTTCCAAGTAACTATTTTGGTTGTATCTAATATGACTTGAATATGATGAGTTCTAAACTTTTCTTTGAATATAGGAACTCTAAGATAGTTAAATGGTGTTTGTCCTACTGTGAATCCAAGCATAGCTACAATGTGCCTCAACCGAAATCCAAAAGTATCTCCACCATAAAGCTTACATTTAGTTGGACTAATGTGATGACCATAATTATGAGCATATTCTTAAAAGAGAAGATTAATGACTTGAGCATATTCCTGATAGTTTTGTAAAATATCATAAGGCCATCTACAAAAAAAGTGTGGTTATGAATGATTGTCTTAACAACTGATATGCATGTAAATTTACCATAGTCCACAAACATAGATAATTACCTACTAAGTGTCTCTTTAGCAATGCAGAAGTGCAAGGAAGATAGGGAATCTCCTTTCCTCACTCCTCTAGACCAAGAAATAAATTTAACAGCTTTTACATTTGTCATGATAAATAGTTTGATTGAAAGTATAGACTAGAATGGTAAGTATCTAATCACAAAATATTTAATCAAAGCTAAATTGAACGATAACTTTAATAAGATATTGTCATTCTAAAATATCAAAGGCTTTTATGATGTTTATCTTCCAAAGTCATACTATCTCAAAAAAAAATCTTGTCTAGCATATTAAGAACTTCTAAATTAATCTTAATGCACTCTTAAATATGTTTGTACCTAATAAAGTTTCTTTGGTGTTCTGAAACAAATTTAGAAGATAAGATGACCAACATATCTGCAATGATCTTAGTGATGATTTTAAATTGAAAATTTGAAAATGCAAGATATCTATATTTCTCTATAAAATCTACTTGATATAATTTAAGTATCAAAGTCATATTGATTAAATTGAGATTAGAAAGGATTCAACCTTATTTAAATAATTCTTATATAACTAATATTAATTATTCACTATTTTATTTTAAAATAATTGACTCATTTAATAAATTCATGTATATTAATAATGTATAAATAATTGAAGGAAAATATTTTTATTGATATACCCTTATTAAATAATAATGTATTTACTTTTATTTATATACAAAGTAAAAGATTTTAAACTAAAAGGGATAATAATCGAGTAATTTGTAATTAGATGTAAGAGTGTAAGCGGATTAGAAAAATCAATTAAACCGATAATTTAAATCAAATTAAACAGAAATAAAATAATTGTCTTTGGTTCAATTCTAAAACCGAACCGAACCAATAAAAACTGGCTTGATTTGGTTTTAGGTTTTAGTTTTTAAAAACCGTCAAACAGATAAACCGAAGCAATGGATATAATTATATAAATATTTTATTTTATCCATTATTAAGTCCAAATTTATTTACGCTTTATTCAATTAAGTAAAACACACATCTAGAATCAAACTCTAAAGCATAGGAAGAAGAAACTATAACTCACAGAAACTTGCTTTCACTAAACTGTTGATCTCGCTGTCTGCCACAACTGTTGCTCTCTTTATCGTCTCTAATTTGTTATGGTTGTCTTCTTCGTGTTCAAGTCCTCTTTATTAATTTTCATTTTTTAAAACCTTTTTTGTTTCTTCTTCAACAAAATTCTTTCTAGTTTTAGAAAATAGTTTTGAGGTGTGAAATATGTTAATTGATGTGTATTTTGTTGTGCTATATTTGTTAAGCTTTCAAATCCCTTGCCAACCTTCTGGTGCCAAGTGTCAATTTTTATATTTGATAGTGAACTTATTTACAATACCATGAAAATCAAGTCACTTTTCATATGTATTAAGAGCAACTTGTAATTTGTTTGAAAAAATTAATATATGAAATTAATTACACAAAATGTATTATTCTTAAAATTAATAACATAAATACACTAAAAAACACAATAGTAGATAATACACTAATGAATATAATATTTTTTAAAAAAGACATTTTAATCCGATCAACTGAACCGATAAGTTTGGTTCGATTTCATTTTTTCAAAATCTTAAAAACCGAAACACACAAAACCGATAGAGATATCATCAGTTAGGACTTTTTTTTTATCAAAAATTGGTATAAACCAAACGATTACACCCTTAGGGGGTGTTAGTTTCATGGATTTAAATAGGGTTCCTGGGAATGTGAGGTTGGGAATCTCATATTCCCATGTTTGTTTGAAGTTTTAATAAATTATTCCTAGGCATTTTTTATTCCTTGAAATAAAATTTACTCATAAAATTTTAAAGATTTATTCTCATGTTAATGAGTGGGAATCTAACATTCCCATGGGAATAAAAAGTAACCACCTATTACTACTCATTTACATATTATTTTCATATTTTAATATTGATTTTTTAATAATTTAAAATTATAAATAAAATAAAATTTTGAAATATACCTAGGAACCTAAATAACTTGCCAAACAAATTGATGGGAATTATTTTCCAAGGATTAACATTCCTAGAAATAACATTTCCAAGAATGTAAATTTAATCCATCAAACAAACACATGGTATAAATAATAAACAATATTGATAATTAAAAAATAAAAAATAGAACAATCTTTTTAAATATTTTTGTACAAATAGGTAGTTATTTTAAAATTGATGGAGTATCTAATAAAGTATGTGTCCTATTATTACTAATGTGCTACTATGTGTTTTTGGGGAGTGAATTGCCGACTCCAGAACCATACCCCAATATGGCTTCTTATGAAGATAGATCTGAACTATATGAAACCTAAATTCTTTTTAGACAGCATACATAAAGAAGAATTCTGTGACTCCAAAATTCAAATTGTAAGTATCTCAGAAGACAACTTATCTTTTAAGTGGTACTCAATACCTACATGAGTCAAATCACTTATTTAACACCAAGATATGATTCTGAATAAAATTACTATGTGAAAAACCATCAAGTAAAATCAAACAAATATAACACTTTAATCACTTTGATAATGTTCATTCAAAATCTCCCATATAGTTTCCACAATGAAGAAGCTTTGGATTGCAACATGACAGGAAAAAAATTTGGCATAAACAAATGCCTCCCTTAATCTTACAATTGTAATCTCATAAAAAGAGAAAAAAGAAAACCTTTAAAATACCAGCACTCACAGTCTTTTTCTACATCAAAACAAAGAGACATATTGAGTAGCAATCAACTAATAAATCTATGGAATAAAATTAGAAATTGCTGAAGACGCTTATTGTTTTTCAAATTACAAGATACCTCAAACCACCAGCCACATGAAGATGGAGCCTGAATTCCCTACTTCACCTCTTTTAGAAAATTGTGAACCAGGTATTACTTGCCGCAAACAAATTGTACTCCTCTATGAAAGCATTCTCTTTCTTATTGCAACCATGATCTTTTTCGACTTGATCTGGAAAACTTTTTGAGTTAAAATCTCCAACATAGTCTGAAGACGCAGCAGCTCTTTTGCATTGATTTGAAAAGGCTACTGGCCCACCAAATTGAAACAATGAAAAGCCATTGTTACTATCTTGTGACTTGGCAGAATTGCCATGTCCATGTCGGTCTTCCCCGCTCAGTACTGCCTTTCTGCTATTAGGTGCATGTGGAACGAACCTTTCTGCAATAGATTCATGCATATGATCTTGCATAGATGATGGCTTAGAAGTTTGAGTCAGTTCCTCTCCATTTAAGCCCTTAGCTCTCGCAACTGGATGATAAACTGGAATAGCAGCATGGTTGAATTGTGGTGTCGGTTGTTGCAAGGAACCATACTGCAAGCAGTAGCGTGGATCCTCGTTTAAGTTATATCCAAGAGGGCCTGCATATAAATATTGATTAGGGTGTAAAATGGGCACCAACCCATTTGTGGGAGCAGCTGACGGCCATGGAACTGGATTTTGATGGTAATAACTCATTGTCGAGGGAGTCTGAAACACAGGAAATTGTATGTTTCGGTTTGTTGCCGTTGGAGGAGGCATGCTTTCAGGTTGAGAACATACATTGGTGGAAGAAAGACAATTTTCAAAATTTTGGACAGTACCATTTTCAAAATTTTGGGCAGTTTCTAACACAGGATTCCCAAACGATTCACTTTCTACTACATCTAAGGATGTAACAGATTGCAACCTGCTCGACTGACCATCACCATTTGTGTTATGAGTTTTCTCGATCCCATGTTCATAACGGCCAGACAAATCATTGTCATCGCGGACTGAACTATCTCTTACCTCGTATATCTGGCTAGCATCTTCAGAATCTGAATTTGAAGATTCTGTATTTTCACGGTTTGAAGAGGTCGTATTATTATCACCCTCACTGAGGCATGATGAGCAGTTATCAGAACTAGAAATGCTACCTTGACTGTGATCAGAAGAATTATTTATGGTAGATCTCTTTGTTTCTATGGAGCTGCACGATCCTTCGGCTTCTGCATCAAGATCATTCTGACAGTCTTCGGTCATTCCACTTCTCTTCAAATCACTACCATCATTGTCAATTTCACCTGAATCATCAACTTCGTCAACAGGTGACTTGACTGAATCGAACTGACATACCTGACCTGTGGACCTCAATGTAACATCAGAGTCTGAATTACTACGAGCATACTTGTTGAAAGATTCCGTAGGTTCCCAAACTTTCTTTGATTGAAAATAGTTCCCTGAGAAGACTCTGCTTTTGAGCCTTCCGCTACTCTCATGCATTGAGTCTACCTGATTATACTTACTACCACGATAAAACTGCCTAGATGTATCTACAGTAGATTCAGCCTTACTAGCAGCTTTCATCTCCCAACTACTTCTGGTCATTTTATTGTTCACGCTACAACTGCATGAATGGAAATCATATTTTTCACTCATCCGGTAGTTGGAACTATAGGGCTTCTCGTTACACTTATGACCACTATTACGACCGCTGGTTTTTGGAACATTTATTTTTGATTGTCGGTTCAATACACTGATTCCCCGCGAAGATGTTCCAAAATTATCTCCATAGTGTCTTGGCTCAGATCTGTCAGACCACTTTGAAGACATATCAGGTTGAAATTCTTTCCTATATCTAAGTCTTTGATGATAAAACTTTGGCTGATCAACTGTAGAAGTATCATTGATGTCATGTGCATTTACAATGTCTCCATCATAGTCACCATAAGCACAGTCTTGTGCTCTGAGAGTACTACCCTCACTTGAGAAGTCGTCATCTTGGATGTTCGGGTAATCACACTGTGATAAATTAGCTTCTTCGGTTGCATTACCTGAATTCATGCATGTAATAGCATTATTTTGCTCTGAATCAACTGGTGCAGACAGTTCTTCCTTTGAGGCTTCAGGAGAGCTAGGAACATCAACTGACTCGGAACAATTTCTTTCTTTATTTTTATCCTTTCCTTTTAGTCTTTCCTTTCTCCTAAGCTTTTTCTCCCTTTCTTTTGCTCTTTTTCTCTCCTTGCGCTCTTCTTCTTCACGTTTTTCCTTTTCTTCTTCTTCAAGAAGTTTTGTCTGCAAATACATCATATCATATATTTACGATTTAGGAAGAAGTATAATCACAATACACAGAAGCGTGATCTAGGTTTTTTCATTTTATACTCAAAAGTCTGTTCCTAATAAAAGGATAATAATTAAGACCTGCTTTTCTAATGTAACGATCTCCTTGCATGCAACATGAACTCGTTCCTCCAGCAGTTTTAGTGCGAGACAAACGAATATGCTATGTGCATTTTGACGTGCCGTTCCTTCTCTGAAAGCCTTTTCTACCTGTAAATACAGACAATTAGTAGTTGAATAAGATGTCTACAGTCTCTACACACACAACAACCATGGCCAAAACATAATGAAAAGATAAAACATCAAATTTCAAAAGATGTAAAGATACTCATAGAAGGTGGAATAAAAAAACGATTATTCAAAGCAAAGCATGCCTGTTCTTTGAATATAACTGTAGCAGCATCTAGAAGAAACTCTCGGGCAAGTTCAGGGCTCTTTGCATGCTTTTGCGGCCGGGTGCATTCTCCATCGAGCTCATTCCCATCTTTGTCCATCAAATCATCATCCTAGAAGTAAGCAATGTATAATTAACTGATGAAACTTAGACGACATTCCTCACAAACAATTTATAAAATTCCATAAACTTTGGACAAGAGAAGGGAATCCAATTTCCTTATCGTGAAGTACCTCTTCTTCTTCCGCCTCTTCAGCATGCTCAAAGAATCTTTTTATACTTTCTCCTTTTGTGATTGTAACATAACCATCCCCTACAATTAGCCTGCAATGTACACACTCTTGACCTTTCAATGCATGAGCTTTAACACAAAACTCAGTACACCGTCCATCTAGTTTCCAAGCTCGGAGGGTAATGAAGCATGCACTCAAGCCACCAAGATCTAAGCCACTAGCTTGAACACATCCGCTCGTTCCAACATTTTCAAATTCCAAAATGTCTGATTTTCCTTCACTTGTACCCACAGCCCACTCAAAGTGATGATACGATCCCACAGTATCCGCAAATGTGTGGCGCCAATCAGCTTGAATTGAGTCATCTGATACCTGAAAAAGCAGATGTGTTGAGTTAAGCACAATATTTAATATAGTCCCAACATGTAGCAAGATAAATAATCTATTTCATACAAATGTTACACAACAGACTCTCCCATTGAAATCCAAATCACAACAGATTTCACAGCATAAAAATATGGAAGTCACACCTCATACAGAAAGGCGGTATCAGCAACACAAAACCAACTGGTGCAACGAGGTTCTCTACGCATGCGCTTGAGTTCCTTTAGCTCCTTGAATTCTCGAATAACATTTCTTCTACAGTCTCTGCAAAACCTCTTGCTATCGAACCTGTAGATAAAAGGTAAGCTTTTAATAAAATAAAAAATATACAATTTAATATACACACACAAACACAGCCCTCAAGCACGGCTTCTTTTAGTTACAACAATATAAACCCTATCATGCTAAAAATCAAATGAGAATTGCACATTTCTAAATAGAATAAGATCAAAATTTAGGAAAAAAAATTCTTTAAAACCAAACAAAATATTTTCTCTAAATATAATGGCATTAAAACCCTCAAAACAATAGAAGACAAAGTAGTTCTCTTTGGAAGTGGAACAAGCATGCAACCAAGCATAATGATGAAATTTTCAAATAAGTTGCCAAGGAACATAAAACTTCACTTAATATCTGTCTTTTTCCTTAAAGGTCATGTAACTCCTAAGACAAAATGCTGGTCAAAAATACTAGATAAACAAGAGCTGATAACTTAGACCTAACCTAACGTAACCTCGAAATTTCGCTAAAGAAATTATATTAAAGCACTCTGGCCATTTACCTATCCAATGTAGGATCTTAACCTAAGATTGAAAATCTTGAGTTGAGGGATTGAAAATCTACAAGGGACACAATATCAGGCCTAATGTAGACTCCAATACCATATTAAAATTGATAATAAACTTGGCCTAGCTCAACCCCGAAAGCTAGCTTAATTTACTATAATTATCACCTTGGGCATATTCCTTAGTTGCTTGGCATCCTAACACTCCTTTCTATTTGATATTTCACATTGCTATGAAATAAATAAATAAAATAAAAATGTAGCAATGAAAATTTTAAATAAAATACATGTTTGCAAACATAAACAAAAAGGAACAAAATAAGAGAATTTGGAAATGAAGAAAATGCTATGTTGATACCATCTACAGCAATAGTTTGATATCAATTATCTCCCTTAAAAGCCCACTTTAAAATAATGCGAGAAGTGAGAAAGAATAAGAGCAAAACAATTTGAATGCCAAAATATTTAATTTTTCTAAAGTATATACAGTTAAAATATTTAATTATCTTATCCCTAAGAATCAATAAATAAATGTTTAGTTATTTTAACATCGTATAAGGAAAATAATGAAAATATAAGACAGTCATCATTCATTCATGCATGAAATATGTTTTAATCCTTTTCCAAAATGCATCAGTGTTGTCAATTGTAGAAAACAGTGAATTATCAAAATTCCGCTATGCGATAGTCTATAGTCAAGGCAATAGCTGTATATCGGCGCTATTGCGGCTATTTAACAAAATTGGAATGCATTTGATGTAAGCATATAAAAGTCAACGACAAGTACCATAACGCGCTGCAACTAAGGAAAAGATACTCAAGGCAATAGCTGTAAATCGGCGCTATAGCGGCTATTTAACAAAACTGGAATGCATTTGATGTAAGCATATAAAAGTCAACTACAAGTACCATAACGTGCTGCAACTAAGGAAAATATACTCGAGGCAATAAAGTAAAATAGGTAATAAAATACTTGATACTATTATTACTACAAGTTATTATCGTCAACTGGGACCAAAGTCGCTGCTAAGGCCCGGCATTATCTAAGATTAATGCACTATGGAGAATACTCAAATAAATCACTAACCTGAACATGAGTCTTTCAATAAAATCTTCTTCCTTCATCCTTAAAAGAGATTGTCTTGTCTCTTCGCCCAGTGCTGACCAAAAATCCACCAGCGTATCGCATGAAAGTCTGGCAGTATGCAGGGCACACGTTTCCCGTGTCCCATGGCCTCTACCATAACTCACTATCCCTTGGCTTATCCAACCACGGCCTCCACCACCGCAGGCATCGGGATAAAGCAGTTCTCTTTCCCGCTCTCTAGCACGCGCGCCGTCAAACACCTAATAAAATAAAAAGAAGATAAGCTACCATGCAGGGAAAATTATTGCATCACGAGAACCCATGCAACTACACTACACTTACAATTTGCAGTCCTTTCAGAGACTTCGAATACAAGTAGCAGTCCATAAGTGTGAGCGAACCCTCACGCGTCGTCGTCAAACCTCCCCAAGGATGAACAGACGGATCTCGAATTTCATCTTGTACCCCATTGGAAAGAGACGATCCACCATAACTCTGATTCTTCAAACCCCCGGGTCTGCCACAAGGAAACTGAACACCCGCTCCTTCCGGCTGCAAAGACTTCCCATACATAACAATCTGCAAAAAGCCTTCAAGAAGCAAACCATTGCATCTCGAGCAGTACATGTTTTTCCGAGCTTGCTCAAAAAGAGTTTGCTTGTCAATTCTCAAAAGCTCCTGCCGCGCTTGTGGCGACAGCTCACTCCAGAACTATATCACAAAAAAAAAACCATTGATCAAACAATCAATTTCCTATCTTTCAGTATTTCACATCATTAAATCACAACCATTTATCAAACATATCAAACAATCAAACATTATTACTGCATCCAATAAAACTACATCCTATAACCCTCTCCCAAAAAAAAATCAATTCTTTTACACCAGTGCTAGATCCAAACAAAGCTAATTCAACAGCCAATCATTAACAACATAAAAAACCAATAAAATTAACGATCTAGCATCAACCCAGATAATAAAATTAATAAAATCAAATAAATAAATCTAAGAACTAATAAAAAAAACCTACTTTATGACACAAAATTAAAATAGAAAAAAAAAATTGGATCGAATATATATACCTTGTGGAGCTGATTGTATCCAACATCGTCACGATTCTTAGACCAGAATCCATTGGCAGAGATAGAGTTCATCGGGGGTGATGAGCCATTACTGAATTGGGGTAATCCTGGCATGTTTTTGATTCAATAACGAAACAGCAATGGTTTCATTTGAATTGGATGTGAATCGGAATCGAGAAAGAAAGAATAAAGAATAGACAAAATCTAGAATGAAAATTCACAGATCGAGAGATTTAGAGAGAGAAAGTAGAGAGAAGAAGGGTATGGTGTGGTGTGGTCGATTGGGATGAAGATGAGATTTGGTGTCATGTGAGACTGCGTGTGTTTGTGTGTTGTGTCATGTCATCATGTACACATTCATTCACATATACATATATATGTAGGTGTAGAGAGAGAGGGAGAGGAGAGAGAGACACACACTCAAGATGAAAATTTTGATTATGCTTATGCTAAATGATTTTTGCTTTATATACCCTAATAATTCTTGTGATTTTTTTAATTAAATTCTTGTGAATTTATTGAATTCAACTTATATAAACTTTTTTTTATTAATATTTATTATTTTATCTAGAATGACATTTTTTTTATTGAATAATGTTGACATTTGTTACATTGGTTTTTATTTTTAAAACTCATAATGTTGACATTTGATTTGTTAAATTTTTAAATATAAATATTTAAATGGTGTTCTCTTTGTTTTTATTTACAAGTCGTTTTTTTATTTTTTTCACATGTATTAAGAAATGCAATAGTTATTGTATGAAAAAGAAAAATTACGAAAGTTTTTATAAAATTAATTTTTATTAATGATATTGAAAAGATAAATTTATATAATAAAAAAGAATAATAAATATTTAAGAGTATAATAAAAAAATAATATTAATAAAATAACATATAATTTTTTTTTATAAAAAAAATATAGAGAGTAAAGTTTAATTTGATGAATGTATACAAATTTATGGACACTACATGAAAAATTAACATTTTATTTCATATGTTGCACGGAAATGGTTACACAGTTGAAGTGGAGATATGTGAATCTGTTGCATGACAAATTAACATTTTATTAGATGTGAATCTGTTGCATGACAAATTAACATTTTATTAGATGTGATGGTAAGAAATTATAAATTTTAACTAAATGAATTAAAGATTAAATTTTTAATTAGAAATATTGTGAATACATGTTTATCTTTCTTTTTTTTTTTTACGGATGTTTATCTTTATCATGCTAATATATTAAATTATTAGATTAAGGGTCATATATAGTTTGAATGTATGTTGAAATGGAAAAGAGAATGATAGAACCATTGCGTCTTCGTTGGATGGGAAAAGTAAGCAAGATCTTGAATTTTACTAATTGTGAATTACATAAATGGATATTATGAATTTTTACCTTTGAGTTCACATGCAATTATATGAAAATAATTATAAAAGTAAACATAAATAAATAAAATTCGAAAAAATTGGTTTTAAAGTAAAAAAATCATCTTTTTGTTCAATAAATCAAATTTCTTACTTATGTCATTTATGTGATTTTTATGAAAAGTTATATGTCAAATTATATTTCTATATTTGGACAAATATCGGGCATACAATACCAAAGAAAAAAAAAACTGTTATAAAATATAACCGCGGTATAACTGTTATTTAGTAAAATATATATGATTCTCGTAATATTAATATTATTAAAAATATGAAAAACCTATATATATATATATATATATATATATATATATATATATATATATATATATATATATATATATATATATATATATATATATAGTGTCGGAGCCAGAAATTTTATGTAGTCTGGGCAAAAATTTTACACTATTGATTATTCATCTGTTTTAATTTTCACACTCTATTTTTATTAATTTTACCCCTGATTTTGTCTAAAAATTGACTATTAAATTAGGGGAGTACAAAGAAAATATGAGGAGGGTTATATTTACTCCAAGAGTAAGTGTTCAACACTTACTTCAAATCTTAACCATTAATTATCATTAATCCAACGGCTTTAATTAAAGTTTTGTATAAAAAATATTGCTAAAAATAATTAGATTAAATGATCAATTAAAACCGTTAATTAAAGTTTTATATAAAAAAATATTCTTTAAAAAAAAATTTATTTATTAATTTTTAAAAAAATATTATTCATCGTATAAATACAATGAAAAATAGTATAACATGTTTTCTTGTAAGAGTATTTAGATATGTATAACCAATTATACCAACAAGAATAATTATTTTTTGAGTAAAAATAATTATTTTCTTATAAAAAAGAATTGGTATTTTTTACTATTAAAATAAATTTTTTCACTATTTTTTAATTATTTTTGTATTTAAATTTAAATTGTTCCGTTAATTAATTTCAAAATTGCATTAACCACAAAATTATATGTTATTAGCCATTTATTTTAGTTATAATTTATTAACTAACTTCACTACTTCATTCATCAACAAAATATATAATACTAATTATTTTCTGACATTAAATAATAAAACGTATTAACAATCTTTGCATATCACTAATCAATTTTATTTTACTATTTAAGATTTTTTATGTTTGAAAATTCATTAATCAAATTATGAACTGTATTAGCCTAATACATAACAATAACTAAATTTGATTTACCATGTAAGACTTTATTTTTTGGTGTTAGATACTCAATAACCAAATTATAAGCAATACTAATCAACGTATTAGATCAATTAACCAAACTACAAATTATATTAATCAAATTTTTATATACCATTAACTAAAGTTGTTTTGAAAAGAGAGAAATGAAGATGTCTAAAAGTCAAAATTACAAATGTCATTGTTCATCGACTTGGTGAACAGTAATATACAATGTATGTGTTAATTTTGGTGTCAAAATAATTTTGGTGGTCTTTAAATGTAAGATTTTTTTTATCTCCCTTATTATAAAAATTTAACTTTCAAAGTATATTAATTATTTTAATTAACATATCCCTATTTATATTATATTTTTTTCTTTAATATATAATGAATATTCTTACTCAAATATTAATCTATTCTCTCTCTATAAATATATTTATAAAATTATACAATAATTAATAAATAATATATCAATAAACTTTCTTAATTTACATGATTTAAAATAAGAAATTCTATATTTAAGATTGAGGGTGGTATAAAGGATAACTAGCCGATAAGAATAAGATTTAAATAAATTTTTAGTTCTCTTATTTTAATAAATTTATAAAATTAATTTCTTTATTCAAGTTCAAAAAGTTTTAGCCTCCAAATTATTTATTTTCACTGAAAGTCGACCAAGTATTCATTTTCTAAACTTAAATATTTTATTTATAAAATTTCACAAAAATTCTTATATATTATAATTTATCACATTTCACAAACGACACGTCATTTAAAAGCAGACACATGGTCAAATTTAAATGCAAGAGTGTGAGAGAGAAATCAAAATAATTGAATTAAAAATAAAAGAAACTAATTTCATAAATTAGCTCAAATATAGGGAACAAGATAAGATAGTAACATAATAAATTTTTATTGTATAATGTATCTCATACAAATATAATAAAAAAATTGAAATCATTATGTTATTATTTCATGTGTTAGATATACATTTGATATGGACAATTATGAAGATTATATTATAATTAAAATATATTTAAATTAATCTTAAATATTTTTATATATAAATTATTATGTTTATTATATTTAAAATTTATATAAAAATTAACGAAATAATTACTTAATTTTCTAAAATTCTTTAAATATTCTTATAATAAATTAACAAAAAGTTATTAAAAAATTCCAGGATTTAATTGTTTTTAAATAAATCATTGACTAAAAAGCAAAAAAAGAAAATCATTTTTATAAGTTAATGAATAATTTTTTTATGTTTTTTATATAAATTAAATACAAATATGATATATATATATATATATATATATATATATATATATAAAACTATCATTACAATAAATTTATTATATTTTAAAATAAAATTTATATTTTATAAATTTAGAAATATAGACTTAATAAATATATTATTTAACTTCATATAATATTTTATTTTCTTTAATGTATATTTTATGAAATTGTTGTTCAACTTCTTTATTAATATTGATAAAGGAAGAAACCATAAAACAAACTTTTGATCTTTCATTAAATTCAACTTCAGAAAATTACAATTTAAATACTTAAGATTTTCTAATTTAATGGGTCAAGACCTCTTTTGTAAAGACAAATAACACTTCAAAATAATAAAGAGACATTAGATGTAATTTCTAATACACTCATATTAATACTGATAACAGTCAGTAAGCCACTTGAGGGTTTTTGTATTTCTTTTGGGCTTAAAGATTGGCCTACTTACAATATTCCTAGGCCCATGAGGAACCTTGTCCTCAAGGTTCATTTCTGTTAAATCACATGGCAATAAAATACTAGCTGGAGAGGATATGTTGGAGGTGTGATATGTGGTTAAGTGGGAGAAACTTTTGGTTTTGTTGGGTACTGATTAGTAACGTGAGTTTGGTTGAGGGATGTTAAATTAATCGGTTTGTAAAATTTGGTTTGTGTGGAAAATGAATTAGGCTAAATTATTGGTTGAGAGATATATGGGAAAATTTTAGAATTGATGGGAGATGTATTGGCGATTAGGACGCGTGGGGATTGGATATGAGGGGACTAGATTGAAAAAGTTGACAATGGATTAAGTAGGGTGCAACTTGATGAGATAAGTGGTTAGGAAGTGTTTGGGGAGGGAATTTGAATTAAGGGTTATGATGGAGTTTTTATGAGAGAACAAGAATCCAATGGTGGAGAGTTGGTCAAATAAATAGCCTTGCTTGTACCACTAGCTAGTCCGTTGTCATTAGGAGACTACAGGGTTGATTGATGCCCTGCCTATGCAGGTAGGCCCACGTCATAATGAAGATGTACATGTGTGTTGGCCTTTGTAGTGAGGGACGATCTAGATGAGGTGAGATTTTGATCAAGCAACTAGGAAAGTTAACCGTTGAATAAGGATTGGATTGAGGAAGTGATTAATGATATGTGGGCTAGATTATAGCAATGTGATAATCATCAAACAGTTGAGGAAAAGGAGGACATGTTTTGGCTTGATCTTGGGATATGGTAGTGTAAATAACGCTTCAAATTGAGTTTCTTTTGTTGCCCTGTATTTCAAAATTTTGAGCTATTTAGAGGGGTCGTTTTTAATTTTTTACGTAATTAGAGAAGGTATTAAACCTCCAACTTCAAAGGTAAAGTTTATCCTATTTTTATTTGCCTGAGTTTCAAGAGACAAGAGACTCCGTTTTTGTAGAAACGACCATATATTATAGAATAGGTGGTGCAGTTTGACCATACATGGCTAGAAAATGAGTCTTTAGGATAGAAAAAAGGAATATGTTGTTGTGTCAAAATTCTGCCAAGTGCAAGAGCTTGAACTAGTGGCGGGGTTGATCGTTAGCAAAACATCTTAGGTAAGTTTCTAAACACCAATTAACTACTTCAGTTTTTTCGTATGCTTTTAGGTGATATGTTATGTTGTATTTGAGAGTTGTCCCTTGTATTTAAAAAAAAAATATGTCCATAAAGTGCTAAAGAAGAGAGAGGGTCATAGTAAAAGATTATGGATTTTGGAACTTCGTGGAGGCAGAATATTTCCACTGAAAAGTATAAAGTCAAATCAACAGTAGAGAACTTGGTGGGTAAGGCAACAAAATAAGTATACTTTGTTAGGCAATCACAAAACACCTAGATAACAGCGTGAACAAAAGAGTTAGGCAAGTATGTGATAAATTCCATTGTAAGTTCTTCCTAAACTTGGTTTGGAGTACGCAGTGGCTGAAGTAACCCTTTTTTTGGGGTTGATTTTTGTTATGTTGACATGTTAAGCACTGTTTCACAAAATATTTTACATTTTCGTATAGGCCAAGCAATGAAAATGGTGATTAAAGTCTTGCTACAATATGGTTGACACCAGACTGGCCCCCTGTCGGTGTGTTATGATATTCATGAATAAGTGTCATACGGAGGTCCTTGAAAGCAGGTACAAATAATTTATCCTTGAAATAAATTAACCCATTTGAAAATTTATACCACTTATGATCTTTATTATATTTTTCCATCTGCTCAACTAACTTCTGACCTTCGCTTTGTGATGCATAATATTGTTGGAGTTGTTTGATGAGATTCAGACCTGGTGAAGACAAGGATAGCAGCAAAGAGTCAGCTTCTGAATTTTTTTTTTGCTGAAAGCATTAACAACTAGATTCAATCTCCCATGTTTGTAAAAAATCTCAAAGTTGAACCCTTGTAGTTTTGAAGCCCAATTTTGTTGTTCTAGTGTTTGTATCTTTTGAAACAACAAGTTTCTCAAACTCTTTTGATCTTTGTAGATGTAGAAATGTTAACAAATCAGATACTGGCGTCACTTTTTGATGGTATGTGATTGCATACATTTCGCGCACATAAACTGAAGCAGCATGCATTTCAGACACATTTTCTTGCAGAAGAAGGTGAGTGGATTCCCATTTTGAGACAAGACAACATCGATGGCCACACCAAATGCATCGGTATCAACAATAAATGTTTTTGTAAAGTCTAGCAAAGCCAGCACCAACATGTCGGACATTTTTCTTTTCAATTCTGTAAAGGCTAAACTAGCCTTTGTACCCTAAGGAAATTTAATGGAACAAAACAAATAAATGAAAGGGGTAGCAAGAGTGGTGTACTGCACACAAAGCACCTGTAAAAATTGATGAGTCCTAAAAAGCCTCTGAGAATCACGAGAGAGCGAGATTAGGCCAATTCAAAATTCCTTGTAATTTTTTTTGGATTGGGTGCAACACCCCTAACATAAATCATATGACCCAAGTAATTGACTTTATCCACTGTAGAAACACATTTAGATAATTTGGCAACAAAAACATGTGATTTTAATAAGTTAAAACAATATGCAAATGAACTAAGTGATCGCTCAAATTAGAATTATATATTAAGATGTCCTCAAAAAATACTAAAAAAAATAGATGTGGCATTAGTGAGCTCGAAAAGCATCACAAGAAATTCGTAATGATCATCGAAAGTTCAAAAAGCAATCTTATGTATATCTTCTAATGCAACACGGATCTAGTGATATCCTGAGCATAAATCTATATTGATAAAAATTAATGGAGCATCAAGTTCATCTAATAATTTGTCAATTATTGGAATGGGAAATTTGTATTTGATTGTAACAACATTGAGTGCTATGTAGTCAACACAGAATCGTTATGTCCCACCTTTTTTTACTAGTAAGACTGGAGAGGAAAAGGGACTCTTACTAGGGATTATGATGTCTTCCCCTAACATTTCTTGTATGATGGAGTTATGGCCTATTTATGGGGGTGGTAGATACGGTGGTTTTTCACATTGATATGGGTGTGTTTGATAGGAAAAGAATATGGTGGTCATGAGGTCTTGATGGTGGAAGACCACTTAGGGCTTAAAAAAATTATTGGATAATCATTTAGAAGTGTAATTTCAAGATGAAGGGTGGTGACTGGTGAGTAGGTTTTCTATGAAAGAGAGAGAGCTCAATGTTGTCCTTTGCATAGTATAAAATTTGAAAGGTCGTGAGAGATAGAAAATGGAGTTGGTGTGTAGGATTTGAAAGTCGTGAGATTTGAAAGGCCTACTAACATAAAATAAGAATGATAGAAAGTATGATAAATAAACTTTTTTAAAAGAAAGGATATACACGAGATTCCACTCTTAATCGTCAAATATCCTCATTATGAGTTACTACAAGTGTTGAATAACATTATTTATTTATAATTATAACTAGCATATATTCGTGCAAAACGATTAATATAGATATTAAAGTTATGCAAATGATAATAGAATATAAAATAAATAATATATTTGATTCATTAGAGAAAATTGAAGGTTTGAGTAAATTATAGTTTTAGTATCACTATTTCATCTTATTTATAGAAGAAAAAAATTATTTCTCAAATTCAAATTGGTTTGATATATTTTTCACAATATTACACTTAAAATTGATGATTGTGTTTAATTTTTAAAGACATATAATTTATATATTAATTTTTAAAGTTTTTAAAAAAAATAGTCCATTTCTCATATTTTTATTGAAATTTAATGATGTGTTCATTTTTTAACCACGTGTAACTTATACTTTTTCATCTTTAAAATTATACAAAAGTTCATAGATGATGATTTGTTACGTTTTATAAATAACTCATCATTTAAGAATAAAATATCATTAATTTTAAACACAAAGGAAATCAAAACAATTTGAATTTTAAAAAATGATTAATTTCATTAATGAAATAAAATTGAGCAAACAAAATTAAAATTAAACCTAAGGTTTATAGTTCAAATTAAATAACATATCTAATAAAAGATTTGTTATTTATTTAGGATCTATTTGTTGCCCATGATAGAATAAATATAATATAATAATGAATTGTATAATGAAGCAATTTGATATTGATATAATATATAATTTCTAAAATATGTTTGGTCACAGACAAATATTCTCTCCGGTGTAATTTTTATCGTAGGTGTAACAGTGTATATCTTCATCCTTAAAACTCATATTTCATTGATTTAATTATATTTTTAACGTGGCCAAAATTTAATTGGAGAAAATTTACACCGAAAACAATCCACTCCTATTTGATCACACACAGGTCAATTCTAGCAAACTCTACAGAGGTTTGTTATATATATATATATATATATATATATATATATATATATATATATATATATATATATATATATATATATATATATATCACCCCCTATCAATTGGGCGAGTTTTGGATTTTTCCCATATTAGTTTTTCTTTTTAAGATTCTCCCTTTATAAATCACAGATTCCATTTTCACCCCCCCTTAAACTCATGTTTTACTAACTGGCCTTTGGTCAATCCTTGCTTGCAGCGTTTGATTTTAGTGAGTTGGATTTAATTGATTTAAATTAACTTTTGTAAATTAGGGTTCGTCAAATTTGTTCTTTCTTCTACTTGGAAACTCATAGTATTCATCTGCTGACAACACTATATTGTTCATCATTCATATTTGTTCATCTTCTCATATTGTTCATCGTTCTTATTCTTTCTTCTACTTCTCAGCATATGCGATAGTTGTTGTTCATTAACCATGTCAGCTAGAAACTCGATTGGAGGCAGTAGTACAAGCCATACATTTCCAGGTCCACCCAGATGCGAATGCGAGCGTGCTATGAAGATGTGGGTATCGAACACAGCTTGATACCGTAATTGGAAGTTTTGGAAATGTTGCAATGCTAGGGTAAGTTTGTTGTTGAATATCCAGATGATTTCCCATATATTCTTCCTTCGACCCCCAAATTATTGGTAATATCTTTGTAATTTGTTTCTGCAGAATGTGAATAGTTGCGACTTGTTTTTATGGGATGATGAATATGGTGACTCAATAAATCAAAATCAGGCTAATTTTCAAGGGTTTAGCAAGTTGTGTGACAAGACAAAAATGCAATTAGAAAGTGTTTTGAAGAAATTAGAGAAAGCAAAAGTGACGATTGAAGTTGAGAGGAAGACAAACTTTATGATGAAGTTGGCACTTGTTCTGTCTTGGTTGTTTTTTGCATTGATGTACACCTTAATGTAATGTTTTATGTATGTTGAAGTTAATGTAATGGTTTCTACCAAACAATTGGTTTCTTGTATTCTTAATGTAATGTTTTTTGAATTTTGAAGATAATGTAATGGTTTCTATCAAATTATACTAGTTTATGTCAAACAATTTGTAGCTACCAAATAGTCTTAATATTCATAATCATAAGCACCAAAAGTGTGCAATTGTCATTACATTATATCACCAATAGTGTGCAATTGGCATACCAAAAAAAGCACCAAAAGTGTGCAATTGTCATTACATTGAATAACACCAAAATTGCGCATCACAAAATAGTATCAAAATGACATCACAAAATATCAGCTAAGTGCATTACAAAATAACAGTTAAGTGAAATCCTAAAGTTTGGAAATTGATTTCTTCTTAGCCTTCTTTGGAACCATCTCAGTTTTATTCTTTCACTTTGCCTCTTTCTCTTTGGTTTGTTTTCTTCTGTTTCCTTTGCCTTGCCCTTCTTCGTCTTTGGTTTGGTTTCTTCATCTTGCACAGGTTGAGTAATATCAGGTAATGATGATAGCATTTCATCTGTTGCATCTCCAAATAAATCTGCATCAGCATTAATATGAGTTGCAGCAGTTGTAGTGGCACCACTTGCATCCATCTGATTTGCATTGGTTGTAGTGGCACAATCAACATCAGTTCTTGATGTACCTGCACCAGTTTCATTTGTAGTTGCACCAGACCTCACTTTCTTCTGCAAACAACTAATAAACATTAGAAAGCAACATCATAGCAGAATTTTTTAGAACAAAAAATATGGACAGTTCAATTACCATACCTTTCTCTTCAAAGCATTAGGATGTTGTTTTTTTGCTCTTGCATGACTTTTTTGTTGTCTAAAACTCACTGCAGCAACAACATGCCTACATGGAATGCCTACTAATTCCTAGAAGTTACAAGTGCATGACCTTTTGGCTATATTGTAACACCCTTCTAAACCCCGCAGAATAATAAAATAATTTCAGAGTAAACATGTAAAAAGGATACTACAACTCACCAAATAACATTTCAAACCATATGTCATGCTTTCTCACGAGAGAAATAAAATAAACATTGATCACCAAACATGTTTGACACAACGAAAATAGTTTTCTAAAGTTAAATAATAATAAACATTGGTTATCAACTCCAAGAGGTCACCGCCTCATAACTCAACAAGATTATTCAACTAATAAAAGAAGTGTTTATTCAATAACTCAAAACAAACGAGCGTTTCCCCCCAGTGTTACAAGACCAAAGCATGACACCCGACACAACTGACACTAAGTGAAATAGCTACTCCTGAATTTGAAAATGGTCAACAGTAAGGGTGAGACATATTCACAATTAACAAATTTTATAAGTTTATAAACAATAAAACATCTTAGATATGTCATTCACCCTATCATACATGTCCTAGATTTTCAGAATAAATCATCCAACAACAATCCACAAATACATCCAACATCAAGCACATCTCCACATTATAACATTAGAAATCTCCCATTCATGTTATAATAAGCATACAAAATAATGCAACACGACACTATGTATGTGGTACCAATTTGTCATGGGATTAACCCATCTGACCGATCTAAACATCACCGAGATACGGCCCTGCCAGCACTAATTCCACATGATGGGAATTATGCCTCCACTGATCCAAATCATCACCGAGATTCAGCCACCAAAAATGATTATGAATGCATGCAAAACATATAACATACTCACCATCATCACCGATACGATGAACAATTTCATCTCAACATAACTCACCATTATCAACACGGAACTCAGTATGTACATGTCTCAGCATCATTCAATAATCAATCATACATCATCACAATAATCACAACAATTAACAACACAATCGTATCATCACCACATTACTACATTGTCACATTTAACAATATACGCACACAATGTATAACTTCACCAAAATAATTAAATCAGGATTTTCAAATAAAATCGAGCCACTGCTCATTACACCAGTTTATTAGATAGAAAATTCAACTATCTTTCCAACGCACAAAACGCCGCTCAAAACGGACTTACGGTTTGCAAAATATGAATTTTTTTTAAAAAATAAAATATTTTTTAAAGCTGCAGTGTAACCGGTTACCGTAACGGGTTACCAGTCCCAAAACACAATTTTCAGAAATTCATGTATAGCGTAATCGGTTACCGTAACGAGTTACCAGTCCCAAAACACAATTTTTTGAAATTCACGTACAGCGTAATCGGTTACTGTAACGGGTTACCAGTCCCAAAACACAATTTTTCAAAAATTCACATACAGTATAATCGGTTACGTAACGGGTTACCAATCCCAAAATACAATTTTTAAAAAATTCACGTACAGCGTAATCGGTTACGTAACGGGTTACGAGCAGTCTGCACCAGAAAAATCACTTTTTGACAGATTTTCACTTCTCCAACATCTCCATTTCGCACCAACACGAAAACAACACCAATATAGAGCCAAATACCAGAATTTAACACATTTCCATCATGTAAAGAGTCTATCTAACATCAATTATAAACCACAAACATCCAATTGCATCAAAATCATCAATTTGACTTTAAACATCCTAAAACCCCAAATCTCTAACATCTACAATGGGAAGAACTAACCTACCTAATCGATCCTATTATTCATAAACCGATAATAGATATTAACCGGAATTAGTCCCCACTTACCTTAGCCAAGAATTTGATTCTTCCTCTTCTCCCTTTTTCAGCTCTTTCACGTGTTCTTTAAATCTCTTATTCTTCTCTTTTGGCTTCTCTATTCCCTCTTTCTCCCAATTTCCTTTATTTTATAAAAATAACATAACTTAGTAAAAGGCCCACTAATTAACACCTCCTCTTTATTAATTGTCACACTGGCCCAATTACCGTATTCTCATAATTTTCTCAATTAAATCACCAAATTCCAAAATTTCAATTAATTCCAATTAAATAATTTAAACTCTAATTAAATTAAATAATGGAAAATATGGGGTGTTACATATATCAACAATAAATTGTTGTTTGTTATAAGAATGTGTGACTTGGAATTTTCCATCCATAGCCCAAGTTGGTAACCAATGTCCATTCCATTTAAAATTGTCCACTCACGAATTGCCTCCCTTCCATTTAAAACTGTCCACTCACGAATTGCCTCCCTAAATTCATCCAGGGAATTGAATTGCATACCCCACTTAAACTTAAAATTCTTATTAAATTGCTCTTTCCTAAACTTCTCAAACTTAGGCCCTTTTTCATCTTTAGATTTATCTGGGTCTGAGCTGTCTAACCCCTCACTAACATAATCCTCATCTTCCAATTTGCTCTTACTTGGACAAGGTAACAAATAAGCTATTTCTGGACCGTTCCTAATAGGTATAGTGACATCAATTTCTTCAAATCCATCTGCAATAGTAGTGGTCCTTTCATCCTCACTGTCATTCAAGCGTTCAACTCCATCTTCATCAGTTACATTTAACCCAGCAAAATCATTCACACACCTAGGGCTCCTACCACTTAATTCTAAACCACTTAAAATATGTTCAACATACATGTCCCCATATGTTTGCATAGCAGTAGTGTCATACCCCAAAATTTGTCCATCATATTTCAAATAATTTGGTTCAAGCATTGAGGAATAAGCTCACTTAACTATCTCCCAAACAATAAGCCTCCAACTAGGGTTTTGCTCCTCTCAAAGTAAAATCAGGTTCTGAAACCTCAAGGGGACTTCATGGTCTCTCATATGCTTCAAAGTATCTTCATACCAAGTTTCAAGTTCTGATTCACAAGATTGTTCAGTCAAATGCTCAGATAGTCAGTAGTCGACTAGTTTGACCAAAAGTCTACTGTGGTCAACATAGAGTCAAAAGTCAAGATTTTTGGTCAACATCCCTCATATGAAGTTACATTCATCATTTGATCAAGGGTTGATCATGATTCATCAAGGAAAGTTCATAAATCAACAAAACTCAAAGTTTCTAAATTAGGGTTTTGACCTAAAAGTCAACTAAACTTTGACCAGCCATAACTTTCACATGGAACATCAGAAATTTCCCAACCAAAGCTCATTTTGAAGGAAATTTAATTATCTACAACTTTGTCTCTCTAAAGCCAAAGCCAAAGATGCTTCATTTGGGAGATATTAGCCAAAACATTACAGGTCCTTCTTGAAAGTCAACCAAAAGCTGTTTTTTTGTAAAGGTCAATATCATCAAGATAAAATCTTTGAATGCAAAAAATGTTCCAAAGTGGGTTATAGAGGACACCTTGGGCTTTCCAGAGAGTACAAGATCACCTTCATATGATCAAAATTGAGGGAGATATGAAGTGCACAAGTTGGTCAAATTTCAAGAAGTGCATGAAACCCTATTTGAATAATTTTGTATTTTTGGACTAATGGGCTTAGGCTTTGGGTTTCAAACATACATATGACCCAAATAAGGACATATAAAACTATTCTAATATTTTTGGCATTTTTATTTTTATTTATTTGAATTTTTATTCATTTAAATGCAAAATAAATAAGATAAAATACCAAAGATAATGAATTAAATTGTGGGGCTTTGTTTTGGATCATATAGAGGCCCAAGAAACCCCTTGAGGGCCATAAAATTTCGTGGTGCATGGTTTTAATATATATTTTTATTTATTCTTTGATTTTATTCAATTTAAATTAAGAAAAAAATAAAATAAATATCAATTTGACACATGATTTAATTCTTTCAATTAAATATCCTCCTTGGGGCTTAAGTCAATCATATAAACTTGATTGGAAAGAAATTTGAATAAAAATAGGAAGATTGGAAGGAATTATAAATCAAATCTTCTTCAAATATTTCTTTCATCAATCAACCTTTTTTTTTCAAATCTTTACCCTAATTAGTTTACATCCTTATAAATACCACATGCCATACACAAGAGGAGGGACGAAAAAAAGGGGAGCAAAAGCAAGGGTTTCAAAATCTCAAAAGTTCCAAAAACTAGGGCACGATCAAAAAACATATTCTGCGAGTTTCAATCCCTTCTAAGCCTTCAGTCATCCTCCTGAGGTTACAAGGGGTTGATCCAAGCATTCACACGACCCTGTAACGTCTCATAATTCGTCCCCTTCCATCACTCTTTTTTGGTAATTTTTTTTGCTTAACTCAAATTGTTGATTCATGCATTATAAATGATTTTTATGCATTCATTTGTGTTCATGAGGTTCTTTAGAGTAGATTTGACGCGTTGGTTTCAAGGTTTGAATCCGGAATCAAGAGATGCCATTGTTAAGGCTTTAGAGATCTCAGCTTCGTACCTCACGTTATAGGAACTTTCAGGCCAAACTGCCACCACCAATGGACTCAAAGCACCTTAATTAGGGGGTTTAGGTACTCCTTGGTGTTGTTTAACATGTCCTTTCTTGAGTTTGAATTTGTATAGGAACGGCTATGCATTTTGAGTCAGAAGATGCTGCAGAGCGAAGGTTTATTCATGAATATATGTGGTTTCTACATTTAAATTTTAGATAACTATTGAAGAAAATTTTAATCATATTTATTTTTATGTAGAACCACATGATTAATTGTTGGAATTTCTGATGTGGATCCTGTTAGATTTCCTGGATCGAAATGGAAATTCTTAGAGGTATTTTGCTGAGACCTTTTTAACTTCATATCATTAATTATTTATAGTTATGACGTGTTACGTGATGTCATTTATAGAACAACTTAAATTGATTGCAATCAAATGGTTTTCCTCATCATTGTAGGTAAGGTGGGATGACTTAGAAGCATCGAGGCCTAGCAGAATTTCACCATGGGAGATAAAGCCAGTTGGCTCGACTTCCACCACCAATAGCTTAATGTCATCTAGTTTGAAGAGGACCAAGATTGGATTACCTTCAACAAAGCTAGAACTCACTTCATTTAATACTTACCATCACAGCAGTTTAATTAATAGAAGTTGTGTTTTATATTATCTATCTCTTAGAACTTTTGTTTTGAATTTGGGATGACTCTCTCTCTCTCTCTCTCTCTCTCTCTCTCTCTCTCTCTCTCTCTCTCTCTCTCTCTCTCTCTCTCTCTCTCTCTCTCTCTCTCTCTCTCTCTCTCTCTCGAGAGAGAGAGAGAGAGAGAGAGAGAAACTTGGTTTTGTTTAAGAATGATAATATCAAAATTTATCTATATTTTTGCGACTTATTAGTCATCAGTAGCGTCACTTGATGTAGACTTACTTATTTCTTAATGAACATTTTGACGTTGTGGCTTAATGTTTTATTGTATAATTAGATTTTAATTTTGACATGGTTAATGTTTTATTGTATAAATAGATTATAATTATATTTTGACATGGTTTTATTTTATTGCCATGGCATGAAGAACAACATTGTCACAACTATGCGGCAAAAAGAAACTGTGGCATACTAAATGGTTTAAAACCGTAAGCAAAATTTAGTCGTGGTTTTAATTAGTGGCCCTAAATAAAATGTGGCAAGACCTAGGCAACTAAACCTTATGCTATATATTAAATAAGAACCGTGGTTTTACGATCTGGCCACAGTTTAGAACTGAGGCTACAGATAAACCGCGACCTTAATCTAGATACCTGAACCGTGGCCTATACAAGCCACAGATGTCCATAAAATGTGGCATAAACAATAAAACCGTGTGTCATACCCCAAAATTTGCCCACAATATTTTAAAACAAATTGGCTAAAGCAATGAGATCTCCAAGAAGCAAGCACATCTACTCTTCTCCTGACAAGGACCTCTGAATTAGGGTTTTGGTTCTCTCAAAATAAATTGAATTTCTAAGGCCTCTAGTGGACTTCATGGTATCTCTCATGGTCCAAAGTATTCTCATACCAAGTTTTCAGCTTTGATTCACAAGATTGCCCCAATCGATTGCTCAATTGATCAATAGTCGATTAGTTTAACCTAAAAGTCAATTGTGGCCAAAGTACAGTCAAAAGTCAGGATTTTTTGCAATCATCAAGATTATGAGGTCACATTCCTCATTTTATCAAGGGTTGATCATGATTCATCAAGGAAATCCCAGTAATCAATAAATGGCAAAGTTTCTAAATTAGGGTTCTTGAACTAAAAGTCAACTGAACTTTGACCAACCATAACTCTCACATGGTTCATCAGAAATTATCCAACCAAATCTCATTATCAAGGAAATTAAATTCTCTACAACTTAAATGTTGGGCTCAAGACCAAGTAATGCTTCAGTTTAGAGATATGAGCCAAAATATTACAAGTCATTTTAAAAGTCAACAAAAAGTCACTTTTTCTCAAATAGTGGTACATGAACATTGTCGCACACTCGCGAAAATGAACAGAGTCGCCACCAATATATTTATCCCATCGGGGGAAAGGAATATCAGAAAACCTAAGATGAATAAGAGCAAGGTATTTCGACCAGAGATAGGGTACGGGAGTCGGTTACGCAAGGAGAAGGTACTAGCACCCCTCACGCCCATCGTACTCGATGGTATCCACCTATGTTTGTTGCTATTCTAAGGGTGTATAAATCTAAAGCTTAATTACTAAGGGAATGCATGCAAATGAAAGAAAAAGAAATACGGGGAAAAAAGGTTTATAAATAGTTGTGCTCGCTTAGGCCCCGCGACCTAATGCCTACGTATCCTTTTCAGGAATCAGAGCGCCGTAGTTCGGCTCAATATTTTTGTTTGTTTTTGTGTTTTTTAGTTGAACAGTTACATTCGCACTCCGCTGCTCGACCTCTGGAGTCTTAAGCTGGGAATGGAGCGGAAATAACGTGTCCGATTAGGAGAAAGAATGCCCTGAAGGCAAGAGAAAGAATGCCTCGGAGGCAAGAGAGAGAAGAGAGAAAATTGGTTTGTGTCTTTTAGATGTAATTCCATGATGGACAAAACCCAATACAAGGTTTCGCACCACTTCATTACTTTGTTTTAGGTCTGAGCCTTTATTAAGTGTTTTGGATGTTTTTGATTGGTGATTTTTAAGGGGAATTAATCTGCGAGTTGAATCACATGAAAGTGTATAATGGTAGAGAAACAGATTAGGGAATGAATCCCACTCATTTCTCTCTCATTATATAGTGATCGAGAAACAGATTAGGAAATGAATCCCACTCATTTCTCTCTCACTAAGTGATTGAGAAACAGATTAGGGAATAAATCCCACTCATTTCTCTCACACTATTAGTAAAGTGTGATCCGCCTCTTCCTTTATTAAATGTTTTAATGTTGAAAAGAAAAAGGAAAGGAAAACTAGCCTAAAATGAAGTAACTAGCCTAAGTGTTTAAAAGGGGATTTCTAGATCCTAATGTTATCATGGTTTCTACCTAAAGTTAGGAATTAAAGAGACATGAAAATAAAGTCACAATTATAAGCCAAGATTTGAGAATGATACAATGGTACAAAGTTACACACAAGCATGAAGTAACAAGTCAAAATATAGTGCAAAAATGAAGTAAAATACTATTTATTTTCTATGATTTTATGAAGAAAGATAATTCTAATTAGGCAAAAAAAGAATTTAAAAAGAAATAGCCTAAACTAATGTTTTTGTGATTATTTTTTATGTCAAAAATCGTATGTCAAAGTCTAAAATAAGAGATGAAAATTAATGTTTATCACCTAAAGAAAATTGGTAAAAATCTAAGTAAAAAGGACTAAATTGCTAGTTAATTACATGGATCAGGGGGTGTGATATTAAAAGAGTGGTGCAGCAAGCCATTGGGCGCAGAGCCCAGGTGAACAGGCTTAAAGGGCGTTTTTTGTTGCTTGCCCAAAAAAGATACAACATCATGGGCCATCAGGGGGCATGAATAACAATTTCGTGAAAGGGGCCCAAGAAACTTGTGATCCATGGGTTCAGAATTTGGATAAAATCTCAATTAATCAGAATTTAAGCCTTATGTTAATATCCATTTACACCAATTAACTCAAATTAATTCAATTAATTACATTATAATATTCCTAATTAATCAAATTGAATCACAAAATAACGTAAAAGGGTTTAGGGTTTGTAATGTGACCTTTAGACTTCTCACGAATTCACCTTTCCTTCTTCGTGCCCTTCTCTTCCGCGAACGAGCGCGGCGGCCGGAAATACCCCTCCTTCTCCGATCGAAAACAACTCGCAAACGCCAATTGACTTCTCTCTCCGATTTCACTTTCTTCGATCTTTCTTCTTCTTTGAACACATCGCGGTTTCGTTATTTGCGGAGTCGACGAAGCGTGAAGGTGATTGATGATGTCGAGGACTCGATAAGAAGCCGAGGCGAAGATAATGTCGTTGTAGTTGAAGATGAAGCAAAGATGATGATATTGCTTGATGAAGATTGAGCTACTTTCACAATTGAAGAATCAAGATGATGAACGAAGTTGTTGAATTGAAGGTTGCAGATGAAGATGAAGTTGAATCATGGAAGATGAGATTGAGATAATGAGAGTGACGATGGTGGAGGAGATGATGATAATGGTGAAGAACGCTGAGGATTTGCGTATCGGCGAATTCGGTGTAGGTTGAAGAAGATCGCCGTGTGAAGCTTGCAGCAGGAAGATGAGGAAGAAGCTTCTGATGATTGAATCAATGTGTGATTCTGCAGAAAACTTGTTGAAGATGATGATTATTGGTTGTGAAGATTTGAGAAGATCGAAGCTTGAATCCAAAGAAACATTGCAGAGAGAATCGTCTTTTCAGGTTAGTGCAATTCGGTTATTCTTATGCTCCTTTCTTATTACATTATGTTGATTGAATTGGAGAAGATGCTGATGAATGTGTGAATTGCAGAGAGTTGAAGAAGAGGGAGAATGGTGAATGGAGGTGAATGGTGGAGGCAGAGGATAATGAGAGATGGTTATTATAAGAAAATGGTGGAGCCTCTCAAATGTGAATGATGCTGATCATATATAGAGGTGAGTTCTCTCTTATTTTTCTGTTAATATTCTGTTGGAGGTTGTTAGAGGTTATAGGTTGATATAAAAGTTAGTTACAAAACTACAAAACGGTTAGATTCTATTAGTAACTGAATTCTATTATGTGAGCTGGCATTGGCTGGTAATTCTGTTAGAATGTTAGTTGGTTGTTTGAATTCGGTTATGTGATGGTTAGTTAGTTAGTGGTTAGCTAATAGGTTAGTTGAAACTGTTAAGTGGTTACAAAGTGGTTAAATTAGTTATATGAAAATCTGCTAGGTGGTTAAATCAGTAACAAACTAGGTGAATGGTTTAGAGATTGACACTGTTTGTTAGCCTTCGAATGATGAGTTTTCTGTATGCAGAATCTTGTCAAACCGTGGCGGTTTATTAACTTTTCCTTTGATATGGTTTAAGCCAGGGTGAATTGTGATGGCAGGATACTGCAAATTCTGAACTTTGGTTTTGCTTTTGATTTGCTGGTACAGGGGCTGAATTATGGGACAGTTTGTTATGTGAAAGTTATGAAAGTCGGGTCTGTTAGAGGTGGCTGAATTCTGTTTGAAGTTTGTATGCTTAGAATGTGGATGGACTGAATGTGTGAAATGCAGTAGGTTTTAGAAACTGATTTGAACTGTCAGCTTTGATTGTGTATGAATGCAGGGACTGGTTATGTGTTTAATATGTATGCAAGCTTGAATTTTATATGGATGTTGGTAGTATAACATAAAGTTTATTTCTTGTTTGAATTTATAGGTTTTGGCCTAATGAAGTTGCATACAAGATGGGAGATTGAAGATCAAATAAAGGCTTAAGGCACAAGGTTCAAAGAATGGGTGGAGAGGCAAAAGTGGAAGATGATGAAGCTTGAAGGAATATACTCATGGTGAAGTTTAGGGTTAGGAACACCATACTTTGTAATGTGATGTAGATGTAACAATACCTTGTAATGGGTTGAATTTGGTTTTGTAATGAAATTGTAATGAAGTTGGGAGATTATAATGAATGCATTTTGTAATGGAGACATGGTATAAAACTGATGTAACAAAGTTGACATTGTAGTGATTTTGAATGGTTACTGAATTGAACTTTCTCCTTTTTTCTTTTCAATGTGCAATCTTGAATGAATAAGACCCAATTGGAATGATGATCAAAGATACAGGTCAACGTGACTTTAGTCAAAAGTCAAAGTTGTGAATAACTTCCAAAGGTCTTCTCTTGCCAAAACGTAGCAATAACCAAAAGGTGCTTAATTTCTTTCTATTCAAACAAATGCCATAAGGATCTCAATCTCACAAGACTCGTCGTAGGCTAGCACCCTCGTTCCGATGAATTCACTAAATATTGCACCAAGCAGTTGTGTCCGAACTCCACAAGAAAGATTATCTTGATTATTGAAGGAATATGCAAATAAACCATGATCTAACTGAAATAATCCATCACCACTGATTTAATGAACCAATAATATTCTTAATGAATGAATGCATGACATGTAAGATGACCTAATGAAGATATGTATAGAATGCAAAACTTAAGCTAGTTTAGAAGTAAAATTAGATGGGCAAATTTTGGGGTGCAACAAACATGAAATACTCAATTGAGATGAAACCCAGAGGATCATTTAGAGGACACCTTGAGCTTTCTAAAAAGTCCTAAAACACCTTCATATGATCAAAATTAAGATAGTTATGGTTGGTGCAAGTTGGACTAACTTTTGAGAAAGGCTTGAAAACTTAAATGGAAAAATGCAAACTTTTGAGTAATAGGCCTATAATATTGCAATTCCCACGTGATATCAAGTGTATAGGAGGCCCATGAACCAAATATTATTTATTTTATGATATTATTTCATTTATTTTTGAGTTTATTTATTTAAATTCAAAATAAATCAAATAAAATCATATTTTGAATAATAAAAGATGCCATGGAATAATCTCTCATTTAATCAGATCAAATCACCATCTAAGGGACAACAAATCATGAGAAATAGCATGGAAATAGATTTGGATCAAGAAAAGAAAGTTTTAATGCAAGAATCAAACAAATTATTTTTCAATCAAATCTCTTGCTTTCTCTCCAAGATTTTAACCCTAATCTCTCCTATTATATATATTCAGCAAGTGCAGCCTCATTCTGGACGAGATCCTTGCCCCAAGAAGCAGCCCTAAAACTCACCAAAAATCCTCAAAACTAGGGCACGAGGAAAAATCATTTTCAACAAGATTCAGGGTCTCCCACTCATTCCATTTAATTCCTAAGAGATTATAAGGTAGGTTCAGGTAATCTTTAAGCCATGATCACGTCTCAAAATCGCATACCATGATCATCAACTTCATGCATATTTCTGAATTTTCGTATCTCAGGTTTTAATCTGTGTCAATGTAAACTAATGACTTGTTTAAGTTCCCGGCATTGTATAAAGAAGTTTTGGACCTTCGATGAGAAGCTTTGATGACTAGAACGCAAGATGCCATGGCTAGGGCTCAAGAACATGAGTCATTCGTTTTCCATCATGTAGGCCAATTCAATGAAAACAATCCTCACCATTGAACTCGTGGCATGCTAATTAGTGGAACTAGGTACTCTTGGTTTTTGTTTAACGTGTTTTTTTAGTTTTATTTTTCCCGGAAATTGCTACGAAAATTCGTAGCTAATTGGTAGCAGAATGTCAGAAAAATCGTAGCAAAAAACGTCATGGCCCAAGGAAGAGGATGATTAATAGTGGTGCTGACCAGTCCTCATCCTGCGTGTCACTTCCGAGAAACTTGTTTGGCCAGTCAATGCATTCTGGGGCCCACGCGCGTGTTTGTTTGAAAGTTAAAAAGAGAAGTCACCCAACATATTTAATCCAACGAACGCAGTTGCTTTACAACGAGATCCAATAGCTCAGATGGCAAGCGCTTCCTTTGGTGACCAATGTGACCCCAGATCGATCCTGCCAAGGGCCATCTTGCTCTATTTTTTGATTTTTTATACTATCATGTTTACTAACCATTTTCCTTTTTATTTTTATTTTAATTAATTAGTTATTAATTAGGTTAATTATCACCTAGCTTAATTAATTAGGTCATTAGTTTAATCACCTAGGAAATTAGGATTAGTAATTTAATTAACTTAATTAATAAATTTAATTAATTAATTTAGGTTAAATAATTTAGGTTTAATCCTAACTTAATTCTTATTAACTAAACAATTAGAATTTCGGGTTTTAGCTAATTAGTTTTTTTCTTACTTAACATCTTTTAATTGATTTAATAATTAGGATTTAATTTAATCAGGATTTAATTTAATTAGATCATTGATTTAAAAATTAGGGTAACTTAGAATTAGCTTAATAATTAATTTAAATTAGGCTTTCACTTAAAATTCAAAAAAACTTAATTTCTTGTTTTCTCCCGATTCTTCTTCTCCCTCTCAAACTCTCAATGATTGTCGCCGCATGTTTGATTATCTATTTGTTTAAACTATTTCATCTGCATTTAAGTTCTAGAAATCGATGTATAGGTCGCAAGGTTATTTTTGTAATAGCGTAGGTTTATTTCCTCGCACCTTTACTTTCCCGCACTTTTACTATCCCAATTTTTAGGTTATGTACCCCCCATCCCGAAGAGATGTAATAGCGTAGGACATTTACTTTCTGCACTATATAAACTGCAATATACTTGTTTAGATGTATACTTAGGATTGTATGACAAGACTAATAACTCAACCGTTAGATCACTAACTCAAAGATTAATATAACTGTAATTAATACACTCTTCACACACTCACCTTTAGGGTAACCCTCTCTTCGTTGCCTTCGATTAAATGGCCAGGTCCCTCGAACGTAGGGGTACCATTAGCAAAAAAAGTCCCTCGATTCAAAATTATCACAAAGATCATAGTTGCTTGATGACCCTCGATGTTGCCTACGAATACATGATCTCGTCCCTCGATTGTTGCCTACGAAAAGTGATGATTGTCCCTTCGAATTTGCTAAAGTTACCTCTACGAGTTGCTTTCAATGACCACGCGGTAACCCTTCGATGACCCGTTTAAATCCAATGAAAAGACTACCTACCTCACAATTGGTATGGCTAGCCTCTTCCCCTTAAACGAAAGGAAGATAACAAGAAAGACCAAAACTCTTAGGGTAGATTGCTCTTAACTGCTTGCTAAAAAATAAACGTTTTTCACACCTGTCATACCCCAAAATTTGCCCTCCACATTTTCATACGTAAGCTCACTTGAATATCAAAGTCTCAATACTTGACTGAATATACACTCTCCTAAACAACAATCCTCTAACTAGGGTTTTGCCTTTCTCAAAGAAAAGTCAGGTTCTGATACCTCCAATGGACTCCATGGCCTCTCATATGCCTCAAAGGATCTTCATGCCAAGTTGCAAGCTCAGACTCATTAGATTGCTCAGTCAACAACTCAAATGGTCAACAGTCGATTAGATTGACTTAAAAGTCAACTGTGGTCAAAGTACAGTCAAAATTCTTGATTTTTGGTCAACATCCTCATTTTGAAGTATCATTTATCATTTGATCAAGGGTTGATCATGATTCATCAAGGAAAGTTTAGAAATCAACAAAACCTAAAGTTTCTAAATTAGGGTTTTTTTACCTAAAGTCAACTGAACTTTGACCAGTCATAACTTTCACATGGAACATCAGAAATTCCCCAACCAAAGCTCATTCTCAAGGAAATTCAGTTCTCTACAACTTTGATGTTGGGAACAAGGTCAAGAAATGCTTCCGCATAAGAGATATAAACCAAAACATTACAGGTCCTTCTAGAAGCTCGCAAAAAGCAATTTTTTGTCAAAGTCAATATCATCAAGATAAAATCCTCGAATGAAAAAAAGCTTCCAAAGTGGCTTGTAGAGGACATCTTGGGCTTTCCAAAAAGTCCTAGAACACTTCCATACAATAAAAAATGAGAGAGATATGCTTGATACAAGTTGGTCGATTTTGAGAATCTTCATAAAACCTAATTGGTGAATTTTAACTTTTGAGTAATGGGCTTCAATATTTTGAACCATCCACAAAATTTTGAGCCCAAGGGAGGTCCATTGGTTATTAAAATCATTATTTTGATATTTATTTCATTTATATTTGATTTTTATCATTTAACTTTAAATAAAAGTCAAATAATTCATCAAATAATAATATGATTAATAAATCAAAAATTTTCTCTTGATTAAATCTGATTTAATATCATCTAATGGCCAAAATTAAGAGGAGAAATATGCATGAAATATCATGAAGCTCAAATTAGAAAGATTGGATAAAAATCACATCAAAATTTTCTCATAATCAATGGTTGATTTTTTCCAATTCTATTGACCTAATTTCAGTCCTCTATATATATATACAACTTATTCAGACCATGAAGCCACGAAATCCTAGTAAAAAAGGAGCAGCCATAAACTATCAAAAATCCAAGAACTAGGGCAAGAGGGATTTTTCTTCCACAGCAAGTGTTAAAGCCTCTCATTGATTCTATTACACTCAGGAGGTTTCCTAAGGTAAGTATGGATCAAAAACCACGCTTCTTACTCCCTGAAAAGCATTGCTCATGTTCATCATTTATGTTCACGTTTTAACTTTTCAAAACTATTCATGTTATCATGTTCTAATGCAAGCTAACGTTATATATGAGTTTTTTGGTGATGAGTACGAATGTTTAGAACCTTTAGGTCGGAGCTTGGACGCGTGAACCGATCCCCACCATTGTTAGGGCATGGTTCATGTATGGCGTCGGGTTCATACCTACAGCGACTTTTAGGGAAAAAGGATGGTACCAATGAATTCGCCTTGGTCAATTTAAGGGATCTGGGTTCCTATTGCATTTTGTTTGTTCGTTTTTTGTAGGTTTTTAATGTTGCATCCTTAGCTACAATTTTTCGCAGCAAACCAGTAGCGACAAGCCAAGCAAACTCGTAGCAATTAATTGAAGAAGATGACGAACAATATGTTTGAATGTTTGACCACACCTGGAGCGCTCCTATTCGTCATTCAACGGGTCATATCCCTCTCTTTCCACGCGTGCCCCTACATCCATTGGCTGGTCAACAAGAAACGTTCTCTCTCCCACTCTCATTGACACGCGCGCAGTCTTGTGGGCCCAGTGACTGAGTTCTTTGACTTTCTCCTTTTTTCCCTTATTTTCATATTTTTTTTAGAGGCATGTATTAATCAAATAAAAAATGCAGCGCAGATGGCAAGGCATACCTTGGAGAGCGAACGAACCTGAGTTCAATCCCTGTCGGCCACAGTTTATTTTTGGATCAATTCATTGCCAGATCCCACGCTTCTCTTACGCGCATGACCACTGTGCACCCTCACGCGTGAACCATTGGATCTCCACCAGATGCGAATCCAAAGACCCAGCTTGCAGTCTCCATGGTACACCCTTCTGGAAGCGCCACATTAGATCCGGTGCCAGGTTTTCCAGTTATTTTTGTTTTTATTTTATGTATTCTATTTCTTCTTTTCTTTTTTTTTTTTAAAAAATAAAATTTTTTTTTAAAGATAGTTTTTATTATTAGGATTTAAAATATAGAATTTTCTTATGAGTTTTTCTTTTCATAAAATTAATTTTAGAATAATAAATTAATTAGTAATTAGATTAATTATTTGGTTAATTAGGTAATAAATTAATAACTTTATATTAATTTAGAATTAGGACTAACTGATTTATGATTTAATTTTGTAATTTAAAATTGAATTAGATTAATTAGGTTAATTAACTTAATGATTTAGTCATAATTTTAGGTTTTTATCATTAGCCTCATAAACCTTGTTTAGGTCACAATAAGTTTTCTTGGTAAAACCTGTAAGGTTTAGAGTCAGGGTTTGTCTGTTTTCTAACTTTTCTGATTTTTTTTGCCTTGTGCTTCTTCATTTTATTATTATTGCTTGCCTTGCAGGATTACAATATTTTGTATCTTCTTGTGGTTTGCCCACAAGATTATTTTTGCCTTATTATTGTAGGGTATCAGCTACTTTATTATTTCTTGTGGCTTTCCCACAAAGTTTCCGCCTTTATTTTAATTTCTGCCTTTAATTTCTACAATTTTAAACTGCGTGGTTAGTAATCTTAGGGAGTGCAAGCCTTGAACTGAATTAGCATCACTAATTACAAGATAAATATCTAAAATTAACCACCTGATTGTGCCACACACACACCTTTAGGGTAATCCCTCTGGTTGCCTTGTTGCCTTATTACTGTTGCCTTGTTGCCTTAATTTTGTTGCCTAAAAATAGTCAAGTCCCCCGATTCCGAGGATACCTAAAGCAAATGTTTCCTTTAAAGTTATTGAAACTCCCTCAAAGCTGCCTCGAAAATAAAATGATTGTCCCAATTGCTAAGGTATCCTCGCATGATGCCTAAAAAATTTAATGACTATTATATCCTTCCCTTAGACTAATTGCCCTCTTTATGGCAAGGACAATCTTATGGCGAATGATAACTTCGATGACCCTTCAACCTCCAATACAAGGACTTCCTACCCTCCTATGGTATGGATAGCCCTGAAAGGCTAAAAGACTTTTTTTCTAATTTAAGGGTAGTTGCTATTAATTGCTTGCTCTTTTTCAAATTTAAATTCAAATCTATCTTTCCCACTCTTTTAAAAAAAACCTTCAAAACAAGGCTACGCTTATTTACAAGCTAAAGTCCTTAATGAATCTTTTTCTATTCACACCCTACTTTTCAAATAATTCAAACATTTTGAAAAACAAGAAGTGAGCTAAGCAATTAAGAGCCCATGGAAAACCATGGATGCAAAGGGTGCCTTACACCTTCCCTTTGTATAACTTACCCCCCGAACTCAAAATCTTTTTAAAAGGTCTTTTTCTATTCTTTTAGCCTTTCTACAAATTGGATAAAATAAAAGTCGGTGGCGACTCTTGCTTACCGCGGCATTTTCACTTTAAAGTCAGTTCACCGTATTACAACACCACAAGTTCAAATCAAACAAAACTTCAAACACACTTCATAAATATTCTTGAGGACTGACACAAGGATAATTACGAAGCTTTTCCTTTTGGCACCTTCTTCTCAAACGCACACGACACTCCTGATCTTCAAACAATTTAAAAGTGAGCTAAGTAATTAAGAGCCCATGGATAACCATGGATATAAAGGGTGCTTATACCTTCCCTTTATATAACCTATCCCCCGAACTCAAGTCTTTTTAAAAGGTCTTCCTGTTCTTTTTACCTTTCCTAATTGGATAAAATAAAAGTCGGTGGTGACTCTTGCTTACCGCAACATTATATTGTGAAATAACAAAACAAAAAGTCAGTTCTCCCACCGTATTACACCGTGGTTTATACTTTAGGCCACACATGCATATCCCACAGTCACTTTTTTGTGGCTAAATCGTGGCAAAAGCATTAGACCATAGTTATTTTGCATATAGCCGCGGTTTTATGGCCGTGGCAGATGACCTTTTTTTTGTAGTACCACTTCGGACTCTTCCCTTATGTCTTCTTAACACCATGATTCTTCCAACCTAACAAACTTCAAAATTCTACTGGCCATTGATTTCCAGAATACTATCATCTAGCATTCCAAAAGATGAATAGTACCATAAAAATATCTCCCTGAAGCTCACCCAATAAACACACAGGGTGCCTACTCTGATGCCAATTGAAATTTCTAGTACAAACATAACACATGTTAACACATCTGTCTCACATGATTTCAAGACAGATGTTACGACATCTGGAAATAGAGCAGACACATGAGACTGAAATTGATATTTAAATAAAAATTGCAGAATGATAAATAACACGTAGAAATGTTAACCAAGTTCAATGCAACAACACCTAATCTAGGGGCTACCAAAAATCCGCTATCAGCAGTATTAGTTCAAAGCTAAATAGTCCCAGTTTACAACTTCTCGCCGAATCACTACCTAGTGCAACTTACCTAGAAATCGATATCTAGATATGGGAAATCTCCATCCCTCTTCATTTCATCATGTAGCTTCATTTTGGCTTGAATAATTATAAATACCTAAAAACACAATAAATTACCAACGTGAAGTAATATATTCGATAAAAACAGAGAAATAATTCATGTAAATTAAACCTGAAACGCGATACGATTTCCTCTTATCACTAACCTTCCCCTAATTTACAAATTATCAAAAGTTCAGATTACATTCGGTTTAGGGATCTCTTTAAATAGTCTTCAGTAGTACATGGGCTTAAAAACACTTTACTTGATCCATAAGCTGAGGGCTGCAATAAATCTACAAAGAAATATTTTTGAATATTGAAAATAAATATTGTCTAAATCATCTAAATTTAGAAACTTTAATTTTGGTGGAGATTTGATTCCTTCGTTAGAGATTAAATCTTCTTGACCTACGTAAATCACTGAGATATATCCAAAGGAAATATCACAAAATAAATTTAAAACAAATCAAATCTGTCAAGATTCCAAACAACTTGTGCTAATCTTTTGGTTCAGAATGTCACAACATCATTCAGAACATTTGGTTTTTAATGTAACATCATACTCAGTTGTATCAAAAGATTAAGATGTTATGACATCTTGCTTAACATATTTCAAGCACCATGTTTTAGAAAAATTTAGCCAATCCCAATATCACGGAGCTAATAAATCCAGATTGTAACACTTTTGTCGCAGTCCTCTCTCCATTGTAATTGTTGTACCCCAATTTTTGACCACTGAGATCCCACCATATTCCAAATATTAGGATCATCATCATCATCATCACTATCATCATGCATATATCATTTGCTAACCAACAATACAAAAAAAGAATGGCTGTTTGTTGTTTGTTTCCTAAGACAGGAGACTAATCAAGAGGAGACTAGGCAAATTAGGGTTTTGAGGCCCACAAGGAAGTTAAACATTCTCCTATTATTCAAAGGGTTATCCCATCAATATCCAAGTCCAAGGATGGCCCAATTCAAGATCAACAACTCTCAAGATCACCTGAGGCCCTAAATTAGGGTTTTGACCTAATTCCACTAGAGGGTTGACTTTTAATCAGGGCATGGCTCCAAGACTCTAAACATGATTCAAAGGCATCCAAATCAACATTATAATCCATTCATATCATTCATTTGAAGAGGATACCTTGATTCATATGGAATCCAGGTATACTGCAGTTCATTTGGAAAAAGTCAACTGTGTGGGTCAACCTTTGACTTTTGAGAAAAATGGTCAACCATGAACTTTTAAGGATTCAAATCATCATCATATGACTATTGAAGACATTTTACCAAGATAAATCAAGAAAATTCATCAAGAATAAAAAGTCAACAAAAGTCAAAATTAGGGTTTTTAAGTGATTTTGACCTCATTTTGGGAACTTCAAATTTCACCTACATACTCAAAAATCTCCCAACATGAAAGTTGTAGATCTTAATCAAATAAAAAACTTTGTCTCTCCTCATGGTTTCATCAAAAGTGATTATTTTGAGAGATATGAAATTATGAAGATTATGTTCAAAAAAACTTAGAAATTTTTTAAGTGTTTTCACTTGAATTTTTCCTAACTTTGTGACCATTTTTCTCCATGATCCCAAAAGAGTTTGAGGAAACTTTTAACAAGTGAATTGAAGTATGTAGCAAGGGATTTCCAAAGAGATCAATAGCATAAAATTCCATGGCTTGAGCTAGGAGATATGATTTTGTCAATATGGCTCCATGAACACTTGAATTCAAGTATGAACATGAAGAAGTTATGAACCAAACTTGTTCAAATATGAAAGATTCCTTGCTTACAGCCCATGTAACTTGTTCCAAGCACCATAATCATTATTTTACACTTGCTTTTGAGCTATGATCTAAGTGTTTTATGCATTGTCCAAGTTCCATGTCATTTGTGTACAAAAGTCACCACTTCCATTTTAGAAAAACATTGCTTTATGCTAAGTCAACTTGTCTTGAGCCTCTCCCATGTATCCTTTGCAGCAAAAGCAAGTTAAAAACCATAAGCAAACCTCTAATGTTCATAACAAAGTCGCACAAGCATGCTTGAAGCCTTGTACCTTCCATTGAAACCATAACTTTCTCATTTCTTCACAAACAAGCAAAAGAGTACAACTATCACATGGGAGCTCAAATTTCTGATATTCCTTCACCCACAAAACCTAATTTATGCCTATAAATATAGGGCACTGCTCATTGCATAAACACACAACAATCCTCAATCTCACCCTCCCACTTGAAATTCCAAAATTGTGTCATTTGCATTTCACTAGCCATTTTTAGTTAGGGAAGTTCTGGGTGAAAACCAACCCTTCTAACATCTTCCATACATCATTTGGAAGTTGTTGATCACCTCCAAACACTTCCCAAACACCCTTAGCCAAAAATCATATTCATACCTCCATTAAAGCTTCATAAAAGGCCTTATCCTTCCAAACTTCATTCCTTAAGCACATTGCTCAAACAAATCATCCAAACACCTTCCTTATACTATATTGAAGTTGTCCAGATCATTCATTCATCAGTGAACACTCATATTCCATTGTTGCACTTTAAAATTTTCACTTTGTAGGTGCTATCGGGTTTAGAGCTGCAGAGGTTCTCTAAGCATTCTAAGCATTCAAACACCATCCCTGGACATCATTGAAGCTTTCCAGATCATTACCACACTTCTGTAACAACTCCAAGCAGGGTCACGACCTCCATTTTCAGAGGTAAAAGCTTAAACTTTGAACTCATAGGTAGGAGCATCATTTTAACAAAACTTGATACCAATCTACTCAAAAACATGTAGGGAGTGATAATCCTAAGGTTTTAGGGATTAATTGTTAACATCCATCATTTAATTCCTTTTTGAAAAATTAGGGTTCTTGAGCTATTTTCTAAAATTCATGAGTTTGAGTTTAAATAAATGGATGATATGCATATGGTTGGATTCGTGTCTAATTTCTGAGTAGAATGCACTTTTAGTTTGTCAAAATTGATTCATATTTGAGAGATTTTGAAATCTTGTTCATGGTTGGCAAGAGGTTGAAGATGAAGTTCATCTTCATTCTCAGACTTTATTTTTTATATATTTTATTCAGTGTGTTTGGTCTACAAAGCGCGCACGTTGGCTGAGTGGTTAGAGTTTTGAGATGTGAGGTCTAGTGCGTGGGTTCAAACCCTCTTAGGACCAAAACCTATTTTTACCACTTTTCCTTTACACTTTTCTATTAAACTTCAAAAAATCATAAAAAATAGTGTCAATGGGAATGCTGGGTGGTTTAGATACCATAGGGAACATAGGCTTTTCATAATCATAAGGCATTTGGAACTCCTTTCTCTAACCTCATCTTGGCCAGAGTCTCTTGGTATTCTTCCATAGTGTCAATGGGAATGCTGGGTGGTTTAGATACCACAGGGAACAGGGTTTTTCATAATCATAAGGCATTTGGAACTCCTTTGCTCTTTTCTTTACCCAACAGGTGTAGGCGTCTATGGCAATGCAATTCCTTACCTCACCTCTTTCTTTCCTTCGGATATTGTACCAAGCTCTCACCATTCTTGCCTTCAACCCTTGAGGATCCTCCCCCTCTTGATAGAAGTAGCTTTCCACTGTGATACCAATGGGTTTAGCTGCATTTGCATACACGAGTTGTCGTCGGGCTAAGACCGGATTGTAGTTTATTCCTCCATGTGTACCAATGAGGGGTACATTGGCGAACTCTCCACAACTGTCAATGGTTTTCGTACCATAGCGAGACAGAGTATACCAGCGAATATCATTATTAGTGAGGGACATAAGTCTTTGGGGCCAATGCAAACCTTCTCGGTTTTCCCTGAAGATAGGAGATCTAGGTAAGTGTGAAATAATCCATTCGAACAACAGAGGTACACAACACAAAATGATCCCATCGCCTTGGCGATTTCTGTGATGGATAGAGAAATACATGTCCCCAAGCAAAGTCGGAACAGGATTTTCAATCAAAAAGATTTTTATGGCGTTGATATTGTAACATCCTATTTTTATTAGATTTAATTATTTAGGATTATTTGACATTTGATAATTGTTTGTGTGTTTTATTTAATTATTGATTGAGTGATAATTATTCAATTGGGTGGTAATATATTATTTAGCTAATTAATAAATGTTAGGATTATATTAGAATTAGCTATTGGGCTTAGTAGGAATTAGAATGAGAATAGTGGATGGGTTAAGCCCAATGAGATAATGAGAGTTAGAAGGGAATTTTATGAGTTAACCTAAAAATTAGATATAGAGATAGAAAGAAGAGTAGAGAAGAGAAGAAGAACATAGAAGAGAAGAAGAAGGAATTTGTATATTTCTTGAAGAGGGTGGATTTAAGAGTAGAGGTAAGGGTTTGAATACAAGTTCTTGTAGAATCTATGATTGGGTAATGTATGTGATTGTATGAATCTCTTCAATTTCTGAATTCTAATGAAAATGTATGAACCCTAACTTTGTATGTGAAATCAATGGAATTTTGTGATTGGTTCATGTTTGATGTGTTGGATGCATAACCCATGATTCGAAACATGTTTAGGAACATTGTATATGTGCAAAATTCATTTTCAATTGATGTAGGGATTGTGTATGGGTTAATGGATATTGTATGAGGGGATTAGGGAAGAAAAATGGTGAAATCTGAGTTTTCACGCAACCTGGGTCGACCTATGCAGAACCTGAGTCGACCTAAACAGTCCAGAATGCCAAAAATCTATTTTTCCTTCTGTTAGGTCGACCTAGAGGAGTTTTGAGTCGACATAATTGAGTTTGGGTCAACCTAGAGGTTCAATTTTGAGCAAATTTTGTAAAGACCATAACTTTTGATCCGTAACTCCGTTTTATGCGCCGTTCGAAGCGTTAGGAAGCTAATGAGATTTTCTATATGATAGAGTAGGGTTGATTGGCATTTGTTTAATTTAATTATGATGTTAATTGAGAATAACATGTAGCTATGTGTGTATGTTATGGATGAATCTTGTATGATCAATGTTCATGGATGCCTTATGAGATGTTAATGTCATGAATTATGTGATTGATTGCTAAATGATAATTGATGTGTAATATTGGATTGAAAGTCATGTTGTGTAATGTTGTGAAAAGTTGTAAAGTTGTGATTGTGTAGTTTAAGAGATAGAGAGATCGTCTTAAATGCATGAGTCTTGTTTTGTTGCACACGTACACAAGCATGAGTCTTTGAAAGTGGCAATGTTGGGTAATCTCGCGAAGGTTATTTACTTGTCCCAAACCTAACGAGTATGGGGTTTGAAAGCTTAACGAGTATGGGGCTTTGAGGTGGTTATCTTGTCCGTAGAGAGTGGCAATCGGCATGACCGAAAATGATAACGGAGGGATCCACATGCATATTGCATAGAGTCACACTTGAGTCGCACGTGTCGGTGTGAAATGTTATTATGTGTGATTATGTGGTATGAACGTGTGGATGTGAATTTGATTGATATGCATATATGTGGAATGATGAATCATTTTATATGAATTAGAGAATGTGATGAGAATGAGATATATGCGATTAATACATATTTGATGTGAAATGTGGAGTATATATATATATATATATATATATATATATATATATATATATATATGTGTGTGTGTGTGTGTGTGTGTGTGTGTGTGTGTGTGTGTGTGTGTGTGTGTGTGTATGAGTGATATATGTGTATATGTAAATCATCAATATATGAGGTTGTGAATTAATTGTGATGCTTAATTTTATTGAACATGTTAACTTTATATTGGAGATAAATGCATGTTTTGAGAAGAGTAAAGAATTGTGAAATGTATGCTTATTTTTGTTGCATTTCCCATTATTATAATTTCTATTTAGAATTTGAATTCTCACCCTTCTGTTTAAATGTTACCCTTGGTTGGTAACGTGCAGGTTCAGAAGAGTAGTTGCTTGATTCGTGGCTTAGCCGAAGAGCTCCGAGGTTTTGTTTGATTAGGTAGAGAGTCATATGCTCTGATCATGTAACACTTAGGGGTTTTCTTAGACTTATGTTCATGTTTGAATATTTCTACTTCTTATGTTTGTTGAATATTGGATGAATGTGATAACATTTGGTTATGTTGATTTAAAGGCCGTTGTAGCCTAGAATTGTATGTTCGAGTAACAAGGATATTGTTGTTATTTGAACTTGGTAGATGGATATAGTATGGGATATATTCATTGAAATCTTTAATAGCAATTTGAATTTTTTTCTGCAAGCGTTTATGCATAATGTATGAGAACATGAAATTTAATTTGTGTTACAATATGATCTTTGCATATTATGGATGTTGTATGTATGTTATTCTGGGATTTTCATTTGATGAAAATCAACATGTGGCGCCCTTTTTCCTTTATGCATGCTTACTCTGTTTGATTGTATGATATATTTGGGGTTAGAAAAGGGGTGTTACATTAGTGGTATCAGAGCATGGTCGACCAGTTGGTCAGAGTCGTTAATGTCTTTATTCCCATTGTATTAGGTTCGTGTATTTGACACGATCGATACTGTTTTATTTCCTTTGGTTGTTGGTTAATAAGAGTCGGATTTATGATGAGGATAGTAGGGAGAGTGCTTCTCACTACAAGGCTATGAATGAGAAGAAAGGTCAATATCGTGGAAGACCGTATGATAATAAGAAGAAAGCTGGTTTTAGCGGAAAGCCAAGTGGGGGAGGATCTAGTGCTCCGATCAAGTGTTTCAAATGTGGTGTTGAAGGACATCGTGTGGTTGATTGTCCCAAAGTTGAAGTGTCATGTTTCAAGTGTGGCAAGAGTGGTCACAAGGCGAAAGAGTGTAGAGGTGGTTCGAAAGTGACTTGTTACAATTGTGGGGAGCAATGTCACATTAGCACCAATTGTGATAAGCCAAAGAAGGAACAAGCGAAAGGGAAAGTGTTTGCATTGTCTGGAGCGGAGGCTTCTACCGTTGATAGGCTAATCCAAGGTACGTGCTTCATTAATGGTACACCTTTGATTGCTATTATTAATACCGGTGCGACACATTCTTTCATTTCTTTGGAATGTGCTAAGAGATTGAATCTTGTGTTATCTGATATGCGTAGAAGTATGGTTATTGATACACCTGCTATGGGTTCTGTTTCTACTTCTTTTGTGTGTTTGAATTGTCCTTTGAGTATTTTCGGTAGAGATTTTGGGATTGATTTGGTTTGTCTTCCGTTAGAGCAACTTGATGTGATTTTGGGTATGAATTGGTTGGAATTTAATCGTGTCTATATCAACTGTTTTGATAAGACTGTTATTTTTCTTGAGATTGGTGTTAAGGAAGATTTGTTTTTGTCTGCTAAGCAAGTTGGTGAATCTGTTCAAGATGGGGATGAATTGTTTATGTTATTGGTAACCTTAAATCTGCATGAGAAGAGAAACATTGAGGAATTACCAATAGTTTGTGATTTTGCGGAGGTATTTCCTGAAAATATAAGTGATTTACCTCCAGAACGTGAGGTTGAGTTTTCGATTGATTTAGTTCCTGGAACTAGTCCTGTATCGATGGCTCCATATAGGATGTCTGCTTCTGAGTTAAAAGAGTTGAAGATTCAACTTGAGGATTTGCTGGAGAAGAAGTTTATTCGTCCTAGTGTATCGCCGTGGGGTGCACCTATTTTGTTGGTTAAGAAGAAGGAAGGTTCTATGAGGCTTTGTGTTGATTATAGGCAATTGAACAAAGTGACGATTAAGAACAAGTATCCACTTCCAAGGATTGATGATTTGATGGATCAGTTAGTTGGAGCTCGTGTGTTTAGCAAGATTGATTTGAGGTCTGGATATCATCAGATTCGTGTGAAGGCGGAGGATATTCAGAAGACTGCTTTTAGGAAGAGGTATGGTCACTATGAGTATTCTGTTATGCCGTTTGGTGTGACTAATGCACCTGGTGTATTCATGGAGTATATGAATAGGATTTTTCATGATTATCTGGATAAGTTTGTGGTTGTGTTCATTGATGATATTTTGATCTATTCCAAGAGTGAAGATGATCATGCTGAGCATTTGAGAATTGTGTTATCGGTGTTGAAAGAGAAGAGGTTGTTTGCTAAGCTTTCTAAGTGTGAATTTTGGTTAAAGGAAGTGAGTTTTCTTGGCCATGTGATCTCTAGTGGAGGTATTTCTGTTGACCCGTCGAAGATTGAAGCTATATCTCAATGGGAAGCTCCTAAGTCTGTTTCTGAGATTAGAAGTTTTCTTGGTTTGGCTGGTTATTATAGGAAGTTCATTGAGGGATTTTCTAAGTTATCTTTGCCGTTGACGTTGTTGACTAGGAAAGGTCAAGCTTTCATTTGGACTTCGCAATGTGAAGCGAATTTTCAAGAGCTTAAGAGAAGGTTGACTTCTGCTCCTATTTTGATTTTGCCGGATCCGTTTGAACCGTTTGTTGTGTATTGTTATGCTTCATTGTTGGGTTTGGGAGGCGTTTTGATGCAAAAAGGGCAAGTGGTAGCTTATGCTTCAAGGCAACTTAAAGTTCATGAGAGGAATTATCCGACGCATGATTTAGAGTTGGCCGCCGTTGTGTTTGTTTTGAAACTTTGGAGGCTGTAATACGGTGAACTGACTTTTATTTTTATAAGCAACAATGTTGCGGTGAGCAAGAGTCGCCACCGACTTTTATTTTGTCCAATTTAGGAAAGGTATAAAAGTACAGGAAAGACCTTTTGAGAAAAAGAGTTCGGGGGGTAAGTTATGAAAAGGGAAGGTGTTAGCACCCTTTTCATCCGTAGTTATCTACGGGCTCTTAGTTTGCTTAGCTCGTTTTGTTTTGTTTGAAAAGCTTGAAAAAGCAAGTGTGTGTGTTTTGAAAGACAGTTTGATTTTTGAAAATGTCTGAAGAGACAATGTTGAAAAATGGGATGTGGAAAGCATTTTTATGTTGAGCAAGCAAACTAAAGCTTTTTACCCTACACTTAGTCTCTCCTATACTTTTATGCTTTTCGAAGGGATATGGCTAACCATACCATTTGTGGGTAGGTAGTCCTATCTATTGGACGTGTTCGGGACATCGAAGGATCATCGAAGGTCGTTGAAGGCAACAAGATAGAGGTACCTTTAGCAAATTCGAAGGGACAATCATCTTTCGTAGGCAGCAGTTCGAGGGACTAGATCATGTATTCGTAGGCAACATCGGGGTCATCGAGGGACCATGATCTTTGATGATTTTTGTTTATCGAGGGACATTTGCTATTTGGTACCTCTATATTCGAGGGACGCAGCCATATAATCGGAGGCAATCGAGAGGGGCGTACCCTAGGGGTGAGTGAGTGCAAGTGTGTTGATTCAGATATATTATCTTTGAGTTAGTGATATAACGGTTAATTGATTAATCTTGCCATACACGCCCTAACATACATCTAGCAGTTATAAGGGTGCGGAAAATAAAAGCAGAAACATAAGGTCCTACGCTATTACAAGGCTTCGGGGGAGGGGATTACAATTTAACAAATGGGGATAGAAAACTTATTACAACAATCGAATAAAAATAAAACGAATAAGTGTGCAAAATTAAGTACTTGTAAATGTCCATGAAAATATTCCGAAAGCCTCAAGTGTAGTACTTGAAGTGGAAAATAAATCCACAGGTTCTTCAAGTTCCAGTGCCAAGTAAACCCGGAGATCCTCCTTGTGCGGGATGGGGCGATCCACGGTGAGACTTTAATGGTGGTAGCGCGGTTGTGACTCGCGTGCGTGTTGAAGGTGTGGGTTGCTCGTCGGATCTTCACAGCGGAGGTCGGTTGAGTGGGATCGGAAGGAAGAGATACCGAGTAACAGTTTCACAACAGCAGCCACATGTGAAACCGAACCAACGTCGTATGCTTTGGAACCTACAAAATTAAAACAACAACACCAACCAAACAAAAAAATTGCAATTTACATAATGAAAAATAATGGTGGATGCATATTAGTGAGGAAACATTGAAGGAGAAAATAAAGTTGCGTGATGGTTGAAGTAAATTGTTGTAACACTGTGAAGTTGTAATGAGGTGCAGAGGATTGATTTGTTGTTTTTTTTTATGAAAAGTCTGTGTATGTACAAGGTTAAAACAAATATAGGGTTTGACTGAAAAAAGAAGGCTTTTTTGTGGAAAGTTTGTTGTTTGTACGTGAATGAAATTGTTGTTGTTGTACGCGTGAGGTGAAGAGAATGGATGTTACAAAAATAAGGGTTTCTGGTTGAATTGTGGGGGAGAGGTCCAAGGCTGAAAAATTGTTAGTCTATTTATATATAAAAATTTAGGTTAACAAATAAGGAAAAGAAAATTAATATTAATTACAAAATTAATTAAATGATATCATGTTTTACTTGGTGATCAAGTTGACACTATTTGGACCAATCAAAGGCTAATTATGACACTAATCAACCAATAAGAAACAATGATGACAAGAAAGGAAAAGATTTGATTTTTATGGACATTTTTTGACTCATTTTTTGATAAAAGTGCATAAAACAAATTAAAAATTATTATTTAAAAATGCCTAAAATTAGAAAACGAAAATTAAATTTAAATACTAAAAAAAACATATTTTTTATGATTTTTGTTGACTAAATGGAAATAAGGTTAGAATTGAAATTAGAAACAAATAAAATGGAGAAAAAGGTAGAAGTGAGATTCGAGTCCGAGACCTCTCGCTCTTGTGCCTTTCATGCTCAAATTCTTACCAACTGTGCCAATTCATTTATTCGAAATAAAATGGCATTCGTAAATATATGAGGGCAAATTTTGGGGTACAACAGCTGCCCCTGTTCAATCTTCTTAAACCTGAAGAGGAAGATTGGCTCGCTTGCCAATTGTGATATGAAGGTGGAAGAGGATTGAACACTAAAGTGCCCAAAAATTTGCACTCGTCGGTGTGCGAAGTAATGGCGCTGGAGATGGACTTAAAGATGCCATCCAGATGTTGACAGAGTGTTGTATGAGATGGAGGAATTCATCAAAATGAAGTAATGTCTTACATAAGACTACCTGGAGAGGTTCTTGAATAGGGTATATCAATGACTGATGTAAAGAAGATTAGGCTTTAAACAAAGCTCGGGAATAACTGTCTTGTAGAAGATTAACTGAGAAGCTCCTTGAAATGGCAAGAGATGTCTTAGAAAAGATTGGATAAATGTATTAAAGAAGATTACCTAAAAAAGGTGGAGATATGTCTTAGAGAAGACTACCGAGAAGGACTAAGTTACGTCTTGAACAAGACTAACCTAGAAAGGTTGGTAAACGTCTTAGAAAAGACTACCTAGAAAGGTTGATAAATGTCTTAGAAAAGACTACCTAGAAAAGTTGATAAACGTCTTAGAAAAGACTACCTAGAAAGGTTGATAAACGTCTTAGAAAAGACTACCTAGAAAGGTTGATAAATGTCTTAGAAAAGACTACCTAGAAAGGTTGATAAACGTCTTAGAAAAGACTACCTAGAAAGGTTGATAAACGTCTTAGAAAAGACTACCTAGAAAGGTTCCTAGAAAGGATGTGATATGTCTTAGAAAAGACTACCTAGAAAAGGTTCCTAGAAAGGATATGAAACGTCTTAGAAAAGACTGCCTAGAAAGGCTCCTAGAAAGGATACGAAACGTCTTAGAAAAGACTGCCTAGAAAGGCTCCTAGAAAGGATACGAAACGTCTTAGAAAAGATTGCCTAGAAAGGCTCCTAGAAAGGATGAGAAACGTCTTAGAAAAGACTGCCTAGAAAGGCTCCTAGAAAGGATATGAAACGTCTTAAACAAGACTACCTAGAAAGGTTCCTAGAAAGGATATGATATGTCTTAAACAAGGCTACCTAGAAAGGTTCCTAGAAAGGATGAGAAGTTCTTTGATTGTTTCTGAATTATCTTTGAAGAAAGACCCAGAATGAAGCCTCAGAATTGTATTTGTGTTTGGAATGAGTGTCAAAATTAACTCGTTGATAAGATCATCTTTGCACTGTACTTGGATGATAATATTCTTTTGATTATGAAGTGACCTGAAGAGGAAAAATTAGTTTTATGCAATGTCATGATGCATGTATTGTGTAATGAGGTTCTCGAAATAAACAAGAATGTTATATGTTATGTATGTAATGTAAATGAGGTTCTCGAAATAAACGAGAACGTTGTATGTTATGTATGTATTGTGAATGACGCATGGATGGACTATATAGTCGAAGCATATTGGTAACTTTGTATAGCAATTGCTGATTGAGAAAATAAATCTCTGTATGCTGCTGGAGATGATGACAAGGTGATTGTGTTGAGAATTCATGTCTTCCGTTCGAGGATATCCAGCTGGGGATTTTTATTACCGCTTGGGGATGAAAGTGGCTTGAGTGATTTGATCCTGATGTGCCCTGATTGGGGATAAGAGAGATGGATAACTGACCAAGTTTCCACCGTGAGTGCCAACTTTACTGGGAACAGTGAGTTTGAATAAATCCTATTGGAGAAGAAGATTGTATCGGAGAACCGATAGCGTCAGAGATATAAACTCCGTTGGGGAACCGAGCTTTTGTTGAGAAGAGAATATTTGAAGATAACCCCTCGAGGATTACTCTGTGGGGATGTTTTGTGAAAACAACTCTGTGGGGAAGATTCCCGGGAATTTCAAATTTTCCATTGCCCCATGTCTCTGAGTACTTGCTGTTGGAAAACACTTTTTAACCATATAAGGTCCTTCGCTTGTGGGAGGCTACCTCCCCCTGGTTTCAGTAACCCGGTATGCTTGATACTTGAGATTACAAGATCTAGAACTTCGTATGAGAGATTGATACTGAAACCATGTGATACTGGTAGCTAAACAGCTCTTCTTGAAATTTGTGACTAATGCAGCATGCCCCCAGTGATGGCCTAGCCTTTCTGGTGGTTCAACGTCTTTGAGAGGTTCTATGAACTGTGACCAAATTGCCTCTGGTAGATGGAGTGATAATATGCTCCTTGTATATACAAGCTTTTTAGCTGACTGAGTCAGGCGTAGGAAACATCTCTGCTTTTGATGCGCCTTTGAAGCGACTTTGTCTGTCGGGAGGACTTTCTGAGTTCTGTGCTACCACAAGCAACCTGCCCAGTATCATGAGTTTAGGAACGATGCCCACGATTGATCAACACTTTTGAGAGAGTCTTCGAGTCTTGACTTGATTGCCCTAGACATATGAATTCTTACTCAAAAGGGTATTCAACTTTTTTTTTGTGCCCCTGAGGGTGATCAGTATTTGAGATATTCTCGCTCGAACTCAACGGAGTTCTGAAGACAACTTGTCCCTTGAGAGGATTCAATTTTTCATCTGCAGTTCATGATGGAAGCTTTCCTGGTGTCAAGTACTTGTTCATATGCAAAGAATGTTTAGTATGAGAAATATAATTCTAATGCAAAGTGCATGTTTGTCTTGAAGTTTTTTTTTTTCTTAAAAAAAAGATTTTTTTTTTGAAAGGATGTCAAAACATCGATTTTTGTTAAAGATGGTGTGATACCAACTCAAACGTTTTAGCAAAACTTCTAGGAGTCAGTTTACCGTATTCTCATTACAGTATGCTTTCGAATTAACCCTGCTTCAATTAGGACTTTTGAGGGTTGTAACGTGGCCAGGTTCACGGTTTTTTAGAAAAAAAATGGATTTTTAGGCTCAAAATTTTATTGGTGCCCACCCCCTTCGTGATGTTCTCCAACCTAAGTTCAGTTAACTTGATGCGATCATTCATCCTTCAAGAGGAGTTTGAGAAGATTGAGGAATCAATGAGGTGTTTGGACATGGAAGTCACTTTACCTTTCGTATTTTGTGTCTGATCACACGATCTTGAATTTATAGTCACGCGACTTTTCCTTTTTGTTGAGGATTTTTTTTGTTTCCCTGACTTTTGCCTGGACAAATTCTTTTGAATTCTGAGTTTGAAGTCCAGCGGGATGCCCTAACTTATGCCTAGGTCACTTGTTTTCAAGTTATTGACTTAGCGGGCTTTCTTTTTTTTTTTATTCGTCCTTTTTATTGTTTTTTTTTGAGCAAGTCGTATGATCCTGAGACGTCTTTGATTTGTTGGAAAGATTGTGACTGCCTCATTTATTGGTTGACGAGGGATAGTTGTTGTTGTATCGTCATATTTGACCTCTTGTTGCGCGAGAGATGACCATTGCGGTCTCGACTTTTCCTCAGCCTTTTGAAGGATAACCATTGTTGTATCCTTATATGCGTGCTCCTGATGAATTTTGAATGCTCAACCAGGTTAACTGAACACTACCCTGCCCCTGGATTAAATATGAGGGTTTTCCATATAGAAAAGAAACTCCTACTTCAAGGCTCAAAGGGGTTGACGAGGGATTAACTTCCTTATATCTCCAGCGTTTGGGAATTTGAAACAATGCCTGTACATCATCAACAGGGTTTTACTCGAAAGCACACCATTTGAGATTATTGGTATTATGTGTTCGTCATTCTCCCTTCAGAGTCATCATGCTTTATCATTGAGAGTTTGGTATCACAAGCAAATAAGAACATATTAGAGCGAGAGCGAATGAATTTTTTCAAGACAAACACATCCAATGCATCGTTATTATAGTTCAAAAACAAACAAGTATTGCATATAGACAGTATTGAACAAGAACAAGAAAGATTACGCATGAAAATGCATGAGAAATTACGAATTGCCAACATTGAGGAGAATTTCTCCGTATGGACTTATTGCTTCAGAAGGTCCATTGAGTCGAGGGAGAACTTCAAATCTGGCCTGCAGGTGTGAATATGATAACCTTTGCATCAATCAGGTCTTGTACCTTATCTCGGACTGGTTGGCAATTATCGATCGACTGACCAAGTGCCCCAGATAGGAAACCAAACCAAGTGTTCGTATCTGAACTACAGATTACTTCTAAGAAGAAGATTCTGACGAAGCCACAAAGGAGTTGTAAGTATCAAGCTTTAGGGATTTGAGGTAGAAAATGAGAAGCTCGTTGTCTGGAAACCTGTTATGCAATGATATGTATGCAAATGCATATGCAATGCTTTCAAGGATCTTTTTGGAACCCAATTTGCAACATTGACATGTAGTTGCAGCTTTGTTGAAGAACTTCGACTTCCGTCTTTGAACGTCCTTCTTTAAGAATCAGGCTCACCATATCCAGTGGGTCATAGCCTCTGATTCGGGGTATGGTACTTTTGAGCTTAAAAGCATGTGGCTAAAGGAAAACAAATCCTCTTTCCCCTTGATAGGAACTGTACCCTTGAGTTTGAAGGCATCTGGCTAGAGGAAAATAAATCCTCTTGCCCATTGACAGAAGTTTATTCTACTTTCGAGTTTGAAAAGCATCTGGCTGGAGGAAAATAAATCCTCTTGCCCCTTGATATGAATTATGGCTCTTGATAGTCCTTCCATAACAGTACCTGGGAATTATGCATCCTAAATACCAAAGATCCCTGAAAAGGTTAGTCAGTACATTATGTAAAAGCATAGGGTAGTACGGACAAGTAAGTCCTACAAACAAAACCTGCAAGGAGATCAAGTGGTTAGATAACAAACATGTCACACAAGAGTCCTTAGGTTTACAGCTTGCATGGAGTATGACCAGGTAATTACCCTTCCCCAAAGGTACTTCTAAGGATAAGGATGATATCAGCAACGGGTTCTACCAGTGACCCAGAATTGTCAGCCCCTTCTAAAGCACCCTCGAACATGGTACATGCATACCACGCAATGATACTTTAGGAAGAAACCTATCTGAGCTGTAGTATCGGGTCGCGACCATAACTTGGCATGCACCAAGAATAGCCCTCCCACTACGTTCCTAAAAGTCAGGATGGGCTAAAGGTGACTAAAGGTCCTTGAGCTCCGACGCACCCAAAGATACATGCGTAAACCTCTCTCATGCAAAAGAGGTACACAATAACCAGTGGAGGCCTAACTCAAGCGCGAACTTCATTTTGACCAATCCCAAGCATGCACAAGGGAGGTCTCCATGACTATGCCGCTCCTATCTTAAGGTGCACTCGAATCCGGGTATAGGATTCATCTTCCATTCAAAACCCAAGCAACCTTGAAAAGTAAAGCAAACAAAACAAGCATATTAAATGATCTAAGCTCTAAGGTAACCCCTCTTTTATTCGAAAGTATCCCCAACAGAGTCGCCAGTTCTGTAATACGGTGAACTGACTTTTATTTTTATAAGCAACAATGTTGCGGTGAGCAAGAGTCGCCACCGACTTTTATTTTGTCCAATTTAGGAAAGGTATAAAAGTACAGGAAAGACCTTTTGAGAAAAAGAGTTCGGGGGGTAAGTTATGAAAAGGGAAGGTGTTAGCACCCTTTTCATCCGTAGTTATCTACGGGCTCTTAGTTTGCTTAGCTCGTTTTGTTTTGTTTGAAAAGCTTGAAAAAGCAAGTGTGTGTGTTTTGAAAGACAGTTTGATTTTTGAAAATGTCTGAAGAGACAATGTTGAAAAATGGGATGTGGAAAGCATTTTTATGTTGAGCAAGCAAACTAAAGCTTTTTACCCTACACTTAGTCTCTCCTATACTTTTATGCTTTTCGAAGGGATATGGCTAACCATACCATTTGTGGGTAGGTAGTCCTATCTATTGGACGTGTTCGGGACATCGAAGGATCATCGAAGGTCGTTGAAGGCAACAAGATAGAGGTACCTTTAGCAAATTCGAAGGGACAATCATCTTTCGTAGGCAGCAGTTCGAGGGACTAGATCATGTATTCGTAGGCAACATCGGGGTCATCGAGGGACCATGATCTTTGATGATTTTTGTTTATCGAGGGACATTTGCTATTTGGTACCTCTATATTCGAGGGACGCAGCCATATAATCGGAGGCAATCGAGAGGGGCGTACCCTAGGGGTGAGTGAGTGCAAGTGTGTTGATTCAGATATATTATCTTTGAGTTAGTGATCTAACGGTTAATTGATTAATCTTGCCATACACGCCCTAACATACATCTAGCAGTTATAAGGGTGCGGAAAATAAAAGCAGAAACATAAGGTCCTACGCTATTACAAGGCTTCGGGGGAGGGGATTACAATTTAACAAATGGGGATAGAAAACTTATTACAACAATCGAATAAAAATAAAACGAATAAGTGTGCAAAATTAAGTACTTGTAAATGTCCATGAAAATATTCCGAAAGCCTCAAGTGTAGTACTTGAAGTGGAAAATAAATCCACAGGTTCTTCAAGTTCCAGTGCCAAGTAAACCCGGAGATCCTCCTTGTGCGGGATGGGGCGATCCACGGTGAGACTTTAATGGTGGTAGCGCGGTTGTGACTCGCGTGCGTGTTGAAGGTGTGGGTTGCTCGTCGGATCTTCACAGCGGAGGTCGGTTGAGTGGGATCGGAAGGAAGAGATACCGAGTAACAGTTTCACAACAGCAGCCACATGTGAAACCGAACCAACGTCGTATGCTTTGGAACCTACAAAATTAAAACAACAACACCAACCAAACAAAAAAAATTGCAATTTACATAATGAAAAATAATGGTGGATGCATATTAGTGAGGAAACATTGAAGGAGAAAATAAAGTTGCGTGATGGTTGAAGTAAATTGTTGTAACACTGTGAAGTTGTAATGAGGTGCAGAGGATTGATTTGTTGTTTTTTTTTGTGAAAAGTCTGTGTATGTACAAGGTTAAAACAAATATAGGGTTTGACTGAAAAAAGAAGGCTTTTTTGTGGAAAGTTTGTTGTTTGTACGTGAATGAAATTGTTGTTGTTGTACGCGTGAGGTGAAGAGAATGGATGTTACAAAAATAAGGGTTTCTGGTTGAATTGTGGGGGAGAGGTCCAAGGCTGAAAAATTGTTAGTCTATTTATATATAAAAATTTAGGTTAACAAATAAGGAAAAGAAAATTAATATTAATTACAAAATTAATTAAATGATATCATGTTTTACTTGGTGATCAAGTTGACACTATTTGGACCAATCAAAGGCTAATTATGACACTAATCAACCAATAAGAAACAATGATGACAAGAAAGGAAAAGATTTGATTTTTATGGACATTTTTTGACTCATTTTTTGATAAAAGTGCATAAAACAAATTAAAAATTATTATTTAAAAATGCCTAAAATTAGAAAACGAAAATTAAATTTAAATACTAAAAAAAACATATTTTTTATGATTTTTGTTGACTAAATGGAAATAAGGTTAGAATTGAAATTAGAAACAAATAAAATGGAGAAAAAGGTAGAAGTGAGATTCGAGTCCGAGACCTCTCGCTCTTGTGCCTTTCATGCTCAAATTCTTACCAACTGTGCCAATTCATTTATTCGAAATAAAATGGCATTCGTAAATATATGAGGGCAAATTTTGGGGTACAACAGAGGCATTATTTGTTTGGATCAAGATTTGATGTGTATAGTGATCACAAGAGTTTGAAGTATTTGTTTGATCAGAAAGAGTTGAATATGAGGCAACGAAGATGGTTGGAATTCTTGAAAGATTATGATTTTAGTTTGAACTACCATCCTGGAAAAGCGAATGTTGTAGCCGATGCATTGAGCAGGAAATCATTGCATATGTCTATGTTGATGATTCAGGAATTGGAATTGTTGGAACGATTTAGAGATTTGAGTTTGGTTTGTGAAGCGACGTCTTCGTGTGTCAAGCTTGGTATGTTGAAGCTTACTAGTGGTATTTTGGATGAGATTAGGGAAGGACATAAATCGGATTTGAAATTGGTGGACATTATGACATTGATTAACCAAAGTAAAGGTGGTGATTTTCGGATTGACGAGAATGGTGTTATGAGATGTCATGATCGGGTTTGTATTCCGGATGTTGTGGATTTGAGAAAGAGAATTCTTGAAGAAGGGCATAGAAGTGGTTTGAGTATTCATCCCAGTGCTACTAAAATGTATCAAGATTTGAGGAAATTGTTTTGGTGGCAAGGTATGAAGAAGGATATAGCGGAGTTTGTTTATTCGTGTTTGACTTGTCAAAAGTCAAAGATTGAACATCAAAAGCCGTCTGGTTTGATGCAACCATTATCTATTCCCGAGTGGAAGTGGGATAGTATCTCTATGGATTTTGTTTCGGGTTTGCCGAGAACGTCGAGTAATTGTGAGGCAATTTGGGTCATTGTGGATAGATTGACGAAATGTGCTCATTTTATTCCGATGAGGATGGATTATTCGATGGAAATACTTGCTAAGTTTTACATTGAGAAGATTGTGTGTTTGCATGGTATTCCGTCAAGTATCGTTTCGGATAGAGATCCAAGGTTCACTTCTAGATTTTGGGAAGGTTTGCAAAGTGCTTTGGGTACGAAGTTGCATTTGAGTTCAGCTTATCATCCGCAAACTGATGGTCAATCGGAGAGGACTATTCAGTCGCTTGAAGATCTTTTGAGGTCTTGTGTTTTGGAACAAGGAGGAAATTGGGATAGTTTCTTACCTTTGATTGAGTTTACTTATAACAACAGTTTTCATTCGAGTATTGGGATGGCACCTTTTGAGGCTCTTTATGGTAGAAGGTGTAGAACTCCTTTGTGTTGGCATGAATCGGGAGAGAGTGCTGTGGTTGGACCCGAGTTAATTCAAGAGACTAAGGATAAGATTAAGATGATTCAAGAGAAGATGAAGGCTTCTCAAAGTCGTCAGAAGAGTTACCATGATAAGAGGAGGAAGGCTCTTGAGTTTGAGAAGGATGAACATGTGTTTCTTCGAGTTACGCCAATAACGGGTGTTGGTAGAGCATTGAAGTCGCGTAAGTTGACGCCGCGTTTCATTGGTCCTTATCAGATTTCGGAGAGAGTAGGTGAAGTGGCATATCGGATTGCATTTCCACCGTCTCTTTCTAATCTTCATGATGTGTTCCATGTGTCTCAATTGAGGAGGTACATTGCGGATCCATCACATGTTGTTCAATTAGATGATGTTCAAGTGAGAGATACTTTGACGGTTGATACATCACCTATGCAAATTGAAGATCGAGAGGTGAAGAAGCTTCGTGGTAAGGAGATTGCTTTGGTGAAAGTGATATGGGGGGGAGTCGCCGATGGTAATATCACATGGGAACTCGAGGATAAGATGAAAGAACCGTATCCGGAGTTGTTTGTTTGAGGTAATTTTCGAGGCCGAAAATCTTTTAAGTGGGGGAGAGTTGTAACATCCTATTTTTATTAGATTTAATTAATTAGGATTATTTGACATTTGATAATTGTTTGTGTGTTTTATTTAATTATTGATTGAGTGATAATTATTCAATTGGGTGGTAATATATTATTTAGCTAATTAATAAATGTTAGGATTATATTAGAATTAGCTATTGGGCTTAGTAGGAATTAGAATGAGAATAGTGGATGGGTTAAGCCCAATGAGATAATGAGAGTTAGAAGGGAATTTTATGAGTTAACCTAAAAATTAGATAGAGAGATAGAAAGAAGAGTAGAGAAGAGAAGAAGAACATGGAAGAGAAGAAGAAGAAGGAACTTGTAGATTTCTTGAAGAGGGTGGATTTAAGAGTAGAGGTAAGGGTTTGAATACAAGTTTTTGTAGAATCTATGATTGGGTAATGTATGTGATTGTATGAATCTCTTCAATTTCTGAATTCTAATGAAAATGTATGAACCCTAACTTTGTATGTGAAATCAATGGAATTTTGTGATTGGTTCATGTTTGATGTGTTGGATGCATAACCCATGATTAGAAACATGTTTAGGAACATTGTATATGTGCAAAATTCGTTTTCAATTGATGTAGGGATTGTGTATGGGTTAATGGATATTGTATGAGGGGATTAGGGAAGAAAAATGGTGAAATCTGAGTTTTCACGCAGCCTGGGTCGACCTATGCAGAACCTGGATCGACCTAAACAGTCCAAAATGCCAAATATCTATTTTTCCTTCTGTTAGGTCGACCTAGAGGAGTTTTGAGTCGACCTAACTGAGTTTGCGTCGACCTAGAGGTTCAATTTTGAGCAGATTTTGTAAAGACCATAACGTTTGATCCGTAACTCCGTTTTATGCGCCGTTCGAAGCGTTAGGAAGCTAATGAGATTTTCTATATGATAGAGTAAGGTTGATTGGCATTTGTTTAATTTAATTATGATGTTAATTGAGAATAACATGTAGCTATGTGTGTATGTTATGGATGAATCTTGTATGATCAATGTTCATGGATGCCTTATGAGATGTTAATGTCATGAATTATGTGATTGATTGCTAAATGCTAATTGATGTGTAATGTTGGATTGAAAGTCATGTTGTGTAATGTTGTGCAAAGTTGTAAAGATGTGATTGTGTAGTTTAAGAGATAGAGAGATCGTCTTAAATGCATGAGTCTTGTTTTGTTGCACACGTACACAAGCATAAGTCTTTGAAAGTGGCAATGTTGGGTAATCTCGTGAAGGTTATTTACTTGTCCCAAACCTAACGAGTATGGGGTTTGAAAGCTTAACGAGTATGGGGCTTTGAGGTGGTTATCTTGTCCGTAGAGAGTGGCAATCGGCATGACCGAAAATGATAACAGAGGGATCCACATGCATATTGCATAGAGTCACACTTGAGTCGCACGTGTCGGTGTGAAATGTTATTATGTGTGATTATGTGGTATGAATGTGTGGATGTGAATTTGATTGATATGCATATATGTGGAATGATGAATCATTTGATATGAATTAGAGAATGTGATGAGAATGAGATATATGCGATTAATACATATTTGATGTGAAACGTGGAGTATATATATATATATATATATATATATATATATATATATATATGTGTGTGTGTGTGTGTGTGTGTGTGTGTGTGTATGAGTGATATATGTGTATATGTAAATCATCAATATATGAGGTTGTGAATTAATTGTGATGCTTAATTTTATTGAACATGTTAACTTTATATTGGAGATAAATGCATGTTTTGAGAAGAGTAAAGAATTGTGAAATGTATGCTTATTTTTGTTGCATTTACCATTATTATAATTTCTATTTAGAATTTGAATTCTCACCCTTCTGTTTGAATGTTACCCTTGGTTGGTAACGTGCAGGCTCAGAAGAGTAGTTGCTTGATTCGTGGCTTAGCCGAAGAGCTCCGAGGTTTCGTTTGATTAGGTAGAGAGTCATATGCTCTGATTATGTAACACTTAGGGGTTTTCTTAGACTTATGTTCATGTTTGAATATTGCTACTTCTTATGTTTGTTGAATATTGGATGAATGTGATAACATTTAGTTATGTTGATTTAAAGGCCGTTGTAGCCTAGAATTGTATGTTCGAGTAACAAGGATATTGTTGGTATTTGAACTTGGTAGATGGATATAGAATGGGATATATTCATTGAAATCTTTAATAGCAATTTGAATTGTTTTCCGCAAGCGTTTATGCATAATGTATGAGAACATGAAATTTCATTTGTGTTACAATATGATCTTTGCGTATTATGGATGTTGTATGTATGTTATTCTGGGATTTGCATTTGATGGAAATCAACATGTGGAGCCCTTTTTCCTTTATGCATGCTTACTCTGTTTGATTGTATGATATATTTGGGGTTATAAAAGGGGTGTTACATTAGTGGTATCAGAGCATGGTCGACCAGTTGGCCAGAGTCGTTAATGCCTTTATTCCCATTGTATTAGGTTCGTGTATCTGACACGATCGATACTGTTTTATTTCCTTTGGTTGTTGGTTAATAAGAGTCGGATTTATGATGAGGATAGTAGGGAGAGTGCTTCTCACTACAAGGCTATGAATGAGAAGAAAGGTCAATATCGTGGAAGACCGTATGATAATAAGAAGAAAGCTGGTTTTGGCGGAAAGCCAAGTGGGGGAGGATCTAGTGCTCCGATCAAGTGTTTCAAATGTGGTGTTGAAGGACATCGTGCGGTTGATTGTCCCAAAGTTGAAGTGTCATGTTTTAAGTGTGGCAAGAATGGTCACAAGGCGAACGAGTGTAGAGGTGGTTCGAAAGTGACTTGTTACGATTGTGGGGAGCAAGGTCACATTAGCACCATTTGTGATAAGCCAAAGAAGGAACAAGCGAAAGGGAAAGTGTTTGCATTGTCTGGAGCGGAGGCTTCTACCGATGATAGGCTAATCCAAGGCACGTGCTTCATTAATGGTACACCTTTGATTGCTATTATTGATACCGGTGCGACACATTCTTTCATTTCTTTGGATTGTGTTAAGAGATTGAATCTTATGTTATCTGATATGCGTAGAAGTATGGTTATTGATACACCTGCTATGGGTTCTGTTTCTACTTCTTTTGTGTGTTTGAATTGTCCTTTGAGTATTTTCGGTAGAGATTTTGGGATTGATTTGGTTTGTCTTCCGTTAGAGCAACTTGATGTGATTTTGGGTATGAATTGGTTGGAATTTAATCGTGTGTATATCAACTGTTTTGATAAGACTGTTATTTTTCCTGAGATTGGTGTTAAGGAAGATTTGTTTTTGTCTGCTAAGCAAGTTGGTGAATCTGTTCAAGATGGGGCTGAATTGTTTATGTTATTGGCAACCTTAAATGTGCATGAGAAGAGAACTATTAAGGAATTACCAATAGTTTGTGATTTTGCGGAGGTATTTCCCGAAAATATAAGTGATTTACCCCCGGAACGTGAGGTTGAGTTTTCGATTGATTTAGTTCCTGGAACTAGTCCTGTATCGATGGCTCCATATAGGATGTCTGCTTCTGAGTTAAAAGAGTTGAAGAGTCAACAATATTCTCAAGAAAAACTCGTCTGTGTGTGGCTCTCCGCATGACAACTCATCCAAGTCTACACCTGAATAGTTTCTGCGCCACAACCTAATAAGGCCAGGATGGGATAATGGGTTCTACGGGCAACTCAGTTTCTACAGTCCAATGAAAGCAATAATGTCTTCGCAACTGAACTTGCTAAACATATACTACCAACAATGAACCTCCACTGAGCGAAAGGATTCTCATGACAGCTTGTTTAGGACTGAACTCCTTGTATGCCATACATGACTTTACCCCCACCTAATTCTTATGTGTACTTAATCCGGGTTAGGATTTGTCCATAATGTATCACTTGTAACGGAACCACACATGTAGCAAGAATGAAATGACAAATATGGACAAGTATAACAATTAGCATTAACCCTTTCTTTGGAAACAATAAAAAGATAGTCCCCAGTGAAATCGCCATTTCTGTCGTGGTGAAAATCGGGAGAGACACCAGATGCCTTTTATGGGCTCGGGCTCAAAAAATGATTTTTTTGTTTTTGGGTTACGACCAAACTTTTTATAGTTTCCAAAGCAGGAAAAGGAAAAAAGTTGCACAAACCTTAAAACATATGCAATGCAAATAATATAAAATTAAGAGCAATGCAAGGGGGAGAGATTCCGGGTAAGGGGTTGGTTATACGAAGGGAAGGTATTAGCACCCTACGTATCTATAGTACTCTATAGGATCCTTTGTTATACTTGTTTGTTTATTTCTTGCTATGCTATTGGGGATGTTTTTCCTTTGTGAGATAGGTGGGGACCTAAATTATTTGTTTGATTATGCTTGCAAAGATTATCGCAATCTTCTGCATACATATCCCTTAGAGGGAATCAGAGCAACTGTAGCTCGAGGTCTACGGGAAGCTAAGGTTTGTATCGCTTGAGGGAGATAGAAGTATGCTCGCCAAGGATAAGACCTTGTGCCTACGTATTCTCAAAAGGATGTTGAGAAAGTCAGAGCAATTGTAGTTCCCACTTATGCTAGTGGAAGCAAAGGATAAGAGACAAATGTCATCTCAATAATCGATGTATCTAATCTATTTCATCACATACATCTATTGATTTTGTTTAAATCTTTTCATTATAAGACCTGGGTTGTGCCACTTATGGTTCTAAGAATGATAAAGATGTTTTGTTTAGCCAGCCTTGTGGCAAAAAGTATGATTAGCCAGCCTTGTGGCAAAAAGTTTGTTGAGCCAGCTGTGTGGAAAAAAGTTTGATTGTGATGATATAGAAGAGATACTCCTGTCATAGAGATGATAAATGTCTAATCTCCTAGGGTATTTGATTGTGATATGGGGATTCTTTTAAGCTCGTGGGTCCTTGTACGAAGCCCAAAAGGAGGCTATTTGAGGGTCCTTGCATTGTAAGCCCAAGAGGAGGCTATGGGAGGGACAATCGAGGGTTCTTGCATTGTAAGCCCAAGAGGAGGCTATGGGAGGGACAATCGAGGGTTCTTGCATTGTAAGCCCAAGAGGAGGCTATGGGAGGCACAGTCGTTTGTATGAAGCCCAAGAGGAGGCATGGTATAGTTGGTTTGAGCTCTTAGAGCGATTTCACCGGGAAACCATACTCTATGTCCTAACCTAGCTAAGAGAAATTCTTTGCACGAAGCCCAATAGGAGGCTATGGGGAACCTAGTGTTGTACTAAGTTGAACAAGCATATAACATGAACAAGTATGAACAAGTATATGAACAAGTATATATGACAAAGTGTGTGTGTACATTGGAGTTTATGAAGGAAATATACCTTTAAGGATGAACGACTTATCAAACAAGGTTATGTACACGGGAGTGGGGCTTACACTCAAGGAGAGGCTCAAGTGTTTTTTAGAAAAGGTTTTGAAGAAAACCCTAATTTTGATTTGTATTCAAAGGTTTAAATCAAATTGATCGTGATATAAAAAGATAGGCGTATATACAAAAAGTGACCTAGTTTTATACAAAGGAGTGGGGCTTACACCTTAAGGGATGCCCATGGTGATTTGAAAATGATTTGTTGAAAGATGTAAGGTTTCGTCGTTTGAAAACTTGGATCGTTTGTTTTAATCAAGGATTGAAAACAGTTTGAATTTTGACAAAAGTCAACTTAATTAAGGTAAGGACAAAGTCTATGCCTAATTAAGACCTAAGTGATTAGGGTTTGTTCACAAAATATTTACAAGTGATTAGGTTTTTGAAAATCAAATGAAAAAAACTATTTTTTAAAGTATTAAAAAAACACTTAAAAACAAGTCATTTTAAACCTAATAAAAATATATTAAATAAATATTATTTTTGTGATTTTTTTGGATATTCATAAAATACATATATTAAATTAGAAGTGTGCAAAAAATCAATTGAAAATAAATTAATTTGCTATGTTAAATGATTAAATGAATTTGTGAAGAAAATGAATGAAAAAAGGTGGCAAAAAATTGGTTTTGTCTTCCAAAGGGCTTGAACTCGTGACCTTGAGGTCACCACTCAAAACAACAGCCAACTGAGCCATGCTTGTGCCTTGTAATACACACGCGTTCAATGAAATATATATCAAAACAAAAATTCAAATTTTCCTGAACAAAAAACGCGCCAAGAACACAACCCTAACTGGAATTTGAATTTTCCCAAAACTGAATTGTTTTGATCAAGTGAATAGCCTATCTTGCTCAATTTTTCACAAGGAAAATGATGGTGCCCTTTAATTTCATTTATTTTCACTCTAACATCATTAATTTTCTGGAAATCGTGAAAAACCCTAAAACTGAGATTGATCATGAAATTGTGTATGGTTGATGAATTGCGAAATTGATTGAGGGTTATTATTCAGTGATGGTGCAGAAACATGATAACATAGCCATATTTCATTTATGATGCATGGATGATAGAGTTTGAAGTTCATAAAACTTACCTCTGAAATGGAGATCGAGCTTTGCCAAGGAGTGTTTCCAAAAGTTGTTTGATGATCTGGATAGCGTCAATGATGATTATGGAACATGTATAAATGCTTGGAATGGATTGAATTCACCTAGATGAAGCTATGGTACCCGATCTGCAGCAGCTCCAAGTGATGATCAAATCTGATGATGAAGTGTTTACAGGTCGTGTTTAATGATTGGGATAGCTCATATAGGATGTATGGATGGTGTTTGAAGTGTTAGTTTGGACATATATGAGCTAGCATGGAAATTAAGATGTTAAGGTTCATTATGCGCTCATATGGAGGTGAGATGGTGATTATGAGGTTTAGGGTGTTTTGAGGTGTGTGAGTGGTTCAAACAACTTCCATATGATGTTTAGGAAGTGTTAGAATCATCACTTTGGTCAGAACTTCAAAGGTTTGGAAATTGGGATTTCTCCCTCTTTGAAAATTAAGAAACTTGCATTCTAAGAAAGGAAGAGAAAACCCATGCTTTGAAAGGTTTTGGTGTGATTTTGAATGAGGTTTGGACCTCTATTTATAGGCCATGAATTCTGAATGCAAATCTTAGCAAGTTGAGTTTGCAATTATGAACTTGGCTTAAGAGATAAAATGGAATCTTTTACATTTAATGCATAAGGTTAAAAATGGTTAACCATGGTTAAAATCTCAAGTGCTTCTTATCTCCTTCCAATCTTATCTCAAGAGGTAAATATCTTGCATTCATTACTTGTTTAGGTCATTGCTTGCATCATACTCCAAAAAGTGTTTTGAAACTTTGTAAAAATGGCTTATAATTCAAGCTTAAGGACCTCTAATGACAAATTCCAAAACCCTAGCTCCACTCAATATTTTTTCATTCTCTTGGTAATTTTGGAAAGCCCTTGGTATGTACTTCCATTCATTAGTTAAAAGTTTCCTCAAGATCCCTAAGGAACTTGGTGAAAAAGACCCATAAAGTTTGGAAAAAACTATGTCTTTTTGTGAATTTTGCAAAAGGTACAAACTTTGAAGCTCCATATCTCTTAAATGGTTGATCTTTTGCCAAAAAATTTCTTGTGACAAAGTTGGTCATTGGATCAAAATCTACAACTTTTATGTTGGAAGTTGTTTTCAGTTTGTACTTGAAATTTTTAGATATTCCCTTCCAAAGTTTTAAAAAAAACTTTGAAAACACTTAGAAAAATTTCCTAAGTATGAAAAGTCAAACTTTGACTTTTTGATTCTTGATTGATTTTCTTGATTTTTCTTGATCAAATGACTTAAAATATCATATACTGATGATTCAAATCTTCAAAAGTCCATGGTTGACCAAAAATCAAAAAGTCAAAGATGATCTTGTATAGTTGACTTTTTCAGGTGAATCGCGTTTTTGGAGATTTCAGGTGAATCAAGCTATCCTTATCAAACTAATGATATGAATGGATCATATTGAAGTATTAGAGAAATTTGAGTCATGATTTGAGTTGTGGCACCATGTCCTGATTAAAAGTCAACTGTCCAGGTGAATTAGGTAAAAAAACCTAATTGTGGGCCAGATGAAATTGATGACTGTGGCTCTTGAATTGAAGTACAATTTCCATTGGATATTGACATAGGGATTATTTTAATATGATTAGTCCATTTGAAAAATGTCCTGGAGTTTTTGAGGGTTTCCCAAATGTGGGCCCTGATTCCAGTCCCTGATAGGTTCAAAACCCCAGTCTGATGACCTGAAATTTCACTATTGATTAATCTTTGTGTGGGAGATGTCTTGAGCCAATAGATTAGGTCAAGATGATATATTTGGGGTCTTGAGGTCATGTCCCAAGCCATTAGGTCAAATCCTGAGCAAAAGTCAGAAGTATGTTGTCTTCAGTCAAAACCCTAATCTGGTCGATTCAAAGCTTTTGAGCTTGTTGAAATGAATCATTGAGAACCAAATGTTTATTGTTGATGAAGATAGTTCATTTGATATGAAGGGAGAACAAAACCCTAATTGATTGCCACTTGTTACTGATGAGTGTTTCTTGATTAAACCCTGCTGATTACAAGTAGCAAACACAAGCTATGCAATTTGTTAGTGATACAAATGATGCACATGAAGATGATCTGAGGTGGTATCTTATGTCAAAAATTGGGGTATGACATTCCCCTCCAGGTTAATACCCTCACATGTATATTCCTGGTCAACTGAAGCTTTTACATCAGTGGTCCCTCCTTCATAAAATGTGTCATTAAGATTATTCAATTCTTCAAAAGTGCCCAAATTATCAAAAGTACCTTTTACACCATTATAAAAAAATCCAAATTGTCATTATCTTCACTATTTAATTCATCCAAAATGTCCTTTTCTCCTATCTCACATTCAACATCCTCTTCATTAGGTCCTGCATCGACTTCCAAAGAGAGTATTGGTTCTTCTATATAGTAAGGCAGTTGTATCAGATGAACCACATATAAATGCACAACCTGATTAATATGGGTTGTTACCCCTTTTCTAAACCACAAATATTACGTATATATATTCACAGAGTATAATAAAATGCATAAACAAAAAGCGCGTCACATGTTATTTTCACCGCAATGAAAACCTAAAACAAACATACAAAATATGCACTAATCATCTTGTAACAAAATTTGATACATCATGTTTCCATATTTTATGCATATTGCACGCGGAATAACAAACTTAAAGAGATTTCAGTGAATATATCCCATACTATATCCATCTACCGAATCATATAACATAAGCAATTCATATATTTTCATGTCATATGAATCCAACATTGGCACATAGCCATTAACACATTATATCCATCATCTCAAGTCAAACATATTAAATATAACAATATCTGTTAATAAAACATGACTTCAAATAAACCCCCAAGTGTTACATGGTCAGAGCATTTGACTCACTACCTAATAAAAACGATAAAACCAAAGTGCTCCTTGGCTAAATTATCGGACAAGCTTACTACTCTTTGGAACCTGCACGATGTCACAAAGAACATCATTCAAACAGAAGGGTGAGAATACACATCATAATGAATATATATAATATGTAAAATGAACATAACAAACAATGCCATTATCATTCATCACACTTCATAATTGAATAAGTTCCACAATTATCGCACATTCAACACAATTCTCAATATTCACACAAAGCAATCACATCAATTCAAAAACAATCACATAGCACACAATGTGACTCGAATGTAATAAATGTGACTCGATGCATATGATACCATTGTGAGTATCAAGCTCACCACTCCTGATTAGAAACAAGAGCCACGCTTCCGATCCGAACAAGATCAAAGCCCTCAAAATATGAATAATAGTTCACCGCTTCCGAATCCGCAAAAGGGAACAAAGCCGCTCATGTTTCCACACAAGGATCAAAGACAACTGGAGTTCCAACTCCCCATGAATGCATGTACAATTATCACAAGACATATGCAATTAATATTATCATACAATCTTAACATACTGCATACCATAATAATTCACACAATGAATTATCCACCAATTGTACACAACACACATATCAAATAACAATCACAATAATACACAACAACTAGCATATATTCAATCATACTCATCGTGAATATCATACCACATATCATGCTAAAATCCTCTTCAAGTTAAACTCCTTCCTCTTACCTCAAGTTAAACTCCTTCCTCTATAAGTTTCTACAAAATCCTCTTCTCTTTTCTTCTCTCTTCAACTCTTCTTTTTTTCAAAAATGATAGTAACATCTAAAACTCTATTTCCTTACTATCCTCTCTTAATTAATTGGGCTTAACCCATAATTCCACCTAGTGTCATATTTCTACCACTTAGGCCCAATCAATTAATATCTCCCTAATAACTCAATTAACCCAAATAATACAAATACACATATAATTAAATATTCAAATAATTATTATACCACATAATAATTAATTAAAATATATAATTAATAAAAACACCAAATAAACTAATTAATAAAGTAGCTAATAAAATTGGGATGTTACAACTCTCCCCCACTTAAAAGATTTTCGTCCTCGAAAATTTACCTCAAACAAACAACTCCGGATACGATTCCTTCATCTTATTCTCGAGTTCCCACGTAATGTTTCCATCGGCCGCTCCTTCCTAAATTACTTTCACCAAAGCGATTTCCTTGCCACGAAGCTTCTTCACCTCTCGATCTTCAATTTGCATAGGTGATGTATCAACAGTCAAGTTATCCCTTACTTGGACATCATCTAATTGAACAACATGCGATGGATCCGCAATGTACCTCCTTAATTGAGACACATGTAACACATCATGAAGATTAGCAAGTGACGGCGACAATGTAATCCGATATGCCACTTCACCTACCCTCTCGGAAATCTAATAAGGGCTAATGAAATGCGGTGTCAACTTATGTGACTTCAAAGCTCTACTCAAATCTTGAAATTGTTCCAACAATTCCATCTCTCGCATCATCAACATAGACATATGCAATGATTTCCTACTCAATGCATCGGCTACAACATTTGCCTTTCTAGGATGGTAGTTCAAACTAAAATCATAATCTTTCAATAATTTCAACCATCTTCTTTGCCTTATATTCAACTCTTTTTGATCAAACAAATACTTCAATCTCTTGTGATCACTATACACATCAAATCTCAATCCAAACAAATAATGCCTCAAAAGTTTCAAAATAAACACAACGGGGACCAAATCTAAATCATGTGTGTGAGATATTGGACCGAACTCTGGTATGGCTGAAGGGTAGCTTCTTGGTTCGACAGGTTTAAGCATGAAGTCGAAGGTTGTTCACATGCTTGTGTCGAAGATGCTAGGGCTGTTAGCATGTTAAATTAGGTTTTAGTGTTTAAACCCTAATTTGTTAAGTTAGCTTGTTTATTAAGTTGGCTTGTGTAATGGGTCTTGCTGAAAAAGCCCATTAGTTAGTATGTTAGGTTTTATTATAAATAGCATAATAGTCTTTCATCATTGCTAAGCTGCAAATCCTAATTTAGGGTGAGAGAGGTTATTTTTTATTCTTACAAACTTGTAATCTTGTTTTAAGAGAAAGTAAAAGAATAGCCGTTATAACCAATATTTGTGTTCTCCTCTTCTTCCTTGTCCTTTATTCATCCCCTATTTTATACTTTATTCGTGGCATTGAATTCACAACAATGTGTCAGATAGTTACTCTCATGAATTTAAAGTTTCCTAGAAGCATAAGCCACCACTTGTCCTTTCTGCATCAACACACCTCCCAAACCCATCAATGAAGCATTACAATACACAACAAATGGTTCTAACGGATCCGGGAAAATCAAAATAGAAGTCGTAGTACTCTTTCTCTTAATTTCTTAAAAATTTGCTTCACATTGCAAAGTCCAAATAAAATATTGACCTTTCCTAGTCAATTGTGTCAACGACAAAGATAAATTAGAAAATCTCTCAATGAACTTCCTATAATAACCAGCCAAACCAAGGAAACTTCTAATCTTAGAAACAGACTTAGGAGCTTCCCATTGAGATACAGCCTCAATCTTCGAAAGATCAACAAAAATACCTCCACTTGAAATAACATGACCAAGAAAACTCGCCTCCTTCAACCAAAACTCACACTTATAAAGCTTAGCAAACAACTTCTTCTCTTTCAACACCGATAACACAATCCTCAAATTCTCAGCATGATCATCTTCACTCTTGGAATAAATTAAAATATCATCGATGAACACAACCACAAACTTATTAAGAAATTCTTGAAAAATCCTATTCATATACTCCATGAATGCGCCAGGTGCATTAGTCACACCGAAAGGCATAATAGAATACTCATAGTGTCCATACCTTGTTCTAAAAGCAGTCTTCAGAATATCCTCCGCCTTCACACGAATATGATGATACCCAGACCTCAAATCAATCTTACTGAATACATGGGCACCCACCAATTGATCCATCAAATCATCAATCCTCGGAAGTGGATACTTGTTCTTAATAGTCACCCTGTTCAATTATCTATAATCAACACAAAGCCTCATAGAACCTTCCTTCTTCTTAACCAACAAAACAGGTGCACCCCACGGCGACACACTCGGACGAATAAACTGCTTCTCAAGCAAATCCTCAAGTTGACTCTTCAACTCTTTCAACTCAAAAGCTGGCATCCAATACAGAGTCATCGATACAAGACTAGTTCCAGGAACTAAATTAATCGAAAACTCAACTTCATGTTTCGGTGGTAAACCACTTACATCTTTAGGAAATGCCTTGGCAAAGTCACAAACTATTGGCAATTCTTCAATCGCTCTCTTCTCATGAACATCCAAAGTTGCCAAAAACATAAACAACTCAGCACCATTTTGCATATATTCTTCCAGTTTCTTAGCAGATAAAAACAAATCTTCCTTAACATCGGTTTAAGGAAATATATCCGTCTTCTCAAACTAGTTGATATACACACGATTGAACTCCAAACAGTTTATCCCCAAAATTACATCAAGTTGCTCTAACGGAAGACAAACTAAATCAATTCTGAAATCTCTACCAAAGATACTCAATGGACAATTCAAACACACAAAAGAAGTAAACATAGAACCCATAGCAGGTGTATCAATAACCATACTTCTACGCATATCAGACAACACAAGATCCAATTTCCTAGCACAATCCAAAGAAATGAAATAATGCGTTGCACCAGTATCAATAATAGCAATCAAAGGTGTACCATTAATAAAGCACGTACCTTGGATTAGCCTATCATCAGTAGTGGTCTCAGCACCAGACAATGCAAACACTTGCTCCTTCTTTGGTTTGTCACACTTGGTACTGATGTGCCCTTGCTCACCACAATTGTAGCAAGTCACACTCGAACCGCTCCTACAATCCACAGTTTCGTGACCCGACTTGTCACACTTGAAACATCTTCCATAATTCTTGTTGCATTTATTAGCAAGATGTCCTTCGATACCACACTTGAAGCACTTAACCAGAGCACTAGTTCCACCTCTTTCTTCCCACGACAATCTTCCGGAAAATAGTTCTCCAAGAATGCATCACGAAAAAGATCCCAAGTAATCTGAATACCCTATTCTTCAAACCTCTGAGCAGTGTTACCCCACCAATCTTCAGTTTCTTTCTCAAGCACGTGGATACCAAACTGCACCCTTTGCGCATCAGTACAATTCATAACCCGAAAGATCTTCTCAATCGCCTTCAACCAAGCTTTCCCCTTATCAGGTTCATGCTATCCCTCAAAGATAGGCGGATTGTTCCTCTGGAATTTCCCCAAAGCACAAAACTCATCATCATCACCATTCCAATTACCAGCATTCACTTGAGAAATCTGACCAAGAGATCCATCCAACATCTTCAACGCATCAGCAATGGCGCCATCGTTCCTTTCAGCAACCATCGTCCTAAGACAACCGACAACCAAAACATGTAGATCGTGTCAGATACATAAATCTAATACAAAGGGAATAAAATACATTAATGACCTTGACCAACTGGTGGACCATGCTCTGATACCACTAATGTAACACCCCTTTTCTAAACCCCAAATAATACGTATATATTCCCAGAGTATAATAAAATGCATAAACAAAAAGGGTGTCACATGTTATTTTCACCGCAATGAAAACCTAAAACAAACATACAAAACATGCACTAATCATCTTGTAACCCAATTTGATATATAATGTTTCCATATTTTATGCATATCGCACGCTGAATAACAAACTTCAAGAGATTTCAATGGATATTTCCCATACTATATCCATCTACCGAATCATATAACATAAGCAATTCATATATTTTCATGTCATATGAATCCAACATTGGCACATAACCATTAACACATTATATCCAACATCTCAAATCAAACATCTTAAAGATAACAATATCTGATAGTAAAACATGAGTTCAAATAAACCCCCAAGTGTTACACGGTCAGAGCATTTGACTCACTACCTAATCAAAACGATAAAACCAAAATGCTCCTCGGCTAAATAGAAGGGTGAGAATACACATCATAATGAATATATATATATATATATATATATATATATATATATATATATATATATATATATATATATATATATATATGTACAATGAACATAACATACAATATCATTATCATTCATCACACTTCATAATTGAATAAGTTCCACAATTATCGCACATTCAACACAATTCTCAATATTCACACAAAGCAATCACATCAATTCAAAAACAATCACATAACACGAAATGTGACTCGAATGTAATAAATGTGACTCGATGCATGTGGTACCATTGTGAGTATCAAGCTCACCGCTCCCGATTAAAAACCAGATCCACGCTTCCGATCCGAACAAGATAAAAGCCCTCAAAATATGAACAATAGTTCACCGCTTCCGAATCCGCAAAAGGGAACAAAGCCGCTCATGTTTCCACACAAGGATCAAAGCTAACCGGAGTTCCAACTCCCCATGAATGCATGTACAATTATCACAACACATATGCAATTAAGATTATCATACAATCTTAACATACAACATACCATAATAATTCACACAATGAATTATCCACCAATTGTACACAACACACGTATCAAATAACAATCACAACAGTGCACAACTAGCATATATTCAATCACACTCATCATGAATATCATACCATATATCATGCCAAGAATTGTCATTCAGCGTTTATCAACTCATAGCACACATAAAGATAATTACATGGTATTCACACAACAACACCATAATTAATTCATCAAGTACTAACCAATCCTATCATATCATACAGAATATCAAATTAGCTTCCTAATTCTTAGAACGACATATAAAACAAAGTTACGAATCAAAAGTTATGCGCATTTGAATTTTCACAAAACAGTGCATTTTCGCCCGGCGAAAGCATTAGCTCGCCCGGCGCTTCAAGTCAGAAACTTGGTCACTAAAAACCCTCGCTCGCCCGTTGCTCGGCTGGCGGACGCTCGTGCGCTGCTCGCCGGCGGAAGACACATGAACAACAAAATGTTATGCGTTTTCAGCACCTCCAATACCAACCCAAATCCGATTTTTGCCAACCAAATCTCATTCAAACAACAATTTAACACACATGAAAGGTTCCTAAACATGTTCGTAACCATGGGTTCACATACAAACATCATAAAACATGATTAATAGCACAAATCCCAGGAATTGAACATAAATCCTAACATTCAATAAACTTATGAAATTGAGAGATGATTATCTAGCATACTATCATACATTGCATACATATAAGTTCAAGATAGTGGGATTCTCCCGCTTACCTCAAGTTAAAATCCTTCCTCTTCAAGTTTCTACATAATTCTCTCCTCTTCTCTTTTCTCTTCTACTCTTATTTTTCTCAAAAATGATTGTAACCTCTAAGACCCTATTTCCTTACTATATTCTCTTAATTAATTGGGCTTAACCCATAATTTCACCTAGTGTCATATTTCTACCACTTAGGCCCAATCAGTTATATCTCCCTAATAACTCAATTAACCCAAATAGCACAAATACACATATAATTAAATATTCAAAATAACTCCAGTAATCAGGATCTATTGCCCAAACCTCTTCTAACCCCTCGTAACCTAATTTCTTAAACTCAACAAATCCACCCCCATGATGGATCACAAAGTTAAACCTATCAGCCATGACCTAAACATACAAAATAATGATGATATCAGAGGTTGAATGTTTTATTTTGAAAGAAGGTTAAGAAGAAACGAGTTAGTCGTACCTTAGAAGAAAACTGATTGAAGAACGGAGATGAACACTCGTACGTAGCTTGGAAGAAAACTGGACAAATAATGGAGGTGAACACTCATTATTGTATTCGTCGTCTCTCCAAGTATCATAGCTTGAAGATGAAGAGTTTGGAGATGAATACTGCTCTAGGGTTTCTAATGTTAGATGTTTCAGAAATGATCATTAGCAAATGAAGCATCACACAATTATTTTTCTAACTTATAATGTTATGTTTCACGAATAAATTAAAAGTGCCAAAAAGTTATTATATATTATTATAAAAATAAAACATAAAGCCATGTCACATATTATAATGCCACGTATAGGGATTTTAACGTTTTCATGAAAAACTTAACAATAGGGATTTAAAAGGCTAACAGAATTGTCTCAAGGTACTATAATGATGCGTTTTTTACTTCATAGACCAATTAGAAACCATAAATTAAGTTAAGGGATTAACCTATATATAATGATGACATTTGTTATATTAATTTTTTGAATATAAATATTTAACTGGTAAAGTTTATTTTGAAGAATCTAAATTTTTTTATAGATATTACGTTGGCACTTATATTTTGTGTTGCAGGTAAACGCTTAGGGTCTGTTTGATAAAAATAGCGGTTGACTGATAAGCTAACTGATAGCTTATAGCTTATAGCTGATGACTGATGACTGATAGCTTATAGCTTATGGCTGATATGGTTGAGACTGATAATTGAGAAACTAATTGAAGTGTTTGGTAAAATTAGCGGTTCAAATAACTTATAAATATAAAATGACATAAAAGATATTTAATATATAATTATTTAATTTAAAATTAGAATAAATTATAAAGAATAAAAATGAGTTTATGCTAAAATAGTAAGGATAAAAAAGGAAGAAAAAATAATAAGTTATAAACTATAAGCTAAAACGCTATTTGAAATAGTGTTTGAAAAATAAGCTATAAGCTAGTAATTAAAATAAACTATAAACTAGTGATGAAAAGATCGTTATCAAACAGGTCTAAACTGTCATATGAGCTTATAAGCTATAAGACATCAGACATAAGCTCAAAATTATGCTTTACCAAACAGACCCTTCGTTAGAAATGTTGGTACACATATTTTGCTTTGCACATAAATGTTTAATTCATAGGAATAGTGACATCTGAATCCGTTGCATGACAAATTAACATTTTTATTGGACATATAAGAAATTTAAAAATAGTAAATAAATGGATAAATATTGAAACTTTAATTTAGAAATATTGTGATTACATACATATAATACTAATATATTAATTAATATATTAGTTAAAAAGATTGAATGCAACATTATTTAGCACAAGGATCATATAGTAAATTTCACTAATTCAAATCAAATATGTTATAATGAAAAAGATGATGATGAAACCATTGCATCTCCTTGGATAGAGAAAATAAGCAAGGTCTTGATTGAATATGACTAATTCTAAATTACAGAAATGGATATCAATATGATTTCTCACATTTGAGTTCACCTAATGCAATTATATTAATATAATTATATAAATAAATAGTTATAAATATGAGAAATTCACAAAATTGTTGGTTTTAAATAAAAATGCATTTTTACCATATTAAAACTGAATTTTGTACTAATATCATTAAATGATTTTTATGAAAAGTTATATGTTAAATTATATTTCTACATTTAGGCTCTGTTTGGTAAGACATGTTTTCGAGCTTATAGCTTATGTCTTATGTCTTATAAGCTCATATGATAATTTAGACCCGTTTGGTAACGGTCTTTTCATCACGAGCTTATAGCTTATTTTACTAGCTTATAGCTTATTTTCCAGACGCTATTTTAAATAGCGTTTTAGCTTATGTCTTATAGCTTATTATTTTTTCTTCCTTTTTTATCCTTATCATTTTAATTAAAATTCATTTTTAACCTTTATAATTTATTTTAATTTAAAATAAAATAATTATACATTAAATATCTTTTGTGTCATTTTACATTTATAAGTTAATTAAACCGCTAATTTTACCAAACACATCAATGAGCTTATAAGCTATCAGTCTCAATCATCCGCTATAAGCTATAAGTCATCAGTCATCAGCTATCAGTCATCAGCTATAAGCTATCAGCTACCTTATCAGTCAACCGCTATTTTTACCAAACAGACCCTTAGAAAAATATGTCCAACAATATCGTGCATATAGCAGTTACAAAATAATATAGTCGGAAGAATATAAACCCTTATAAATATAATGGCGGTATGACCGTTGATAACATAGTAATTGCGCTGGTCATTTCGACTCGATTTCATATGTTTTATCACCTTTTATCACACTTTATAGTGTTATACTGGTGTTTTATTCATGTTTTAGGTACCATACATGTAGAAGTTAGTTATTACATAAAAAAATCAGATAAACTGACGCAAACTGGAGAAAATATGGAGATTCTGCACTAGTTGCAACCTCTATGGCGTGTACCAACCAGTTGGCTTGACATTGGACCATATGGGGCCCATAAGGGAAGAAGAAGAAAATAACTGTGGACTAAGACCCATGGCGCCCGCCACCCATTGTTTCTAAGAAGCGCCCCTCGTTTGTACTGTGTGACGACTGCCACAGTGCATGGCGAGCGCCATGCATTTTGCCTCCTGAAAAATTGCAATGCAACTCAGTCCAGTCCCACTTCTCATATATTTTCACCTAAGACTTCCTCTCACTTGGACCACATTTTAGCCAGCAAACACACACACTATATATATATATATATATATATATATATATATATATATATATATATATATATATATATGTGTAGTTTTTCATCAAAATTTGGCATCCAAGTTTTTCGTTGAGTTTTAGGCAGTTTTTGTTCTTAGTTTTAAGCAGAAAATTACTCTTGAAAAGTGGTAGATTTCTCACATTAAGGAACTATTACACCATAGTTCTTAGGAGTTTTAATTGTAAGCTTGGATCAAATTAATCATGTGGCCATTATAAGCTATTTGCAGTTCCATTCACTATACCCGAAGTTTTCTTCAAATTTTAATTCCATAGCATTTTCAGGTTCATTTATTTATTGTTTTGAGTTATTTACCGGATATTGTTTCCACTGTGACTGTTATGAGTTTGTATGTCATCTCTTAATTTGTTTACAAAATCCTTCCTATAAACCATTTCAAATTAATTGCCATGTTTCCGTTTTTACAAAAACATTGAAAATTTCATGTTTAAGCTTAATACCATGTGCGGCTAAACTGTTCTGAGTCCGGAATGTAAGGATCTTCGTATCGACGGGACACAGTAAATTATCGACAAATGATTTATAATATAATTTATCCTTTTCGGCTCTGAATTTTTATTACAAAGTAAAATGTTTTGCGCGACGGCGAATAGCACGACAATGTGAAACCAATATCCGATCGTAAAATTTGGATCTTTAGTTTTTAAACACAGCGACAACTCTTTATAAATTAATTAGGATAGATTTTCAAAAATTGGTTTGGAACCGTAATTGAGTGAGCGACAACAAAGCAATTATGGTGGCCGACTATAACGTGGGCTGCACGCAAGTGAGTAGCGTTTTTAAGTCTTATTTTCTCCAGAAACATAATTTAAAACTAAATAAATACCGATATTCACCTGATTCTTGGAAGTACGCTGGGAACTACATTTCGGTCTCGCCTTTATCTATTATTTCCATCAATTAAGTGTTAATTCATGTTTTTGTTTGACTTCGCATAAAAATTAATCTTATTAGCCTTAGATTTACATAACAACAGTAGATAACGGTAGGTTTGATTATTAGTCCATATGGGTTCGATATCTATTAAAACTACAACAAATTTTGTGCACTTGCGGAATAGCCCCATCAAGTTTTTGGCCCCGTTGCCGATGACTAATTTAGCCAATATCGTAACTCCGTTGTTGCGAGAGACTAAGGAAACTTATCCCTTCTCTATCTAGGTTGTATGCCATATACCTGTACCTCAGGGAACGAGTTAAGTTAGCACAACCTATTAACAAAATCGAGCGTTTTATTCATCTAAAATGCCGAATCAGACAACTTCGCTTAGAATATAATATCCCATAAATGGATGCAAACAACAATCGTCCTCTCAAGGACTACGATGTCCCATCACAAGAGGAACCTCACACATGCATTTTTCCTCCTGCGATCGAGGAAAATAACTTCAAATTGAAACCCTCGCTAGTTCAAATGGTACAACAGAACCAATTCTTTGGTAACCCTATAGAGGATTCTCACTTGCATCTCTCAGTGTTCGTGCAATACGTAAACACTTTAAAAAATAATGGAGCTTACCCTTAAGCCATTAGAATACATCTTTTTCCATTTTCCCTAAGGGACAGAGCCAGAGCCTAGCTACAATTCCTACCTTCAGGCTCCATCACTACATGGGACCAACTGAAGAAGGTTTTCTTAGCATGTTATTTCCCTCCAAGCAAAACCGGTATGGTAAGAAGCCAGATAAACAGTTGTAAACAGAAAGACGGCGAGTCACTTTTTGAGGCTTTAGAGAGATATAAGGACATAATGAGACTCTGTTCACGTCTCGGGTTAGAATAATGGTTGATTATACCTACCTTTTATAATGGTCTTTTGTACAAAACAAGAATGACCATAGACGCTGCAGCTGGTGGCACATTAATGGACAAACCCTTTCAGGAAGCTTACGAGCTCATACAAAATATGGCCCAAAACTACTATCAATAGGGAAGCAATCGTACTCCTGTACAGAGGTCCCAACCTAAGGGTGGTATGTACGAATTCAATGGCTTATACCACATCAATTCCAAAATGGACGCCTTTACCCAAAAGATAGATAATCTAGTCATAACTCTCGCGACTACCATATATGTTGTCACTCCAAAATGTGAAGTCTGTGGTATTCTTGGACACACCATTGTTGAATGTCACCTTCTGATCGGAACTCAACCTGACCAAATAAACTATGCTCAAGGGAATTCATATTCCTACACTTATAACCCTGACTGGAAGAATCATCCAAATTTCTCATATAAAAACAACAATGCTTTGTTTTCTCCTAGCCCGCAACTAACCACTCCTCCAGGTTTTCAAAAAGGAACCCATGTTGCTCTTAATGCACCTAGAAAGTCTAACCTAAAGCTAATGATGCAAAACTTCATTGCATCCCAATCTTAACAAAACAAGGAGTTTTTGAACCAAAATGTTCACACGAGTGAATAGATCAAACAACTTGCAAACAAGGTAGATGCTTTGGCTACCCACAACAAAATGCTTGAGACACATATCTCACAAGTAGCTCAGAAACAAGCAGTTAATGCTGCTCCTGCTGGCACATTTCCTGGCCAACCTCAACCAAATCCTAAAGGTCGTGTTAACACCATCACACTATGAAGTGGGACAAAGTTGGAAGGACCCAAAGACCCGAGAGTGCAAAACCAACCAATAATTGAAAAAGTAAACAAAGAACCAGAGAAGGTGACTAAAAATACTCATGCAAGAGAACCAGAAAATATTGATGGGTTGGCACCCAAAGATAAAAAGGAAGTTGAGAAAGAAAAACCATATATACCTCCACCTCCATATAAGCCACCCATTCCTTACCCTCAAAGGTTAGCCAAATCTAAAACTTAAGTCCAATTTAAGAAGTTTGTAGAATCTTTAAAGCAACTTCACATTATTATCCCTTTCTCATAGGTCATCATCCAAATGCCCTCCTATGCTAATTTTCTTAAGGAAATCCTATCTAACAAAAGAAAGCTAGATGATGATAGCATAGTGGCACTCACCGAAGAATGTAGCGTCATCCTCCCAAACAAAATTACTCTAAAGCTAAAAGACTCGGGGAGTTTCTCCATTCCCTATTTTATTGGCAAGTTTGTGATCGATAAAGCACTCTACAATTTAAAAGCTAGTCTTAGTTTAATGTCGCTCTCCATTAGAGAGAGATTAAACCTAGGTAGCCTAAAACCCACTAGGATGTCCCTACAGTTAACAGATCACTTGGTTAAATATCCAATAGGAATCCTGGAAAACATCCCAGTAAGGATTGGTAAACTATACATCTCATAGACTTCGTAGTGATGGATATAAAAGAAGACTAAAGTATCCCAATTCTTTTAGGCAGACCCTTTTTAGCTACAACAGGTGCAATAATCAATGTCAAAGGAGGAAAGCTTACTTTCGAAGTAGGTGAAGAGAAAATTGAATTTATTCTTTCCAAGTTTATAAAAGTGCCTGCTATAGATGACACTTGTTGTTTTATAGACAACATTGACGAGTGCGTTAAGGAATTTGAAATGAAAAACCCTCCGGATACAGAGGTTCTAAATGTTTTGCACCACCTATACTCATGATTGATGTAGTCAAGAAAGAAGTGCTGAAACTACTTGATGCTGGAATTATCTATCTTATTTCAGATAGCCAATGGGTCAACCTAGTACATATGGTACCTAAGAAAGGAGTTGTAATTGTGGTTAAGAATGAAAAGGGTGAATCCATGGCAAAACGAGTTGAAACTGGTTGGCGAATGTGCATTGATTATAGAAAACTAAATAAATCCAAGTTTTACTTTGAGTTTTAGGAAATTTTTGTTCTTAGTTTTAAGAAAAAAAATACTCTTGAAAAGTGGTAGATTTCTCACATTAGGGAACTACTACTTCATAGTTCTTAGGAGTTTATATTGTAAGCTTGGATCTGATTAATCGTGCCACCATTAGAAGCTATTTGCAGTTCCATTCATTTTACCAATTGTTTTCTTAATATTTCAGTTCCATAGCATTTTTTTCAAATTCATTTATTTACTATTTTGAGTTATTTGCATTATATTGTTTCCGTTGTGACTGTGATGAGTTTGTATGCCATCTCTTAATTTGTTTACAAAATCCTTCCTATAAACCATTTCAAATTAATTTCCATGTCATACCCAAATTTTTAACCCCCCTAAGATGTCACATCATATGTCACCTCACATACTCCATCAACTCAAAACAGATACCCAGAGCAGTCACTCGTTCACAAAGTACTCAAATTAGGGTTTCAAACCAGGATTTTCAGAAAAAGGATCAATCAAAGATGGAAATGATTCTCAACACAATCATAGGGCTCAAGATGTTTCATTCAACTACATATGATCTCCAATCTCAGGGCATCAAGCCTTAAGTCCCTCAAAGGCACCAGATTAGGGTTTTGAGTTCATCAAGGACTAAAATCAAGGCTTTCACTTGGGAATACCCTTGAAGCTGTAAAACATGATTCAAAGAGCTCAATCATCCTCAAACTATTCCCACATCAATGTACAAGCCAAGATGTACTTCAATTCAAGTTCAACAACTCCTTATTTCATCTGGTCCATAATTAGGGTTTTTGACCTAATTCACCTAGGAAGTTGACTTTTGATCAAGGCATAATCCCATGGGTCAAATCATGGCTCAAAAATCTATAAAAATCCATTATGAGTCACTCATATCACTCATTTGGTTAGGTGAGAATACCTCAGTTGAAATCCAGAAGATTTTAGTTCATCTAGAAAAGCCAACTATTCGAGATCACCTTTGACTTTTAAGAAATTTGGTCAACTATGGACTTATAAGGATCAAAATAATTCACATATGATTATGAAGCCATTTGATCAAGAGAAATCAAGAAAATTGATCAAGAATCAAAAGTCAACATTTTAGGGTTTGACTTTTTTTTTATGAAGAATTACATATTCTTCATTAAACTTTGAAAAGTCATAACTTTCTCATCCCTTGGCCAAATTTTCTCAACCAAAGCTCATTTTGAAGAGAAAACCAAGGTCTACTACTTTGTCACATATAACTGTTTCTCAAAAAGTCAACCATTTGAAAGATATGGATTGGTGAAGTTTCTTCCAACACATGGAAAAAATTCTAAGTCCTTTTTATCAACTTTTTCACCAACTTCCAAGTCACTTTTCACATTGATCCAAGAAGAATTCTTTCAAGCCATTACCAAGAAAGTTGAATTACATCATGTAAGCATTCCAAAAAGTCTTAGAACATGATTGGATCTTACTTGAGCAAGAAGTTATGATTTTCCAAAGAAGGCACCATAAAACTAGTTTTATGCATAACTAGTTTTGCCCTTAACCAAATTTTCACAAACTCTTCACCAATTATGCACATGTTAATGCATTGTCATCAACCAAGGGCAAGTGGTATAGTTTTGGATCATTTCAAAAGAATATCAAAGTACCATAATTTTCACTTGCCATGTGAAAAAGTAATGATTACTTTTTTGAAATCATTAGCAAATGATGATTCATCAAGTTAATCACCAAAATACCAATTTAATTACATCATATAATCTGAATCAAACTCATAAATAGGGAATTGAGAAGCTAGAAGATTGGAATCAAACCATAGCCAAAAAACTCATCGTTACATAATTGGAATATTCCACCAAGTTGTTCAAACTCAAGCTCATTGCTCTCAATGCTATCTCATGTCATTTGCCTATAAATAGAGAGCTCATTATCATTCAAAATCACACCAAAGCAACTTCAATCCTTGATTTCTTAATTTCTCCCTAATTTTCTCATTTTTCAAGTTTCTTATGGCATGAAGAAGTGAGTTCTTCAAACCAAAGGAAACCCCTTGAAAGTGAGCATTCCTACACTTTATACACATCATGTAGAAGTGACCCAAGCTCTTGTTGGGGTTCTGTAACATCCGAATCACCATCTCCATTTTCAACTTGAAGCTTATGCAGTTAAGGTCGAGCAGAGCTATCCAGGAGGTCTCAGCCTAATTGGAGCATCCAAGCACCTTCCATGATCATCATAGAAGCTTCCCAGATCAAAATCTTGCAACTGGAATATCCATATCAAGATACCCAATTCTCACTTTAAGGTTAGTAATCTCAACTTCAAACTCTATTATCCATGCATGGTAAATGTTAAAACAAGTTCCTACCATGTTTCTGCATTTATAAGGATCATTAACCCTCAATTAATTGAACCAAACCATCCATATACACGACTTCATATTTAAATTTCAGAATTAGGGTTCTTCGTGTTCATACAAAAATTCTTAAGCTACACTAAAAATAAATGAATTCTAGGATCACCATCGTATTCCTAGTTAAAAAACAAACAAAATCCATGTTTACATCTTTGCGTTTGGTTGAGAATTGAGGGAGTTAGAAATTCAAATTTTTTAGGGAAGTTTGAGGTTGAAGATGACCATGGCGCCTTTTTTTGAATCTATGAAACATTTTAAAATATAATAAAATGAAGTCATGTGTTAAACAGAGTGAGCGCGTGGCTCAGTTGGCTAGGTTTTGTGTTGTAAACCCCAAGGGCGTGGGTTCAAGCCTTTACAAGACCAAACCTAATTTTTTACTACTATTTTCTTTCATTTTTTTCACAAACTTCACATAATTATTAACCTATCAAAATTAATTATTTTCACATGATTTTTCTCACACTCTTCATTTATCACATATATTTTATGATTATGCAAAAAAAATTACAAAAATATTATTTATTTGATATATTTTTATTAGGTTTAAAAGTGATACTTTTTTTTAGTATTTTTTAACTAATATTTTTAAAATAAGTTTTCCTTTGATTTTTCAAAACCTAATCAATTTCAAATAACCTGGTGAATAAAACCTAATCTCTTAGGTCTTAAATAGGCATAGATAACATTTCTTACCTTAATTAGTCTGTCTTGGTCATTCAAAACTATTTTTACAAAAGTCTCGATTAAATAGACGCTTAGGGTTTTCAATCAACAAAACCCCCTTAAAAAAGAAAGAGAAATTTCAAAACACTTCCTTTCATTCAAATAATGGGCCTCTCCATGAGTTGTAAGTCCCAAACCTTTTTTTGTAAATATTTTCATTTGTTTTCAAAACATCTTTTCCAAATATGGTACTAAGAGGAGCATTATTCCCAGTGAAACTATTCTTAGACCATTGGGTGTTTCCTTGAGTATAAGTCCCATCCCTTCTTTCTCATCTCAAATTCTTGGGCCTTTATTACAGTATAAGACCCAACACCTTTTTGTTCATACAGTAAATCAATCTTCTGGGCCTCTAATAGAGTGTAAGTCCCATCCCTTTCCCTTTCTTTCATTCAACTACTTTCAATTAAAACATTCCACTGTTTTAAATAAACTTCTCATCTGTTTTTATCCAATTTCAATTGGCTTTTATTAAAGTATAAAACCCACATCTTTGACAACTCTGGTACTAAGAGGAGCATTATTTCTAGTGAAACTGCTCTTAGACCATTGGGTCTCTCCTTGAGTTATAAGTTCCAAACCTTTTTCTGTAAATACCTTTCAATGGGCCTCTATTAGAGTGAAAGACCCAACACCTTTCTTTTATTTTCTAAAACATTCATAAAACATCTAATAAACATTCATAAAACATCTAAAAAACATCAAAAAAATATTCCTTTGCATTCATTCATTATCAAATAACTGTTAATCATTCATTCACTGTATACTTGTTATAACTGTTATATTTCATCATATCTGTCAAATATAAACTGTGTGTGTGTGTGTATATATATATATATATATATATATATATATATATATATATATATATATATATATATATATATATATATATATATATATACTCCTTAGTTCTCCGCCAGAGAAAAAACCCTAAGACAAATAAACTATATATATATTATACGACTATGACCGGGATTGAGGATTACTTCCTGGTGAAGCCTCTCCTAATTAGACAACATAGTTTCTCATCCCACAAGATGAATTATTCCCGGTGAAACATCTTGAAACCCTTAGATCAAAAAATAGGGCACATCCACCCAAAGAGGATTATTTCCCGATAAAACCTCTTATCTCTTGCTTAGAGCCAAATAAGGTCAGACCAACATAGCTTTCTCTTGTGCTACAACAAGGACCCTCGATGACCCTCGACTAGCCTCCTCTTTGGCTCACAATACAAGGACCTACAGGCTTCTTAAAAGCATTTCCCTTAGCTTCCTCTTGAGATTTTATACAAGGACCCTTCAGGCTTCCTAAAAGCATAGAATTGGACATAGCTCCCTTTAGCCAACACCTGCAAAAACCCAATTCTTAAATCATCCAATCACAATCATTCAAGTGTTCACCCAATATTTATATTGAGTCTTTCCCCTGCAGAGAAAGAGATATGGAAAGTCTCAACTCTCAGTCATCCCCAGTAAACTCAGCCTCAATCTTGGGCTTTGTACAAGACAAAAAATATAGTCATTCACAGTCTCCAAAAAATCCAAAAGTTCACCCTTTCAGAACTTTTCTCCTTAGTAAGTCAGCCTCAATCTTGGGCTTTGTACAAGACAGTAAAAAATCCAAATTCAGTAGAGTTTTTCACTCTCAGAGTCATCTTTAGTCTTGGGCTTCATACAAGACAGTAATAACTCATCTTCAAAGCAGTGTCCCAGCTGTGTCAGCCTCAATCTTGGACTTTGTACAAGATACCAAAACATAATCTTTCAACTGTCTCAAAGTACAATTTTCAAATTCATTCCTCAGAAGTCAGCCTTAAACTTGGGCTTCATAGAAGACAGAAACAGTCTCCACTCAGTAGAGTATCCCCTCTGAGTCAGCTTCAGTCTTGGGCTTCATACAAGACAAAAATAATTCAAAATTTCAAAGTCTATTCCTCAGAGAGTCAGCCTCAATTCCGGGCTTCGTACATAACACATAAAAATCTTCCAGTCAAAATAACCCTCAATGGAGATATCTCCAAATAGAGTCAGTCTCAATACCCCTTTAAGCCTCAATCTTGGGCATTGTACAAGACACTCAAAATTCAAATCTTCTCTCCAGAGATGAGACATGATTCTTCTCTATGGAAGAGACATTTCTTCTATTACACCACATTCAAAAACACAAACATTATCAAATCATTTTCCCATTTAGGTGATGTAAGAGGCATGCTCTGTTGATTTTTATCCAAGCTGTTGTCCTTCCCTGATGGTTGAAAAACTGTTCTTTCATTCAAGAGATTGTGACTAGCATACTTGCTTTATTCAAGTAAGGTCCCTCTCTTATGAAAAAAATCCTTTTCCGTTACTTAGAAAAATGTTTGTGGTGGAATAGTAGAGATACCTCTCCGTTAATATGACAACTTGTCTCTTTCTCTAAAATATATATCAACTTTAGGGCGGGGCAAACACGAAAAAATTGCACAATTAAAGCCTAAAAACTATAAAAAAAAATTATGTTACTGCTCATGCCCGAAAAAAAATAGGGCGGGGTAGGGGGAACATGCTAGAGGAAGTGAGCCTAAAATCTTGACCCGTTCCGCAAAATAAATGCGGACAAAATAGAAATGTTTGATGGACCAAACTCGTTTTATCACCCATCGTGAAAATTGACGAGGTATCTATTTTTTAACTTAAATTTTTTATTTATAAAGTTTTACAAAAGGTTCCTATATGATAATTTATCACATTTCACAAATGAATCGTTATTTAAAAATGGAGACATCATTAATTTTAAGTGTAAAAGTGTGAGAGACAAATCAAAATTATTTGAATTGAAAATAGGAAGATTAGTTTTGTAAATCACATAAAATAGGAGATCAAAATTGTAATTAAACCCAAAAATAATATATGATAATAAATAGGCTAAATTACAGTTTTGGTCCCCCTATTTCGTTGTTTTCACGATTTTAGTCCCCCTATTTTGTTTTTAAACACTTTTGGTCCCTCATCTCCATTTTGGCTTAAAAAAACACTTATGTGTCACATTTTAAAATAGGTAGTTCATCCTCAAGTGGGTATGGGGGACCAAAAGTGAGGATGAGGGACCAAAAAACGTATTTTAAAATGTGACACATAAGCGTTTTTTATAGCCAAAGTGAGGATGAGAGACCAAAAATGTTTAAAAACAAAATAGGGGGACTAAAATCGTGAAAACACAAAAATAGGGGGACCAAAATTGTAATTTAGCCTAATAAATATACATTTAATATATTGACAAGATAAGAAATAAAATTTTCTCTATGAAACTATTATGTGAATTTTTAAATATTTTTAATAATAATAAATAAATAAAATAATAAAAAGTGAAAAATAATTTTAATTATATTGTTATAAAAAATATCATTGACAATAATAAACAAATTTTTTTATAATTAAATAAATAATTTTTAGTTAAGTTAAATACAAATGTATATAAATAATTCTTTTATATCGAATTCATTATATATATATATATATATATATATATATATATATATATATATATATATATATATATATATATATATATATATATATATATATATATATATATATTAAAAAACAAAATTACCATTACAATAATTATATTTTATAAATTTAAATTTTATAAATTTAAAATACACTTCTTATTCAACTTATTCAATTAATTCAAAAAGAGGATATGCACAAGATTTCACTCTTGATTGCGGTGTTTTAAAAATTGGACCGAATGAGTCGGTCGAACTGAAAACATGTGAGATCAATTGTCTGATTTGATTGCTGGATCAAATATAGAATCAATGAGAATCGACCAGAATCAGACAAAAGCGATAAAAATTGATGTACCGACGATTTTGGAAAATTAATGGGTTAAATGCATGATTTTTTTCTCTTCAGACAAAATGACACTGTTTTGATATATTAAAAAAATTAACATATAAGTAGATTTTCTTTTAAACTTATTTGGAGCAACTTTTTTTTTTGTTTACAATTAGACTTTGTTCAAAATTTATTTAAAGTTCTATTTTTTATTAATTTGTTGTGTGATGACTATGTTTAAAACTTGAATTTTAAAAATAAATTTGTGAAATTATGATATTTTAAAATTTTGGAGGTGTCGTGATTTTTTTAGTGACCGAGTTATCTAGTTTGACCGATTTAATAAATATATAATTTTATTATCGAGATCGATTAATTCAATCGAGTTATCTAATTTAATCATGCAGTTCGACCAGAGATCATGTAATTCGACAAATGAAACAATAATTTAAAACTTTCTTCAATTTGATGATTGGTCCAATTTTTAAAACGTGGATTACTATAAAATGTTGTATAACATTATTTATTTATAATTATAACTGGTAAATAGCCACTTTGCATTATAACACAATTACACCATTAATCATCCTTGCTATTTCAAAACTAACACCTATTAACAACTCAATCAGTATTTCAAAACTAACACCTGCTAACAACTCTTCCATACAATTACCCCATTAACCATGCATGTTTGTTCTCTACTTTTAGTACATGAGTGATTTGATAAAGAGCGTGTGAACTGTATATACACAAACTGTATCAGCAAGCTCCGAATTTGATAAACTACCAATGTATGCTACACACTTTTTTCTTCTGAGACCTTTGTTGAAAGATGTTACAACCTAAAGAAAAAGGATTAAAAATCCAAAGAGAGATAGAAGGGTAGGTGTGTGTGGCATATTATTGAGTTGGTATCATGTGTTTTCCACTAACTAGACACAGACATTCTTAACCAAGAATTAACCTAGATTCTAAAGACAAATGAAATAAATATTTAGTAAGAAAAGCAAATATGAGAAAAACATATTCAATAAAATGGATAGTGCTAAATGTCTAACAAATATAGCTATGTTTTATAATTGTCACATTATCTGTGAATGCACTGTCAAGTATTTTAAAACTTGTTGTAAAATATGTGTAGTGTAGTAACTATGATGGTAAGTGACATGATACCAAGCAGAAGCTTTTGTTGGAAATTATTAATAATTAATAATATTTAATTATCAGGAGTGTGTTTTAAAATGACAAGAAAATATTTATGTGAAGTTTGTATTTTGAATATGAAAATAGGCAATATTTCGTGAAGTGTTGCAATAGGCTGTTTGTTGTTTGAATCAGAAATATGCAACACTTTATGAAGTGTGGCGGAATGAAAACATGTAACTCTTGGTAAATGTTGCAGTAGGCCAAGCATTGTAACTTTTGGTAAAAGTAATTGTTTCATCAAGGGTCGCTACCTTATGAAAAAATACTAAAGTGGCTTATAAAAACCTCATTATGGATTCATAAATTAATAACAAAAAAATGTATATCTGATAAGCCTATCATCTTCATTAAATTTCAGACACTCTTCGCTACATCTAAGCTTTCGTCGGTCTTACGCAAATTCAATAAAAGACTGAATTATCTTGAGTATTCTTGCGTTCCAACTCTAAGACAATATAGAGAGTGCTTGAAATACTTATAAGGAAACTGATTTCATTCACGATTTAGCCTCGAACCATTTGATTGAAATTAATTTTTTAACAATCTTATCACACTACAACACGGAAGGGCTTTAAAAGCGCTTTTTATGGGCTTTAAAAGCGTTTAAAAGCGCTGTGAAAGCCAGCGCTGGCGTAGGTAACAAAAGCGCTTCAGAAAGCGCTCTGGTAGGCCCCCCTATAAGAGCGCTTTTCTGGAAAAAGCGCTCTGGTAGGCCCCCCCTATAAGAGCGCTTTTCTGGAAAAAGCGCTCTGGTAGCCCCCCCTATAAGAGCGCTTTTCTGGAAAAAGCGCTCTGGTAGCCCCCCCCTATAAGAGCGCTTTTCCAAAAGCGCTTTCGTATGTTGCGTTTTTCTTTTTATTTTTTATGCTTTTTTATTATTCTTTGGCAGCGCTTTTACTAAGAAGCGCTTTTGTAGGTGGACTTTTAAGAGCGCTTTTTAAAAGCGCTGTCGTTGCTAAATGAGGTATTTTAATGTGCAGCATGTAATTTAATCCTCCCAGTCGACCTGTAATATTTTTGACCTGTAATATGTTTTCAACCTGTAATATTTTCGACCTGTAATATATTTTCGACAATATAATTTCAGCCATCAGTAAGACAATATATATATACTAATATAATACCATTATAATATCCAAAATTATATATATACATCATTACAACATCAATAATATTATAGTTCAAATCGACACAAATCCTACATGAAAAATTGCTTAATATAAAAGTGACACAAATCCTCTTTGATTTCTTCCAACTTAAGTCTCGGGTACCCAGCAGCACGAAATTCGTCAAGGTACTACAAAACAAAAACATAATATGAATGATATATTTAGTTAAATGTAATAAATTATATGAAATTATCTTAAGTTATAAATTCATACCGTGAGCGGAATCTCTAATTGATTCGCCTGAAGGATTTCTTTCATAAACCTCAAAACAAAGTATCCGCAATCTGAACTGTTTCGCTGTTGCGGACACTACATAGAAAAACAAATAAGATTTTATAGTTGTCTTGTTTTATCAAGTAGCATAAATATTATAAGCAAAATTGTGAAAAATAATGTACCTGCACTTTGATCCAAGTAATGTTGTTTGATTTAGTCCGGGATACCTGTGCGTCCCGTTGACTTCGGAACACTTGTATTGATATAATTAACAAATATATAAAAGCATGTTTAGATCAATCCCACAAATAAGTAAATATATAAATATACACGAATATTTAGAACGATCCCACTTACAAATCAACGATTTCCTTCATAGCCGGATAATTGGTCCAGTCACCATTTACCGAATTCAGATAATACACGACTTCTCTTATAGGGTTGATAGCAAGCAACAACCAGTGTGCTCTATAAATTAAAACAATAGGTTATATGAAAATTTTGCTATACATAAAAGAAACAGAGATTAGATGAACCAAGAATGAGAAACTAACCCTACTGGTCGGGTATTATACGCCCAAAGATGCAGACTTTCTGAATTGCCGGTGGACATGAATCTATCGACTAAGAGCTGTCTAACTGATTCCGGTTCCGAAGCAATTGCCATTCCGCTGCAATGGGCGGAAGACACGAAACGGAATCTGTTAGACAATACAGTCCCGCGCAACACTCTGTCATACAACAACCTTAAATAAAAACATAATAAACATTAGATTATTTTCATTGAAATGTGTAAATAAATTATATTGTGGGACTAATTAAATAATATATCGGATGAGTGAATATTACCGGATGTATGAGTGCATATTACCGACGCCTAGTTGTTCATGCGTAAAAATCTCTTCCAAGTCATCAATTGCAATATGTGACTGGAATTCAATACCGAAGACACTTTCATCCATATTGATTTCACGTAAAGCACCATTCTTCAAATCGGACATATCAACCATTGTTGCGAGCGTCGTCCGATACCGAGCCACAAAAGCACCGCCTTTTTTTGCCGCTATCTTCGGAGGACCAGTGGGTGGTACGCTACGAACTTGCTGCGTCACTTGTTGTGACTCCCGAGCGATGCCTAAAAATCATATAAGTTAGGTAAAATAAAAAATCATGCAGATTTAGATTCAGATTATATATTAACACTTTAAATGTACCTCTTTTAGTGATGCAACAGACTCCTCCTCCTGTAAAATCCCTTTACCCTTAATTGCGGGTTTTATAGGAGCAGTCTAAAATTAAAATGTAAAACATAATTAATAAACGGTTTAGAATTGACATTCGAAAACTAAATGATTCATAATCGTTTTCAATATACCTCATCACTAATGGTAATGAGCTCCGAGGGCCATGCAACAAATGATCCTATTGCATCTCGCAGCAATGTCGTCTCTGAGACCATGTCAGGTACCGGTAGCATCGCATCATGATCTAATACAACATCCACCGATACTTTCAGGTATCCATCCGGGAGCGGTCTATGGTGAAGTAAATCTCCCAAAGTGTTGTGCACTTTTCCCTTGCCAACTAGTCGATAATTCGGTGACGATAAGTATAGTTGGCAAGATGAAATGCCCTAAACCAATAGTAAATATAAAGTCATTATCATTAATAAAATAGAACAATTTGTAAGGAAAAAAATTTATAATTACCTCGGGAAATTTCCTTTGACAGTTGATACTAGCCTTATCACTAGTTTCTTTCACCGATGAAGTGTTGCACTTTTCTCTCATATACATATCTTTATCTCTTTGCAATTCAGAGACTTGTGCTTGCAATTCCTGCAACTTTTGCAACACTTCTTCATTGGTAAGATTTGATCTTCTCCAAGGACTCTTGTAAAAAGAGGTTGGAGTCACACCATGACCCTTACCCCTCACCCGACCGGGATACTCAGGAGCATCTAGTGCTCTACTAAGTACGCTCCCCTCACCGGTGGATACCGATTGCGACAAGGTCTCCTGTAATTCATTTACATTTCAATAATTATTAGTGGAGATAAAAAATCATTTATATATTAAAAAACATTTGATTTAATTAAAGACACAACATTATACTTACACATTCAGTATAAACTCTTTGAACACCGGGATCGACAGCTTGATTCTTGCCCACACGAGCTTCCTTCCACAACACATGTACAGGAAGTGAAGTTTCCTCACTTTTAGTCTCCTCTAACTATGCATTGACACAAATGATAAAATCGTCAAATAAAACATGCACATTTAGATAATTAATTAAAACGTATTTCTATTTACTTACAATTTTATCCTCTAAGCGTGCATATCCCAAACGCCATTTTTTGTATGGATACGCGGGTTTGGATGCTCTCGCACTATTCGTGGCACTCCTTTTCCGAAAATCTTCATCTCTTTGCTTTACAAACTCAGCCCAATCTTTTTCATCAATGAAGATCTCATACTTTTTTGGCCGTCCCGGTGCCTCTTCAAGAAAGTTTCCATCTTTATCCTTAAGATAGGTGTTTGTCAAAAAAGCTTTCCACCCTCTATATCTTTTGCCGGCCAAACTAAGTATGTAGCGTCTACGATCATCTGGTATCTCAAAAGTCCTCTGCAAAAAAACATACGCATAGTGTGTTAGTATAAGTAATTTAAACAATTTATCGTCAAGATAATAACAACAATTAACCATATATGATATATACCTGAAGCTCGTCCCAAATCGCTTTTTTTTCCGCATCCAACTCTTCGCTTTTCAGATTCCATTTAGCTATGGAGACCAGAATATGCATACGAACAAGTGTACCAATATAGCTTGTCAGCTTTGCAGAATTAGGACCAATTGCTTGTTTATCAGAATTCCAATCCAAATGGTATACTAATCCTTGGTCTCTATGTCGAATGATTCCCTTCATAATGGTGATGCCTCGTGCAACTTCTTTTGCTTCAGTATCAGGTGGAGCATTTGTATCCGTGGCATCTCTTTCTTGTGAGTTTTTTTGTGAGTTTTCAGGTGGAGCATCTCTATCCGGAGCCATTGAACCTGTATCAAACAAACTAAAGCACATTAGTACACTATTAATAAGCTAACAATCTATACAAGTCAAATGGAAGTCAAACCATGCATGTACAAGTAAATCGGAAACGAAATCGGTACAAATCAAAATAAGCGTCAAAAAAGAAAGTTGTCGGAATTGAACGAAATTTACATGGCTATGGTAAAACGTCCCCACGGACTCAAAAATAAAGTCGGTTTTCCGAAATTCAGACCCTAAGCCCGACTTTTGATTACGGGCAGAAGCAAAACCGATAAAAAAACAGTCCCGAAATGTAAAGATAAGTGCATGAGCAGCTCCGGAATCGTCAAAATAGTATAGTTACATGTAAAGAAGTCGACAAACGGATACATGGTTCAAAAGTTATGTACAAAACGAGAATATGCACCAAAATTGAATAAGTACTATACTATTGAATAAAACAATCGGTACAAATTGAATAAAGCAAATTTGTCGGAATATGTATACTATTACCTTTACCACTAACGTCTCTTTCTTTTCTTGGTAGGATTGTGTTCTACGCGTCTCTTAACAACGCGGACGGTTGGATTGATCCAAATACCCTCATTATGATCATTTCTAGTACACGATTCATTCTCATTTTGATCGTTTCTTGTACAAGATTCAATGCCAACACCAATATCACCTTGATCTTCAATGTTTTCATCAACTATTTTGTTAGATAAAAGCACTATAGACCATTTCGTACTTGTCAGATCATTGACATAGAACACTTGTTTAGCTTGAGAGGCTAGAATGAAAGGCTCATCTTTGTACCCTACCCTATTGAGATCCACTTGCAAAAATCCTGACTTATCCATTCGTATGCCACTATTATTTTCAACCCACTTGCAACCAAATACAGGAATCTGAAACTTCGCGTAATCAAACACCAAAATGCGCTCGAGAACCCCAAAATATGACAAATTTACAAATTTCGGATTTAAGTCATTCGCACTTGATATGTGCATTGCTTCAGCTACCAAGGTAACACCACTATTTTGCATAGTACTTTTATCATCCTGTTCTTTGGTATAAAATGTGTATCCATTAATTGCGTATGCGCTATAAGAAAGCACAATTACACTTGGACCATAGGCTAAACATCTCAACCTTTCTGTTACTGAAGCAGGATCTGAACGATACTTTGAATAAATATGATCCCTAAACCACGGTATGAAACTTCGATTGTGCTCTCGTACTATCCAGTTCTCATTTCTATTTGGATTTAAATCTCGGAGAACAACCTTGTGCATTTCAACATACGGCTCAACCTCAATCTCATTGTGCAAAACATACAAGTGCGCTTGATCCCGTTCGACCATTGATACTGTCACAACTTTATTTCCAATTAGCCTTTTTCCTTCTTTTTTTTCGACAATATGAGATTTGGGGAGTCCAATTGATTGAACATTTGACAGATATTCAGTACAAAACTCAACCGCTTCTTCAACAACGTATCGTTCGGCAATACAACCCTCCGGTCGACTTCTGTTTTTCACGTACCCTTTTAATATTTTCATATAACGTTCAGCAGGGTACATCCATCTCATATAAGCTGGTCCGCACAATTGTGTCTCTTTCACAAGATGAACGACTAGATGAACCATTATGTCAAAAAACGAGGGAGGAAAATACATTTCAAGATCACATAAAGTAACAACTATCTCTTTTTGCAATGTTGGTAATATCGCGGGATCGACCACCTTACTACAAATTGACCTGAAGAAGAAACACAGCTTAGTTATTGCGCTTCTTACTTTTTCTGGCAGAATAGAACGTATACCTATTGGTAAAAAGTGTTCCATTATAACATGGCAATCATGCGTCTTCAAACTCTTTAACTTGAGGTCTTTCATGGACACAAGTCTTCTAATATCTGAAGAGTAGCCTTCTGGAACTTTAACTTCACTGAGGAACTTACACAATGTTTTCTTCTCCTTTCTAGATAGAGTGTAAACAGCAGGTGGCAGATATGTTCATTTTCCTTTCGTCACGGGTCCCAATTCAGTTCTCATTCCCATGTTTACCATGTCCTTCCTTATGTTGAGGCCATCCTTAGACTTTCCTTGTATATTGAGTAACGTACCTATGACGCTGTCAAATACATTTTTTTTAATATGCATAACATCCAGGAAATGTCTTACGTACAACAACTTCCAATATGGAAGTTCAAAAAAAATTGACTTCTTCTTCCACCCACCATTGACAAGTGAATGTGCAAAAGGCTTGCCAAACTGAGTGCTCACATCTTTCACCTTTTCAAAAATTTGATCACCTGACAAAAAAGGCGGGGCTGTACGATGTTCGGCCTTTCCATTGAATGCTTTTCTCCACCCACGGTAGTGATGATTAGAATTTAAGAATCTACGATGGCCGAGAAAGACATTCTTCTAACAAAGCTCCAATCGTGTCGTATCGGTTTCATCTTCACAAACAGGACACGCCTTTTGACCTTTATTGCTGTACCCGGATAGATTTCCGTATGCTGGAAAATCATTAATTGTTCCAAACAACATCGCCCTCAAGTTGAAACTTTCCTTCCTATACCCATCGTAAACCTCCACACCGTTCTCCCACAAAAACTTTAAATCTTCGATTAACGGTGCCAAGTATACGTTTATGTCATTCCCTGGTTGTTTAGGCCCAGAAATTAGCATAGATAACATCATGTACTTACGCTTCATGCATAGCCACGGAGGTAGGTTATAAATCATAAGAATCACAGGCCATGTGCTATGCGAGATACTTTGAATACCATGCGGGTTCATTCCATCAGTAGACAATGACAACCGAAGGTTTCTTGCTTCTTTTCCAAATTCAGGATAATCAGTATCAACTTTAATCCATTTTGGTGAGTCTGCCGGATGTCGCAACTTTCCATCAATAATTCTTTCATCTGCATGCCAAGTCAAGTGTCTTGAATCGGTCTCACTATGATACATGCGTCTAAATCTCGGAATTATAGGAAAATACCATAAGACTTTAGTAGGAGACAACTTTTTCTTATATCGAGGGGCACCACATTTAGGACACTCATTCAACGCTGCATACTCGTTTCGAAACAAAACGCAATCGTTTGGACATGCATGTATCTTATCATAGCTCATGCCAATAGAGGACAACATCTTTTTGGCTTCATACGTTCGATTGGGAAGAACATTATCCTTTGGTAGCATATCTTTCATAAGGGCTAATAACTCTGTGAAACTTTTATCCGACCATCCATTGTCCGCCTTTAAGTTGTACAACTTTAACACCGCAGACAATCTTGTGAATTTTGAACAACCATCATACAACGGTTTCTCTGCATCGCTTACCAACCTCTCAAACATTTTGGGACAATCCGCAAGATCTTCTTCAAGCGCTTCTGCAATCTCTTCGACTCGATTGCACTCGTATGTGTCTGTGCAATCGTCGTTTGAAGCATACTTCCTATTACAACTCGACTCAGCATTCCCGTTACTTTTCTCACCATGCATTGTCCAACATGTATAACTTCTATCAATTCCAAACCGTAGTAAATGGGATGCCAAATTATTCCCGTTAACCTTACCCCCATAACAGCAACCCAAGCAAGGACACGGCATTCGAAGCGGGTCTTCGGAGTGCGCAACCGCAAAATCAACGAATTCCCATACACCTTTCTCGTACTCTTTCGACAATCGGTTTGAATTCATCCATGTCTTATCCATGTCTTAATTAAGCTAAACAAATGCTTCTTGGTTTCTCTATCAGGTACTAAGGAATTCTGTCAAGATAATAAATATCTATCATCATAATAGAATACCTAATCAGAATACCCGATTTCTTAAAGAAGACATTACCTTATTTCAAGGTAATATAAGTCCACAAACCAACAAACTGGTTGAGAGACACTAAATTGATATTAAATAGAACCATAAACAATAAACTATAAGCAGAAAATAACAAACTATAAGCAAGAAGAAAGGGATAGTAACCTGAGTTAGACTTGATGTGGGAGATGGGTAAGTTTGAATCGGCGTTGTACAAGTAGAAACCAGAAACTTCAAAGTAACTGTAAAATTAAACACACACACACGATGCAGTTAAATACAAATATCCACTGTACCAAACAAAAATGAGTATTACTTAATATAATCTAAAAATAAACTATTAGTATTCAGTCCCCTTTAGAGAAATTCAGAAACTATAGCAAAAGAATAACTAATTACCTTTAGAGAAATTCAGAAACTTCTGGAACCACACACCGTAAGCTAATCTGATGTCTCTAGTGATATTCTTTTAAAAAATCTTTAATATCCCCTGAAAAATAATCATCACCCAGATGTTATAGCAATTCTAGATACATAGTACCGCAAATCAAAGTTTAACAACTACTTAGAAACCGGGGCAGCAACTACTCATGTCAAAACAACGGCGTGAAAACGACCACAAATCATAGTCGAGTCATACAAATGGAGAAATCAAGGTGGAGCAATTATATCTCATGAGAAAACAACAATTTAGCATGTATTTTCATAACGGGGCAGCATTAATGTCTAACGAGAAAGCACACAAAAAGTTGTCGCAAAAGCGAGCAACTACGATACCCTTCTTTGGACCCACCAACATCACACCACTATTAGTAGAAACTGCACCAATTTAGGGTGATTTAAAAGCCACTTCTTCTATTTATAAAATGAAATTGCAAAACAAATCAGTTCCAAAAACATGTCTAAAGTTTAGAGAGCATCACAAATTTGAAGGCAATACCTCATATCAACAAACACATGAAACACAACAACCAATAAATTTGAGGAAAACTTGTGTTGAATTCTTTAATACAATATTATTTTATAACCAAATCTAAGATGACTACAAAATTATTTTATAACCGTAAGCTATCAAAATCAAATAATATCAATACAAAATATGACTTAATTCCACTTCAAAACATGAGATCAATTCCAACCACCTTTGAATCAATTAACTTAGAAACCGGGAAGCCACTACACCAACCTATTAACACATACTTAAGTTCACTTCAAACATGTCTTACACAACGAACTCGGGCAGCCATGAACATGAACCAAAACCAAAACTCAAAGAGAAGCACAATATCATTCAAACTCAACAATACACTCTAAAGACATTTAATCAAACATGTAATATGCTTCATTCTCAAATTGCAGTGCAACTGTGCAAGGTAAAGAAAAACAACATCCCTTAGTTGAAACCCTTAAAACTAAACCCATAAATCATTCCCAATCTCTGAACTAAACTAAACTAAACTGATGGATTATATCAAATTTCAACTTGGAATATAAACTAAATATGAAAATAAACTTAATATGAATACATTTGTTTTACTATAGAAATGCTATCAAATTTCTTTCAGGCATTTCATCAAACAAGTTGCAGGCAGAAGTCCAATCTTTGATACCAAAATTTTCACTGAAAAAATAAGTGATAGAAAAATAACAAAAGAAAATGAAGCCTAAAACTCACCGGCGGTGAGGTTCTGGATGAAGACGGGGGAGAAAACGAGTGTAGACGGAGGGACGCCGACGGTGGTGGATGGCACCGATGGTGGTGGACGGAAGGGCGATGGAGGATGATGAAGATACAGTGAGGGTTTTTCGCGTGCAGAGAACAGAAAACGAAAGAGAGAAAGTGAGAAACAGTAACCGGTGAGAAGCGTGTTTTTGGTTTTTTAGTAATAAAGGCTACTAAAGCGCTTCTGAAAAGCGCTCTCATAGCCTGGTCTATACCAGCGCTTTTGACTAAAAAGCGCTCTCATTAAACCCCCCTATACCAGCGCTTTGAAAAGCGCTTTAATAGACAACCCTACCAGAGCGCTTTTGAAAAGCGCTCTCATACCCCCCCTTACCAGAGCGCTTTTTAAAAGCGCTCTCATACACCCCCTACCAGAGCGCTTTTTAAAAGCGCTCTCATACCCCCCCTACCAGAGCGCTTTTTTTGCATCATTTTCCCTTTGTTTATTAATTTTGTTTTTAGCGAACCCTACGAGAGCGCTTTTGCTAAAAGCGCTTTAGTAGCTGCACTGCTACAGCTTAAATTTGGCGTAGTGTAAGTATTTGTAAAATAATGACAACCGAAGCTTTCGTATTAAGAATCAAGAACAAAAATCTTCATCATAGATCTGGTATAATAAATGAATAAGCATAAAAACAATTGGTAAGTGTCTTACATATCTTTCTTTTTATATATATATATATATATATATATATATATATATATATATATATATATATATATATATATATATATATATATATATATATACACACACACACGATAGATATTACATTTTTATATAAAACATATAAATATAAAAATAACAAAATATTTATTTAACAAATAGAAAATTTTAAAATTAATTAATTAAATTAATAACATATAAATTTTTTAAATACAAATTTTGTTTAAAAGTCCATCTTTAACAATATATTATTTTAAAAAAAAATAGTATTTAAATACATTATTTTCTTTTACGTTGATAATATAATAAAGGGTTTTTCTAACCTATGCAACATTGTATAGGATAAGAGACAATTAATACACCACTTATTTAAATATAAATTATCGTATTAATTATTATTTATGTTGATCCATTAATTGAGTGGGAGAGAGAAAATATAAAAGATTAGTTTTCAAAAAAAATTAATACGCTAATTTATATGAAAGAAAATAATGTATTAATTGTCCCTTATCCTATACAATGTTGCATAGGTTAGAAAAACCCATATATATATATATATATATATATATATATATATATATATATATATATATATATATATATATATATATATATATGTATATATATATATATATATGTATATATATATATATATATATATATATATATATATATATATATATATATATATATATATATATATATATATATATATATATATATATATATATATATAAAATAATGTATGCCAATTACACCATCTTCATAACTTCAAAATTTAAAAGTTATAACTACACATATAATTAGTATGATGATGCATTTTTAAATATTGATCCAGTATTATTTCAAAGGCAAACTTTTAGAATTTATGTGCACTTTTCAACCCAACAAATTACGATTCCGCATAAGTAAAAAATTCAATTATGACATCGCAATTAGTTATTTTTTCAAATTTATTGATATCAATATTGAACCATATAAAGAATAATATATATTTTATATGGATACAATGAAACCACACATATATTGCCAAACAACCCACTTCGTTTCAATTATGAATATACCTTCTCAAAATTTCCGCAACAAATTATGATATTGTATATGCACCGTAATTATGAATCATTCATTACTTGAGGCTATCAAAATGTTACTACTTGAACTTTTTCCAAATCAAAATGTTACTACTTGAACTTTTTCCAAAGAACTTGATACACATGGTTTTTAGATGATTATTCTTTAATATAAATAAATATATAATGTTCCTCAAATTGATGGGTTTTATTAAATATTCTAAAATAAATATCATATATCAACTTAGAAAATCAATATAGTCTTCCAGAAGAACTCGTTTGCAATGAAAATTCCAGGCTGTTCGTAAGCAATTTTCATATATACAAAAGAAATTATTTGTAATTTAATATCAAAATATTTGATATTAATAATCATTGATAATTCATAATATCGGTAACTATTACTCTATACTAATTATTAGAAAAATTTCATATTTATTATTTTGATCTTATGATTTTCATCGTGTTCTAAATTTTATAAAAAATAATAAGGACGTACTCGAATTCATGATATAAATCCTTCTCGAGTTTAAAATAGGTCTACAAACCGGTTTATCCATTGATGCTTGAAATAGAAGCCTTCGATTGCCATTGCTTGACATACTATAAGATTGTTAGAAAAATCAATTTAAACCGAATGGAATCGAGGCTAGAATCGTGCACGAAACACTTTCTTTATAGTATTTCAAGCACTCCCAATTTGTCTTGGAGTTTCTACGCAGGAATACCCAGGATAATTCAGCCTTCTCGAGTTTGCGCAAGACCGGCGAAAACTTGAATATAGCGAAGAATGCTCTGGAAATTCAAGGCCGTCTCAATATTTTGGAGGCCCTGTGTAGGTTAGTCATGGTTTAACCATGACAAAATAATTAGAGGCCCTAATTGACCTTATTTTAATAGTGGCAAATATTTATGAGGTCCTTTTTAGTTACAGTTTAATCATAAAAAATTTGAGGCCCTGTGCGGTAGCCCGCTTTGCACGCCCTCAAAGACGGCCCTATCTGGAATTATTCTAGAGTATTTACATTTTTGTGTTGTTATTTTCTGAATTCAAATGAATCATTTATAGGCCATATGGGTATTGTTTCATAAGGTAGCGACCCTTGGTGAAACAATGTCTTTTACCAAAAGTCACAATAAATGGCCTATAACAACACACTTCAAAAGTTGCATGGTTTCCTTCTAGAACACTTCATGAAGTGTTGCCATTTTTCAAATCCACTTCTCTTGTCATTTTGGAACAACTATCCTATTATTAATTATTATTAATAATTTACAACATACAAAATAATTATTTAAGAAAATGAAAAATAATATATGTTGAAAAATAATAATTAATTGAATTATGCCAAATTACAAAATTATGCCAAATTAACTATATTGTAATCCAATGTATTGAGATATTTAAATGATTTTATATTTTTAATCATTTATAAATATTATATGTTTAAAATAAATATTAAATAATCAAAAGCCGAAAAAAATTACCTCCTTAATATATTATAGCAAAATATTATATTAACAAGATTTCTCTCCCAATTTTTCATTAACTTTATCAATATCCCGCTTAAGTGCATTAAATTGTTCAAATTCTTTACTTTTTTTCATACAAAAAAATGTTCATATTATTAATTGGTATTTAATATCATTCAACTCACTGTTTGCCCAAATACCACCACCCTTCACTTGCAAGTTTTCTTTTTTACTCTAACATTTAATTCTTACTTTATATTTCCTTTTTTATTTTTTTATAAATAAATTACCCTTTTATGTACAATAATACAGATATGCTTATATACATTCCATTAATATTGATATGTATATTTATAATTTTATTCAAAAATTTGGTCTAACACATAACTATTTTTATATTTATAATATTATTTTTGAAGTTTTAAACAAATTTTTTCTTAAAAAAATTAAACAATTTATATTTTATACTAATAATAGGCGTTAAATATAGACTTATCCTACCGTGGATCCTTATATTTTTAATAAATTTTAATAAAATATTATTTTTGTTCTTTATTTTTTATTGTTATAAAATCCATTTATAATTTGGAAAATATTTATAGGTTCATATTATTAATTTTGGGTTTTGGAATAATTTTTTATTTAGTGTAATTGTCTTGAAATTATTTTCCACTAATTTTATGTAAACGATTTTTAAATACTATTTAAAAAGAATGAATTAAATGCAAATCATTACTAAATCTAAATACGTTAATAACATTTCCGCATTCATATTTTTCGAGAACCATGCATGATATTGCAAATAGTATATACTTTTTAAACAAATAATAAAATTTATATGTGTTTGTCAACAATAGCGATATAATAATTGGTAAGAATTTTAAACTTTTTAAACAAATAATTAGAGATTTGATCTATAACTAGGGAACTCATTTTTGTGCGGCTAGAAGCTTTCATTAAAAAATAATAAAAGTTAAATACAACTACTTTTCACTTATACTATCTAATATGTTATTAATTGTGCAATAATTCTTTTATTTTTTAAATAAATGAAAAACACTTTTCCGAAAATAAAGAAAAGAGCAAAAAGATAAAAATAAATGTGATATATTTTATTTTGCCACGCGTGCCTAATGAGTAGCTATAATTTTATTATATTCTCAAATATTTATTATCCACTATTCTTTCAATATTTTAAATTTATTTTTTTATATCATCAATACAAGACAATTTTATAAAAAATTTATGAATTTTCTTTTCCATATAATAATAATAAATTATATTATGTAAATTTTTACAACGAATATTCTAATGCTATATTTAATATTTCCATTTCATATTCCAATCTAAATATTTTAATGTTATATTTTCATTCCTAATCCCAATCCTTTATATAAATGGGTTTTTCTAACCTATGCAACATTGGATAGGATAAGAGACAATTAATACACCATTTATTTAAATATAAATTATCGTATTAATTATTATTTATGTTGATCCATTAATTGAGTGGGAGAGAGAAAATATAAAAGATTAGTTTTAAAAAAAAAATTAATACGCTAATTTATATGGAAGGAAATAATGTATTAATTGTCCCTTATCCTATGCAATGTTGCATAGGTTAGAAAAACCCTATATATATATATATATATATATATATATATATATATATATATATATATATATATAAGTATACATATATTATAAGTATGTATAATATATGTGATACGTTTAGAACGAAGTATCATAATGATGGTATACTAAAATTTACCAGGATAAATTAGTATACAAGGGTTTTAGACAAAAAAAACATGTTGATTATTTCAATACATATGCACTGCTAGTAAGGACGGTGACAATTAGAAGTATTATTTAAATTAATTTCTTTGCATGACCTTATAGTTCATAAAATGGATGTTAAGACGAAATTCCTAAATAGAGATCTCGATGAGGAGATTTACATGGAGCAACCAAAAGGTTATGTGATTCCTAGTAATGAACATAAGGCGTGCAAGTTTTTCAGATCCTTGTATGGATTAAAATATGCACTAAAACAATGGCACCAAAAGTTTGATTCTATAATTACAAGATTCCTAAATTAAAAGGGAGACGCACAACTTATGCAGAGACTTTTAATTCTTATCAAAATAAGAATTCAAAGAGTTTGTCATTATCAAAAAGGGGGAGATTGTGAAGAATATCTTATATCTAGTTTTGATGAAGACAAAGGTTATCGAAGAAGAAAAGGATCAAAAGTGTCATGCACGTCAATGATGAAGTTGACCAAGAAGGTTTAACATAAAAATTCAAGTGAAGATTTGAGAGAAGTGAACATAAACAAGGTACTCATTGCAGTTTTATTATACTATTTTAAATTGCTCATAATTTCATCTCTCACTTCATCTAAAAACCCTCTTGCATCATCATGCATGATTATCTAAAAAATATTTCTTCATCTAATTCTTGTGACAAGTGTTTGTACACAAAGTTGTGTGAGAACATTATGATTTTCTTGTCTCCATGTTGATTATATGTTGATCATTATCAACGAGTGGAATGGAACTTTAGAAACAAAGAGGTTTCTATATTCGACATTCAAGATAAAAAGATCTTGAAATGACAGACACCATTTTTAATCATAGTAAAGCGAAATAGTGGGGGTTACAAACATAGTCAAATAAACTATATTGAGAAAACTTCCATATTCAAGATGAAATATCTTGGATTATTTGACACTCTTTTGGGGATCAAAGTAATATGAAATAGTGAGGGTTATGAACTTAGTCAAATAGACTTTGTTGAGAAAGTTCTTGATAAGTTCAAACTGTCACGTTTCAAAAAGTGAATATTCAATTTGATCTTAGTATCAAAATGATGATGGAAGAGTTATGGCTATATTAGAATACACAAGTGAAATTGGTTTTCTAAAGCAATGTACTATATGCGATATAGCAGTTGCAAATAGTAAATGAGTAGTTTTACTAGCAATCCAAATGGTGAGCATTTGAAGGACATCACAAGGATTTTGATTATCTTTTAAAACCAAATCTTGACCTCCATTATGGTAGGTTTCCTGCCATAGTAGAAGGATATACCAATATGAGTTGGATATCGGGTGTTGGAGATCATAGATTTACAACTAAATGGATATTTACACTAGTTTGGGGTGAGATTTCTTGGAAGAGCAAGAAACAAACATTCACCACTATCTTGACTACGGAGCCATAATGTGTGGATCTCGCTTCCACTACTCAAGAAGTTGAATAGTTGAAGGACCTTCTGTTGGAAGTTCCATTGGCTAAAGACAGTGTTTCAAAGGTGTTAACACAATGTGATAGTCAAGCCATTTAGCAAGAGAATTCTGATAAGTGTAAGATGAAAAGTCTGGGCACTGAGGCCTTAGACATTCTTTTGTGAAAAAATTGATTAAAGATGTAATCATTTTATTCACATATATACGATTGATCTATAATTTGAATGATTCATTTACTAAACTACTGGCCAGGGATTTAGTAAAGACAACCTCGAGAGGTGTGAGGTTTAAACTTCTTGAATAAGCGTTCCGACAATGATAGCAACCCAATCTGAAGTTAATACATCTTAACATAAGATTCAATGGGTAACAACAAGTCGCTGATTTGGAAGTTAGTGCAACATTTTGTGACAATGTTGACTATTACATAATTGAGGGTTGAGTTTTAAAAAAAAACTCTTAATGAAGTTCTATATCGAGGAGGATATGTATCTCAAGAAATAGATACAAACTGAACTTCACCTATATGAATTTCAAGGTGGTTCCATCTTAAAGTGAGAGTTGGAGTTTCTCTCATGAAAAATTCATGAAAACAGGAAAAGCACATGGTCATAAATAGTGCTAGGCCAGATATGTAGGCGAAGAACCTTTAAAGAGTGTGTGTATAGTAACGCCGGTCTGATCACATGGGATAACGGTTCAAAGCATATTTTATATATTATTAAAAATAGGATTAAATGAAAGAAAATAATAATAACTAAATGAAAGAAAAGAGAAAAAATATTCAACATGAAAATTTTAGATTCATATATTTAAAATGACAGATAATTAGGGCCGATAAAATGAAAAATCAATATTAAATATAAAATATTGAAAATGACATTAAATATATTATTAAAAATAGGATTAGAAAACTGAGAAAAAAATTAAAGCACCTAGAACATGTGGACAGTATTCTTTAAATTTAATTTCAACCAATATTTTAACCTTACATAGCATAAAACATTTTTAAAAAATAATAGAAAATACTCTAGTTACTCACTGACCACTTCTTTTGTTCCCCTGCCTCATGGAATCACCATCATATTGAATTTAAATTAAGTTCAGACATCAAATTGAATTGAATAAAATTAAGTTCAGACATTATGATAATAACTCACATGACATGACATTGCAAATGTTAGGATTTTCATCACTGGAAAATTTGTGGTGGTTGAGTATGCATATTCATGTAACAGATTTTGGTAAACTTCTCTTTCAAATTCTCAACCAACTTTTTCACATCCATTATACCTTTTAGTATCCTTCTCTTCGGTTCTTTTTATCAATAGTCAATTCAACCACTGCTACATTCAACAAAAAAATAACATTTCTTCAAATTAAAATTATCAAATCATATAAGAATAAAAAAAATATAACCAAGATAAAAAACACCCACCTTTGATTTTCAACACATTCTTGCCGATTTTTTGAATGCGTCCTTGGCAGTGCAGCAAAATTTTCAACACAGAAGTCGTAACCGACTGTGACATTGTACATAATTTTCAACACAGAAGTAGTAAATGATTGATGAAAACAAAAACATAACCTCTTTATCACTGGTTTTTTATCATCCTTTTTCTCTTCACTGGATTTCTGCTTTCACCGTCTCCACACCTTGAAAATATATAAAAATCTCAGATCAAGTTTTGTCTCTGTGGTAGTAGAAAAAACAGAGTATAAGGAAAAAAATGAAACCTCTGTCATGTATAAAGAAACATAAACATAAGAAGTAATTAAAAATATATGGAAAAAATTACGTAACACAATACATGATTCAAAATATCATCAACCACAATGAAGAATTAAGTTACAAAGATCAGTAGAAGTTGTAGCAAATAAAAAATAAAAAATTCTAACAAAATTGACAAATTTTATACAAAACCCTAAAATTCAAAAATCTAAAATACAAAGTAATCATAGAGAATTAAAAAGGGGATTACTTTGTAAATCTAAAACCCTAAAATTTTTTCATTGTAAATCTACCCCAATATAAAATGAAATGAAATAATCTCTTTGTCAATTATAATCAACAGAGCAACAACACCGGTTGATGATGATGAGATGAATCGGGTCCTCCGGGAGCCATTCGAAAAACCTGATTCTATTAATATACCCTTTTGTAACAAATCAAAATCTGTGTGAAATTGGTACAATTTATATTATTGAATTCATCCGAAATCAACATAAATCAACAAAAAATTCAATTTAATTACCTGAAAAATTGATGATGAGATGAATTGGGACTCGTAGAAGAAAAATCATTGATGACATTGGAAGTTGGAAGTAGTGAAGTTGTATTGTTTATGGGTAGAATTTAATAGCTTTTAACGAATGTCGATGTTGTTAGTGAAACGACTGTTCAAATTTCGTTTTATATTTTCAAGACTAAAGAACGCATGGTCTGTTATTATAATTAGGCATAACTATTAATATTACAAATAAGAAATAATATTTAATTAAATATCTGGTTCCTATTTGCAAAGCCCAAATAATGTTATCATAGTAATTTATTCCGAGAATATAAAAATTCCAAAAGCCCAAGTGATATCTTATTAGCCATATATATTTCCAAGAAAAATAAACATTTATAATTATTATAATTATTCCGAAAAAAATAAAATATATAACAATATAAATAAATAAATAAATATATATATATATATATATATATATATATATATATATATATATATATATGTATATATGGGGACGTATCGAATGAGAACTTTGGTTATTATAAGAATGAGAGCTTTTAATAACAACCGTACGATTTAAAATCAATGCTTAAATATGCATTTATGTGATATGTATTTAAATCAGAATCTATCTATTAATTATTGTCTTTTAAAATTTGAGTGAAATCTGAGGTTTTTTTTCTTTCGATAATCAATGAGATTTATATAACAGAGCACAAAAAATGCTCATAATACATTACAGAAGTTATGGTGATACTATGCACCAATTCAACAAACCATCAGAATAAAATGATTACATGAAACCCAATAGGCAGTGATTCTATTCATAGAAGTTGCACATAACTCTCCGCTTGTTTCCAATCACCAACCACCACCACGAAATCATCTTCATACTATGCACTATTTCATCCAAGTCTGCAACAACATTACTGAAGATAATGTTGTTCCGCTATTTCCATATGCTCCAACAGATCGCCATCCAAATATAGCCCACTCTTCTCCTTGAACATTTATAACTCAGACACTCCAACATGTATAGAAAGTGAGCAGTACAGTCAGTATCATGCAGTGGTACGATATCCAGCCATTGATAAATGATTTCCCACAGCCTATAAATAAATGCATAGTTAATGAAAAGATGATGAATATCTTCTACATGCCTACAACCAAAAACACAAAAACTGTTTTCATTATTCTCCAGAATTCCTCTTTTATCAAGTTGTGCTTTTGATGCAAGCCTATTTTGAATGAGCCTCCATCCAAATATTTTCACTTTTGAAGGCATACATAAATTCCACAGAATTGTAACAGCTTCTGCACTACTTGGATCCAGCTCTCTTACTAATCGCCCCTGCTGCAGCAACTTATAATAAGATGAGACCTTAAATTCGCCAAAAACGTTTAATGGCCACACAAAGCTATCTTTCACATTATTCCTAGACTCTATCTCGATTAGAATCTGCTTCAGATCTTCAAGTTCCTCCCTTGCCTCCAGATTGAGAACTAAATTCAAATCTGTTATGCTCCATACCCACTTAGAATTTTCCCATCTTCCCATCGACTGCACACTACCGTCCGCTTCTGTCACAACTTGAAAAAGAGAAGGAAAAAGTAAACAGAAAGAGCTGTTCGCGATCCACCTCTTCGTCCAAAACGGCACGCACGCACCATCTCCTAGTTTGATGGATAAAATCTGTGTGAAACCTGTATCTTCAGATACATCACTTATCCTCATCAAGTCTTTCCACCATAAATATACCAAAGCTTTGTTTCCTATTGATATTTTAAAAAGAATCCTTTCATGTAACCTGCCGTATCTTTCCTCCAAAATCCCTTTCCAAATTGCACAATCATCATTTAGGAATCTCCACAACCATTTAGAGACCAGAGCCCTATTGAAGATCTCCATATCTTTGACTCCTAAACCTCCATCTTTCTTGGGCAAACAAACTGTACTCCATTTAATCCAATCAATCCCTTTCTTCTCCACTACATTGTGCCACCGAAAATTCCTCTGAATTTTGATGATCTCTTTCTTCACTTTGTTGGGTATCTTAAAAAAAGACAAGAAGTAAACAGGTAGATTGGTAATTACTGAATTAATAAGGGTAACTCTACCCCCAATAGACATTAATTTTCCTATCCATGGTGACAGCTTCGCTCTCATATTTCGAAGAATCGGATTCCAAAAATTGCCCCTTTTATGATTGCCACCAACAATTATTCCTAGAAATTTGAATGGAATGATGTCCAATTTACAACAAAGGAATTGACTAGCAGCATGTAAGAAATATTCATCAATTCCTATACCATATAGTTTACTCTTCCACATATTAACTCGCAAACCTGACACCATTTCAAACCCTCGTAGCATAACTTTGATTGCCCATAAATTGCTCCATGATCCCTCTCCCACTAGAATTGTGTCATCGGCGAATTGTAGAAGATTATAAGAGACATTCTCATTAATACGTCCCCTCAACGTAGCTTGCCGTACCAATCTAGCTAGGCCTTCAGCCACTATTGTAAACAAGAAAGGGGATAGAGGATCCCCTTGCCTCAACCCTCTAAAAGCTTTGAATTCTTCTGTCGGACTCTCATTAACTAAAATTGACATATTGTTGTTAAATACCCCTGCCTCCATCCACTTCATCCATCTTCCACTAAAGCCCATCTTAATCATCATCTCTTTCAAAAAACCCCAGTCAACACAGTCGTAAGCCTTAGAGAAATCTACTTTGAACAATAAGCAGCTCCTTTTCTTCCTTTTAGCCTGGTCCAGAATTTCATTTGTCACTAATACTTCATCAAGGATCTGTCTTCCAGGGACAAAAGCTGTTTGGGATTTTAAGATTAGCTTGCCAATAATTTTCCCCAGCCTTACTGCTAACAATTTTGCAATAATTTTGTAAACGCACCCAATTAGACATATAGGCCTATACTCCTCCAGCCCTTGAGGGTTTTCTACCTTAGGAATAATGGCTATAAAAGCCGCATTCGTGGCTCTCGGTAATATCCCTCTATGATGAAAGTCTTGAATGCATTGGATTATGTCTTTCCCCACCACATCCCAACACCGTTTAATAAACTCCATGATAAACCCATCAAGGCCAGGACTTCGATCTCCATCACAGTTAAACACCACCTCTTTAATCTCGTCCCCTATGAAAACCTCCTCCAACCGGCAACACTCCTCATCAGACAATTTGTTAAATTCTAAACCAACCAATGACGGCCTTGGAGACGCGTTCGCTTTAAAACTCTCCTCAAAGTATTCCTTGGCCTTCTTTTTAACCTCATCCACTCCATCCACTAACCCTTGCTCAGTTTGTAATCCTACCAAAGAGTTTCTTCTAAACCGTGATTTCAACATTGAGTGGAAGTACTTAGAGTTTCTATCCCCTTCCTTGATCCATTTCTCCCTTGACTTTTGCTTTAACATGCTTTATTTGTGATGCAAATTACTCCATATGCTTGCTTGAACTTGTTTCCTTCTTTCAACAGTTGCATCTCTTTGTTGAGTAGAGATAATAGCCTCATCATCCTCCAGTCTATTCAACTCCTCAACATCTTCTTCAAGAGTCAAGTCTAACCAACCAAAAACATTCTGATTCCACCACCTCAATCTCTCTCTCAATCTTTTGAATTTTTCTTTAAGGATGAATGCACTTGAACCCTTCACAGTCATTAAGCTCCATTCCTTTTTTATAAAGCTGTAGAAGTCATCATGATCGTACCAACAGTGAAAGACTTTGAATGGTTTAGGACTCCGGTCCAATTTACTAGTTTTCATCCACATAGGCTGTTGATCTGAGATGTCTCTGTTGCCCGATACTTGTGCCACTGCATTCCACGACTCAATTATACCTTCTGATACTAATATTCTGTCGATCCTGCTTCTTGCTTTGCCATTAGAATTAATCCAAGTAAATTTGTTCCCCAATAATGGTAGATTCACTAGCTCTAGAAGCTCAATGAATTTTGAAAATTCCTTTAATTCGACTCTGCTTGCCTGTACCTTCCCCAACCTTTCCTCCCTCAGTTTAATTGCGTTGAAATCCCCCCCAACAATCCACTCCCCTCTTGGCATACTATGTTTCCAATCTAACAGTTTTTTCATAGGACTCTCTTATCCACTATACTACAGGAAGAGTAAACGTTAATGAAATAACAGTTGTTAGCTTTCCAATCTGCATTGATTCCCAAAATTCCTTTAGCTTTAAAACTGAATATTGGCCTGATTGTCCCTTTCCTCCAGATTGTAAGCATCCCCCCAGATTGGCCCTCTGAGTCTTCCGCCGTCCACTCACACTCTTCAGAGCCCCAAAAGCTTCGAGCAACACTATCCTTCATCTTCTTGATTTTAGTTTCCTGGATGAAGCATATATCGGCTTTCTCCTTAGCAAAAACTTGGCAAATTCTTCTTCCCTTGATTGAATTGCCGCCCCCTCTAATGTTGAATGTTCAAAGATTAATGGAACACTGTTTTTTCCCATTCCATTCTTCAAAACACTTACGTTCCTTGCTTCAATGTTTCTGACGATCACTTCAAAGACTTCATCATCTTCTTCACCTTCTATTCCCAGTTATTTTATTGATTTCCATACTTTGGCCGGAATTCTATCTTGACTCTTCCAAATTCTATTATTTCCTTGATTGATTCCCGAATCTGCCACTGAGTCACCACTTAACATTGATCCAAATGAGCTCCTAGATTTTGCCCTATCAAATTTCCACCTGATTTTTGAAGTAGTTGATATTTAGGGTTTCCTTGAGATTGCAAAAGGGCTGAGAAGTACGAAGGCTCGAATGGAGTTTTTGTGTTCTCATATACTTCATGAATTGGTTTCCTTCTTATGGGCTTAGAAATCACCACAGGCCCACCCGATGGAGATGAGATTGGGCCTGAATCTTGTTGGCCCAAAAGCGTCCCTTCGTTATAGTCCTTCCCCTGGCCCACATCTCCTGCCCCACAGATCTTAACACACATCTCATTTGAATTCCTTGACGCCCCATTTTGAATTGCATTTATTGCTACCTTACCATCAGCGTTGAAAAACCCTTCCACGTGTCCCTCGCTTACCGCAGCCTCTCAAACAGCATTAAATGTTGACTTCACAACCTGGATATCTTGTGTAGCCTTTTCAGCAAGATCCATTGGATTACACGAAAAATTCCCTATGTTCGCATCTTCCACAGACAAAAGGAGGTTGATAGCCTAAGAATTAAGCTTTTTTGATCCCGCTACGTAGTGACTCTGCAACTCTGTCGCTGCAAGCCTATGACTTGATGAAATAACAGTTGTTACCTTTCCAATCTGCATTCATTCCCAGAATTCCTTTAGCTTTAAAACTGAATATTGGCCTGATTTTCCCTTTCCTCCAGATTGTCAGCATCCCCCCAGATTGGCCCTCTGAGTCTGCCGCCATACACTCACACTCTTCAGAGCCCCAAAAGCTTCGAGCAACACTATCCTTCATCTTCTTGATTTTAGTTTCCTGACTGAAGCATATATCGGCTTTCTCCTTAGCAAAAACTTGGCAAATTCTTCTTCTCTTGATTGAATTGTCGCCCCCTCTAATGTTAAATGTTCCAAGATTCATGGAACACTATTTTTCCCCTTCCCTTCTTCAAAACACTTACGTTCCTTGCTTCAATGTCTCTGACAATCCCTTCAAAGACTTCATCATCTTCTTCACCTTTTATTCCCAGTTCTTTTATTAATTTCCATACTTTGGCCGGAATTCTATCTAGACTCTTCGAAATTCTATTATTTCCTTGATTGATTCCCGAATCTTCCATTGAGTCACCACTTAACATTGATCCAGATGAGCTCCTAGATTTTGCCCCTATCAAATTTCCACCTGATTTTTGAAGTAGCTGATAATTTGGGTTTCCTTGAGATTGCAAAAGGGCTGAGAAGTACGAAGGCTCGAACATAATTTTTGTGTTCTCATATACTTCATGAATTGGTTTCCTCCTTATGGGCTTAGAAATCACCACATGTCCACCCGATGGAGATGAGATTGGGTCTGAATCTTGTTGGCCCAAAAGCGTCCCTTCGTTATAGTCCTTCCCCTGGCCCACCTCTCCTGCCCCACAGATCTTAACACACATATCATTTGACTTCCTCGATGCCCCATTTTGAATTGCATTTATTGCTCCCTTACCATCAGCGTTGAAAAACCCTTCCACGTGTCCCTCGCTTACTGCAGCCTCTCCAATAGAATTAAATGTTGACTTCACAACCTGGATATCCTGTGTAGCCTTTTCAGCAAGATCCCTTGGATTACACGAAAAGTTCCCTATGTTCGCATCTTCCACAGACAAAAGGAGGTTGATAGCCTCAAAATTAAGCTTTTTTGATCCCGCTACGCAGTGACTCTGCAACTCTGTCGCCGCAAGCCTATGACTTGATGGAACAATATCGTCAAAAGTTTGACTTCGTCATTGCAAAATTCACCAATTAAGGGGAGACACACAACTTAGAGGAAGAATTTTCAATCTTATGAAAAAAAGAATTCAAAGAGTTTGTCATACCAAAAAAGGGGGATATTGTGAAGAATATATATCTTATATATAGTTTTGATGAAGACAAAGGCTATTAAAGAAGAAAAGGATCAAAAGTGTCGTGCAGATCAATGATGAAGTTGACAAGAAGGTTGAACATAGAATTTCAACTACTACAATTATAACATATGATAGCACTAGTTTAATAGCACTTTTTAATAAAGCGCTATTAAAAATTTGACAGAGACACTTATAATAGCATTTATTTTTCGGGTGCTATTATAAGGTGCCGACAAAAAATTTTAAAATATTTAAAAAGTGTTTAATAGCATTTTATGCGAAAGCGCTATTATAGATGTACTATTTTAATATCACTTTTTGAGAAAGCGCTATCGTACGGGTCTATAATAAAATAAAATAAAAATCACAACTATTTTCATGCTCTAGTCCCTCGTCGAACTCCCAAATTTCAGAAACACCACTTCATGAGCTCTCACTTTCAGCCTCAAAAATTCTGTATATCTCATCAAACACACCTTCTCATCTTACTCTGATGCTTCTTCCATCTTCGAACAGGTTCTTCTTCCCCAAGAATTGAAATCCCTCTTCAACCCCAATGAATTCACCTTAAAACCCTAAAATTATTCTTCTCTCCATCAAACTCATACACTTTTCTCACTCCCTAAAACTCAACTTCCATTCACAAACTTAAAAACCCTAGAACTTTAATGGAATCCATAACTCAGAAATCCTTAAATTTGATTCAAACAAAAAAATTGATAGAAACCCGAATTATAAAATCGATTGATTTGTTCCCAGAAATCAATTGAAACCCTAACCCATATTCTTTCACCAGCAATACATTCGGTTTCTGAATTTCGTTACAATCTCTATATTGGTATCAATGCTCAAAGGATCTTGGCATTTTGACAGGTAACATCACATTCATTTCGAGTTGATAGTATAGTAAATGATGCATATCTTGAGAGTATTCCTTTTTTCAAATGTTGAACCTTAAGCCATTCTGGTATAGGTATTCACGAATATTTTCTCACGGTGTGTGGGTGTGAGTTGCTGATTTTTATGCCTAGTCAGTCTGGCTTTATTAGGGTTGGTGGCGATAGGGTTACATTTGTCTATATTGTCCATGAAGTGAGAAAGTAAACAAAAAGGGATATGAAAGTTCCTTCTTTTGGGGTATGGATCCAAAAACAACAAACTATGCCTTATGATGAACAAATAATGCATATTTGTTTAATGTTTGAATAGTTGTAAGTGTAGTATGTCATTAAGAAATGAAATGCTATACTTTGTGAACTTCGTTTCATAGTTTTTTTAATGTCCCATCATCCACATGAGACGTTTAGACCAAGTTAATCACTTTCTTTATTTAGTTGTTTAATAAAATAATTTGTCATTTATTTATCATGAGTTTGCGCAAGGGCTCCAAGATTTGGGTTCCTGACAGGGACTTTGCCTGGCTACCTGCTGAAGTACTCGAATCTTCCGAAAAGCAAGTCCGCGTTGAAACAGTTCCGGTAACAAGGTTATTATTATGTTTGTGCCTTTTCTACGATGCTTGCGTTTGCGACTGACTTATACTAATTGGTTTGAATGATGGTTTTGTAATGGTCGTTGTAGCAGGTTGCTGCTCTGGAGAAATTGTTTCCTAGGGATGCAAATGAAGATGAACATGGTGGAGTCGAAGATATGATGAGGTTGGCTTATTTGAATGAACCGGGGCTGTAGTACAATATTTGGAGAAGATGCGTGCTTAATGATATATATGTAAGTGTTTAGTGTTGGAATTTTTAGTATATAGATATTAAGACTCTACTTAAGCTTATTCTTCCACTTTTACAATCTTAGTTTATTGGTGAAATGCACGTGAGTCTATAATTGTGTTCTTGCACTTTGTGAATATGGGAAATGCTAATTGGTGTTTGGTCATGATTTAGAGCAATGATGATTGAAGGTCATAGCCAATCTATTTTGGTCAGTGGTGAAAGTGGTGTTGGGAAAACTGAAACAACAAAATTGATTATGCAGTATCTTACCTTTCTGATGATAGATCAGTCGAACAACAAGTTCTTGAGGTGAGCTATCATTGTTAGGCGTTTAATTCACTTTGAAATTTTATTTGTGCATCAATATGAGGTGCTAATTTCACTTTTTTATTGACTTAGTCGGATCCACTTTTAGAGGCATTTGGCAATGCAAGGACTGTCAGGAATGATAATTCAAGGTTAACTCAGCTCTTTTTAGTTTACTTATTTTACCAATCTTTGTTTTTTTTTCTTTCTCACTCACCTCTTAGATTATAAGAAAAATAATATCGAGTCCTTTGTATGACTTATGATCCGTTCTTAGTGTTCTCAGTACCGTAGGATGGCTCGTACCTGGCGATGTTGTAGGGTAGGTTGGTTGCATGTAGAAATATGTTCCATTTTTATGCATACACTTATCAGCTGCTGTAGTAAGTGATGTCTACCCCTGTTGTTGGTGAAGTCATAATTTTCTCTTAGTTTTTGCTTTCTCAGTACCTAAGATGCAAGAGACACATGGTGATCATTATATTAAAACTCTTTGAGAAACTGGTAAGAAAAAAGAGACTGAGATAATTAGATGGCTCTAAATAATTATGAAGAAAAAAAAGGAAAAAAATGATTGGTAGTGTACTTAAGGTAGATATGTTCTCTTGTTGTAGTTGATCTAACAATTCCATTCTTTGTTGATCAAATGATACGAAGAGTTTATTGATAATAGTGGAGTTAACTCATCCATTGGCCCGGATTACCCTGTTTCATTGGAAGTGGGAAAATATGGTTGATGTTAATTTTATAACGGTGCTAAACTGCTAGTATTTATTGAGTTTATGGATACATAAATGATCATCTTTATATGTTGAGAAGAGTTGGCATGTTAGAACTGTGTTGATGTATGTTGAGAACTTAGTTTCATAGATAATTTTACACATTGCTTAGCCATGAAATACTTACAAAAAGTTTAGTGATTGTATGAATTAGCACAATAATTTATAGAAACTCAAATATAATTTTTGTCAAAACTATGGCAGAAAACTAACACTATGATTCCATTGACAGTAATGCCATTGACTCTATTTACATTGATGGTATCAAATTCACCATAAATATAAACTTATAGTGTTGCTATACTTGTAGTGGTGGTTGTGAGTCCTCTTGCGGTTTACTCATTTAGATTTAGAGAAATCATGTCAAAGCTTTTGAATACTTCATCCTATGTTTCACTAAGAGTACACGGTAGAGTTCCTTTTCTTATTTAGTTATATATCTACACATATCTATTAACCACTTCAATATTGGTAATTTAATGTGTTTAAAATTGATTGAAGCTCTTGAGGAAGTTGTTTTTAATTAGTCCTTCAATTAAGTAACTAATATATCATTTTCAACAGGATTGGCCAATTGTAACGATGTGTGTTTATATTGGTGGCGGTATAACCGATGAAGATGCATTCAAGGTATCGAATAATCTTAGTTGTTTTATTTAATTAATTTTTTATTTCTTAATCAAGTATATTTGTAACTGTTTGTTAACTATTTTGGATAATTAACAAACTAATTATTTTAGACTAAACAAAAATTAAGAGACAGAGGACAAGGTTTTGGAATTCTGGTCTCTAAATTTCCAAAAGAAACTACTACTCATTACACTCTACAAGAACCTAATGAGGCAAGTATAATTTAATTAATTAATTAATTTGTTTACCACTGTATTATTTGTACATTCCTTAAATATATAAATTTACTATTTAATTATTTAAATATCATGCAGGTTATGAAATTTTTTTAATTTTATTTTTGTTTTGAATATGACATAGAGCAAAATATAATGAAAATCTAATTTAAGGGATTGAAATCTAATTGTTTTATATTGCAGATGAATGGGACAACTTTCTTGAAAGAATTGGTCGAGTTTCATCTGCTGAGGATCCAGAACTTCAAGAAAGTTCTAGTGAAAGTTTTAGTGACACTTTGGAACTTTATTTTTGGACATCTTATCGAGGGCGGACTATGGCAAGAACAGGCTATAAATTCTTGGCAAATCCTATTTGTCTGAGTTTGTTTCCATTTGATATGAGTTGATGCGTAGAAAATGTATTCCCCGTAATTTTGGTCTCTCCCCTCAGTACTCAATGTTATGTTTCCTCAATCCCTTCCTCTTTGGATTTTTTCAGTTTGTGGCATGATGTATTACAGGAGATTTTTGGTGTTGTAGAGCTATCTAGAGAGAAGATCATTGGGAGGTAGTTAAATAAACATATTTCTTGTTCCACTATAATTTTATGTTTTTTATTATTCTAATTAAGCTTGACATGTATATTTAACGACATCTACTATATCCATAGTTTATAATTATTCTGAAAACAATTTTATTACAAGTCAAGGTTTTGAATCATCACGAAAATCACGAGCACAAGCAGCGAAAGGCACCTGAAGCTGCTGAGATTACTTTGTTGTTGAAGAGGTATCAAAATCGTGTGCTCGCATTTTACCAAGAACCTTTAGTATCAAGACTAGCAGTATGATTATGTATTTTATATGGGCATATGTGTGCTTTAGATGCCATTTGGTTGCTATTTTATATTATAAGGAATACGTTGAACGAAAATATATATTATTACCTTTTCATAATCTTTAAAACCCCTTTTGTAATATTTAAAAATTTTAATGGTCTTAAGATAGCGCTTCTAAAAAAGTGATGTTAAAGAGAGGTATATAATAACGCTTTTAAAATAGAGCTATTAAATGATGATCCATAAACATGTGTTAGTGTAATATAGGCTATGATAGCGCTTTGAGGGAAGTGCTATTAAAGATTGGGCTTTTAATAGCGCCTAAAAAGCGCTATCATATGTGGACAATCTATAATAGGGGGGCTTTAATAGCTCTTAAAGGCGCTATTGAATGCCAAAAAAAGCGCTATTAAAAGTCTTTTTTGGCGTTGGTGAATATTTGAGACAAGAGAACTTAATTAAGATACTCATTGCAATTTATACTATACTACTTTAAATTGCTCATAATTTTATCTCTCACTTCATCTAAAAACCTTCTTGCATCATCATGCATCATTATCTTTAAAAAAAACCGTCTTCATCTAACTTTTGTGACAAGTGTTTGTACACAAAGTTGTAGGAGAATATTGTGATATTCCTTTGTCTCTATGTTGATTACATGTTGATCATTAACAACGAGATGAATGAAATCTTAGAAACAAAGAGGTTTCTAGCTTCCAAATTCAAGATGAAATTTTTTGAAATAGTTGACACTCCTTTGGATATCAGAGTAATGCGAAATACTGAGGGTTATGAACTTAGTCAAACACACTTTGTTGAGCAATTTCTTGATAAGTTCAAAATGCCACATTTCAAAAAGGTGAATGTTCAATTTGATCTCAGTGTCAAAATAAAGATGGAAGAGTTGTGGCCATATTAGAATACACAAGTGAAATTGGTTTTCCAGTGCAATGTACTATATGCGATATAGCAGTTCCAAATAGTAAATGTGTAGACAAACTAAAAATCTAAATGATGAGCATTGGAAGACCATCACAAGGATTTTTATTATCTTTTAAAACCAAAACTTGACTTCATTATGGTAGGTTTCCTCCCATATTAGAAGGATATACCAATGTGAGTTGGATATCGAGTGTTGGAGATCATGAATTTACAAATTCATGGATATTTACACTAAATGAGATATTATTTCTTGGAGGAGCAAGAAATAAACATGGATCACTTTTTAAACTATGGAATCAGCGTTTGTAGCTCTCGCTTCCACTGGTCAAGAATTTGAATGATTGAGGAATCTTTTGTTGGAAATTCCATTGGCTAAAGACAATGTTTCAAAGGTGTTTACACATTTCAATATTCAGGCCATTTTAGTTAGAGAATTCAAATAAGTGTAAAATGGAAAGTCTGGGCACTGAGGCTTAGACATTCATGAGAAAATTGATTAAATATATAATCATTTCACCCACATATATACGATGATCTATAATTTGGGAAATTCATTTACTAAGCTACTGGCCAGAGACTTAGTAAAAACAACCTCGAGAGGTATGAGGTTGAAACTCCTTGAGTAAGAGTTCCGACAACGGCGGTAACCCAATCTTATGTTAACAGAACATTAACCTCAAGATTCAATGGATAACAACAAGTCGTTGATTTGGATAATTGTCTAACATTTCGTGATAATGTTGACCTTAAAACGAGGGTTGAGTTTTATTTCAAACTCTTAATTAAGTTCAATACTGAGGGTACGTGTCTCGTGGAAAAGGACACAATATGAACTTCACCTATGTGAATTTCGAGATGGTGCCGTCTTAAAGTGGGAGTTGGAGTTTCTCTCATGAAAAATTAATGAAACATGATAACATATGGCCATAAATAAGTGCTAGGCGATAAATGCAGGCGAAGAACCATGAAAGAATGTGTGCAAGGTAACGCCGGTCTAATCACATGGATTAATGGTTTAAAAGCAATGCTACCTAACATTCCGATTAGACTTTGCGTTGTCCTTACTAAGGTTAAGTTTTAAATCGAAAGATACCTTACTCTATTAACATTCTTTGTTTCCTTTTTTTCTGGAATCGATCTTGTCATTATTTGAACAACTAGGGAATTATTGGAAATTATTAATAATTAATAATATTTAATCACCATGGGTGTGTTCTAAAATGACAATAAAATATCTATGTGAAGTTTGTATTTTGAATATGAAAATAGGCAACACTTCGTGAATTGTTACAATAGGTTGTTTGTTGTTTGAATCAGAAATAGGCAACATTTCATGAAGTGTGGCGGAATGAAAACATGCAACTCTTGGTAAATGTTGGAGTAGGCCAAGCATTGTAACTTTTGGAAAAAGGAATTGTTTTGCCAAGGGTCGCTACCTTATGAAACAATACTAAAGTGGCCTTTAAAAACCTCATTCTTAATTCATAAATTAATAACAAAAAATGTATATCTGATAAGCCTATCATCTTCACTAAAATTCCAGACACTCTTCGCTACTGTCATACCCCAAAATTTGTCCATCATATTCCAAGATATTTTGACTCACTTGACTCTCAATTACTCAAGACAATGCAAGATTCAGACACACTTACTCTCTCTTAAGCAACAAGACCCAAAATTAGGGTTTCTGATTTGATCAAGGAATTTGAATTTCTAATGCCCCAAGTGGACTTCATAGCATCTCATATTATTCAAAGCATCCTCATACCATGTTTCAAGCCCTGATTCACAAGATTGCTCAGTTAATGGCTCAAATGATCAATAATCGACTGGTTGACCTAAAAGTCAAACTATGGTCAAATCACTGTCAAAATTCCTGATTTATGGTCAACATCAAAATTTCGAAGTTACATTCATCATTTGATCAAGGGTTGATCATGATTCATCAACGAAAGCTCCAAAATAAACAAAAATCCAAGTTTCTAAATTAGGGTTTTAGGAGAAAAGTCAACCCAACTTTGACTGATCATATCTCTCTCATACTTCGTCAGATATTCCCCAACCAAAGCTCATTCTCAAGGAAATTTGAATCTCTACAACTTTGATGTTGGGCCCAAGGTCAAGAAATGCTTCTGCATAAGAGATATGAGCCAATGCATTACAGGTCCTTCTAGAAGATCGCCAAAAGGCTGTTTTTTGTCAGGAGCCATATCATCAAGATAAAATCTCCAAATGAAAAATATGTTCCAAAGTGGATTATAGAAGACATCTTTGGCTTTTCAAAAAGTCCTAGAACATGGTCATATGATAAAAATTGAAGGAGATACGAGGCTCAGAAGTTGGTCGACTTTCAAGAAAAATACAAAACCCTAATTGCATAATTTTGTGTTTTTGGACTAATGGGCCTAAAACATGGGTCCCAAACATGTCCATAGGATTTATGAACGTCCTTAAACTAATTAGTTTATTTTTACAATATTTATTTTGTTTCTTTGAATTTTAATTTATTTAAATGCAAATAAATCATTATAAAATATGGAAAATTAGTTTTAATGAAAGATTTGATTTTTAGTCAATTCTAAGCAATCAAGAGGGCCAAATATGATGCAAATTTCATGACAAAAGGTTTGGAAAAGATTGTATTAAAATTGATACAAAAATAGCAAATTTTCAATCAAAAATTGGAGAGAGCATTAGGGTTTCAAGGTCACCAAAAATTCAAGAAAAAGTGCAAATCTAGATTTCGTATTCCAGCCACTTTCAGGAACAAACAATCATCCTAACTCCTTCCTAAGGTAATATAGAGCATGTATGCATCGTTACTAAGCTTCCATAATGGCTATACTCTCCATATCAAATTCATCTTCTTCATGCATATCTTGAATTTTTGTATCTCATGTGATAGTTTATTTCAATGCAAGCTAACGTTTGGTATGAGTTCAGAAGATTACTTAGGGTGTCCTTGAACCTTTATTCATGAGTTTCCATGCAGAAACAAGCTTATGACATTGTTAGGGCAAACTCATGTTTGCGTTCGTGCTCCTACCTACAGGCGTCTAATGGCCAAAAAGATTACACCAATGGACTCAGAGACCTTGATTTAGGGGGTTAAGGTCCCCCTCATGTTTTTATCTGGCGCGTTTTTTTTGTTTTCAAAATTGCAGGAAATTCGAAGGATTTTCCGCAGGTAATTCGGCAGGAAAATCCCTAACAAATTCCGCAGGTAATATGAAGGAAGGAGACGAAGCTGACTCACTCTCCCACGTGACGCGTTTTCATTCTACTGGCGAGTCAATAGTCTCAATACCTCTCTCCCACGCGCATTGCTTCTCATTGGCCGGTCAACCTTTCAAATGTCCTCTCTCTCTCTCTCTCCTATTGGTCATGCGTACAACTTATGGGACCCACGCGTAACATCTTTTGAACTTTTCCATAAGCTTTTTCTTTTTTGTATATTAATTTTGTTATTGGCATTGTTAACAGCAAACTGACACAGTTCAAGTGGCATGGCGTGAGGATTTGTAATATGTGAAACCTGGGTTCGATACTCACGCAGGACATTTATTTTGATATTTTGTTTGTTATGCATACGTTCTTGATTCAGTGCGCCTCACCAACGAACGCCAATCATGCACCTTCCAGTCCCAACCGCCGGATCACCATGGATGCAGATCTGACGCCATTGGAAACGTAGGCATACCATGGATTTCATAAGGACGTCCACACAGAATCCAGAGCTAAGTTTTCTAATTTTGTTTTATATTTATTTACATAAATTCCTTTTCTAAAAGCTATTTCTTTTACTAACTATTGTTAATTTTTTTTTTCTAAAAATTATATTAACTAAGTAATGTTTTATTTTAATTATTAATTTTTAATCGAAAATTTGTTTTTAATCGGAAATTGTTTTTTTAACATTTAAAAATTAATTGTTTTGCATGTGTTTTTTTCTATTAAATAATTAATTTAAAACATCAAAGTTAATTTTTTAGGATTTAATTGATTAATCGAGAACATGATAAATAGATCCTTCATATACTAATCTTTTTTTTTAATTCTTGATTTTCAGGCTTGATCGAAGGTTCGACGACGATTCAAGCTATTTAAATATTTTTTGAATTAATTATAGTTCCTTAATTTCTGTCTTTATTTTCCGCATACCCCCTACAGGTGTTTATTGTAAATCCCCCATCCCTAAAACTGTAATAGCTTAGGACTTTTAATTTTCCGCACTTTAATTCTTGCACAATATTTATTGCGTGGTTAGTAAATTAGGGAGTGCAAACCATGAATTGGATCTAGAATGAGTAATTTTACAAGATAAATATAATCGAATTAAATCACATGATTGGTGCACACATACACCTTTAGGGTAACCTCTTTCGTTGCCTTATTGCCTGCTGCCTTCTCGATAAAAAAAATAGTCAAGTCCCTCGGATATAGGGATACCTTAGCTTGCTGCCTTCGATTCAAAATCACCATGTCTCTTCGATAAAAGATCATAGTCCCTTCGAGTTGCCTACGATAAATATGATCTCGTCCCTCGATTAAATGATGATAGTCCCTTTGAATGCTAAGGTATCCTTACTGTTGCCTAAATGACTATTATATCCTTCCCTTAGACTACCTGCCCTCTTTATGGTAGGGACAGTCTTATGGCGAACGATACTCCCGATGACCCTTTCAAATCCAATGAAAGACTTCCTTCCCTCTCATGGTATGGATAGACCCTTTCAAATTACTTTTCACACCTCTCTTTTCAAATACTTTCAAAACAAGGCTACGCTTATTTTACAAGCTAAAGTCCTTAACGAAGTTTTTACTATTCACACACGACACTTTTCAAACAATTCAAACAAACAAGTGAGTTAAGCAATTAAGAGCCCATGGATAACCATGGATACAAAGGGTGCTTTAAACCTCCCCTTTGTATAACTTACCCCCCGAACTCAAAATCTTTTTGAAAGGTCTTTTTCTGTTCTTTTAGCCTTTCTTTAAATTGGATAAAATAAAAGTCGGTGGCGACTCTTGCTATCCGCAACATTTATAAAAGTCAGTTCTCCCACCGTGTTACAGAACTGGCGACTCTGCTGGGGATGCTTTCGAATAAAAGAGGGGTTACCTTAAAGTTTAGGATCACTTAAATGTTTTGAATTGTTTGCTTTGCTTGCTTTATTTTAAAGGTTGCTTGGGATCTAAATGAAGGACGAATCCTATACCCGGATTCAAGTACACTTAAGATAGGAGTGGCATAGTCATGGCGACCTCTTTCACATATGTGGGAGATAAGTCAATATGAAGTTCACGCTTAAGTTAGGACTCCATAGATATATGCACACCTTTCTCAAATGAGGGAGGTCTATGTATGTAACTTTGGGTGCGCCGGAGCTCAAGGACTTTAGTTATCATTTAACCCATCTTGGCCTTTAGGACGTAGTGGGGGGGCTACTCTTGACGAATGTTGAGAGCCTAGTCGCTACCTGATACTACAACCCAGATAGGTTCTTTCTTAAAGTATCATTGCATGATGCGAATGCATCATGTCCGAGGGTGCTTTAGAGGGGATGACAATTCTGAGTAACTGGTAGAACCCTGTTGCTGAAATCTCTTTATCCATAGAAGTACCTTGGGAAAGGGAAGTTACCTGGTCAGACTCCATGCAAGCTTTTAAACCTAAGGACACTTGTGTGACTTGCTTGTGTGTGCTACTAACCCTTTGGTTTTCTTGCAGGTTTTTCTTGTGGGACTCACTCGTCCTTATTACCTTACGCTTTCCCTAACGCATTACATCTTCTTGACATCATAACATCATGACATTGCATGTTAACTAACCTTTTCAAGGATTCTAGGGATTTAGGGCGCACAATTTCAGGTGCTCTTATCAAGGACTGAATTCCTATCAAGGGGAAAGAGGATTTATTTTCCTCTGGCGTCATACCTTCTAATTCAGAGACTCAGTACCTATCAAGGGGCAAGAGGATTTATTTTCCTCTAGCCATGTACCTTCAAATTTAGAGATATCCCGAATTAGAGACGATGACCCACTCGATATGGTGAGCTTGATTCCCAAAGAAGGACGTCCCAAGACGAAAATCCGAGTTCTTCAGACAAGGCTGTGATCGATCAATTTCTAAATGTCGCAAACTAAATTTCCTAAAGATCCTTGAAAATATTGCATTTTCATTCATAACATTGCATAACAGGTTTCTACCACAGGTTTCTCATCCTCCCTCGCTATTTATTTCAGCATCATGAATCTCGAGCAATCAATCAAAGACCTTCAAACCCAGAATGCTGAGTTCCAAGCCCTGATTTTGAATTTGGCCAAGGGGCAAGACGAGTTGAAAACCCTATTGACCAAGAAGGAGAAAAAGCCTAGAAGATCTGTGGGTGTCCTTAACATGGGAAGAAGATTCCGAGGACCACTCAAGAAAGCCGAAGAAGTCAAGGTTTCCAAAGAGGATGACGATGAACAAAAGGACGACGCTAGTGTCAAAATTGATGCAAAAAGCAAGCATGATTCTGCTAACCCCTCTGAGGAAGAAGGAGACTACTAATTTGAGGGTGAACATCCAGACGACAAATACAAGTTGCTGGAAGAACGTATGAAAGCCATGGAAATTCAGAAGGTACCTGGGCTGGATTTTGAGGAACTAGGACTCATCTCAGGGGTTGTCATTCCTCCAAAATTCAAGACTCCGACCTTTGCTAAGTATGATAGAGTCTCCTGTCCTAAACTGCACTTAAAGTCCTATGTAAGGAAGATTCAGCCTCATACTGCTGACAAGATGCTATGGATCCACTTTTTTCAAGAGAGTTTATCTAGAACTCAACTAGAGTGGTACTATCAATTGGATGGTGCCAACATTCATACATGGGAAGATTTGGCAACTTCTTTCTATAAGCAATACCAATACAATGCTGACCCCGCGCTGACTTGCATGCAACTACAAAGCATGTCTATGGGTCCAAAAGAAAGTTTCAAGGAATATGCTCAAAAATGGAGAGACCTGGCTAGAAGAGTGCAACCTCCATTAGCTGACAGAGAATTGGTTGATATGTTCATGAGTACACTAACTGGTCCTTTCTACAGCCATCTAATTGGAAGCTCTTCATTTGGTTTTACCGACCTCATACTGATTGGGGAACGTGTTGAAAGTGGAATCCGAAGTGGAAAGATTCTAGTGACTTCAACTTTTAGTGTCACAAAAAAGTCGTACAATGGGAGGAATGAATCCGACATTGTTGGGGCAATCCTGGTCTCTAATCAAGCATCGATACAACAACAAGACAACCAACATAAACAAGGCGCATCCAAAAGACAATTCACAAAGATCAACATGTCTTTGACTAAAGCGCTGCAACACTTGTTGAAAGCAGAGCTACTTACACAAATAGCTCCTCATCCAAATCCCAACACTTCCTCCCCTCGCTATAATCCCAACGCGAGGTGTGCATATCACTCCAATAGTCCTGGACATGACACTGACAGTTGCTGGACATTGAAGAATAAGATTCAAGACATGATCGATGCTGGGGAAATCAAGTTCGACCCTCCTGCAACCTCTAACGTGATCACTGCTCCCATGCCCAATCACAACAAGATTGCTAATGCTGTGGATGGCTAAACGGACGAACTTTTAGATCATTAGATTTACTTTCATTTGCAATTTCTTTTCTGTTTGTTTAAACATTTGACTCATGATAGACATTATCTATTTTAATAATCATCATTAATGCATTGCATATGTTTGTCTTGAATAAATTATTTCGATATCACTCATTTTAAATTGTGTCTTTACTTTGCATATGTTTTGTGTTATTCAACTCCTGCTAAGCTGCAAGGCTTTTGACGGAGGATGACGAAAACAATACTGCAACCTCATACAGTATACTTTTGAACGGACTATGTTGACGATGTACAGGCATTGTTTCAATTCCTAAACAGTGGAGATATAAGGATGTTAATCCCTCGTCAACCCCTTTGAGCCTAAGAAGTAGAAGTTTTCTTTCTCGTACAGATTAAAACCTTGATTATAACCTGGGGCAGGGTAGTTACTCAGTTAACTCAGTCATGCTAGTCATTATTTACACAAATAATGATGAGTTCCCGCAACCAGTAAGTCATGCAGTCAATATCCACCAAAAAGAGAAGAATGTTAAGTCAAAACCTATGAAGGAGACTTATCAAAAATCGGATCATCCCGCTGACTGTAATCTCAAAATAAACAGTTCAGGCAAAAGTTAGGGACAACAAATTCAAAAAAGAGGTCACTACAAATCCTCGAAAAAAGAAAAATAATTACAAAAAAACGGATGACTGCCTATCCAAATAAACTTCCAATACCTTAATCATCATCAAATGTCAATGTTACGGCTTCAAGACCTGCTAGAACTTAAATGCAAAGTTAACTGAGCATAGGATCAAAGAACATCACGAAGATTGGGATGGGTATAAATAAACTTTGAGCCATTACCCTTTGTTTCTTAAACCGTGAACCAAGCCACGTTACAACCCTTGAAAGTCCTAACTGAAGCATGGTTAGTTTGAAAGCATACTGTTACCCAAAGGGTATCCCGACTCCTTAAGGTTTACCACAAATGCTGAGTTGATATTCCGTTTTTACAAATGTCACGTTTTATAAACATCATGCTTTTACATCTTCTGTTTTAATGTTTTTCAAAAAAATCAAGACAGACATATGCACTGCATCTCATGCATTCATTATTAAACATATTTTGCTACATAATTTCAAATGTTAGCACCAGAAAGAATTTGCACAAGGTACGACTAATGACTAAAAGTCATCCCGATAGACGAAACTATTCTAGCAGCAACATCTCTTATAACTAACTCAGCTGATTAAAAGTTAATGAATACGAGGGGCATGACATGTTTTATCCAATCAATCTGGGGCAATCAAGTCAAGGTTCAAAGAATCTCTCACGAGCATCGAACAATCAGGGGCATTTCCCAAGTCTATGAGTACTAGGGGCATCACCCATAGTATATATCTCAAAAGTTCCTCACAAGGTGAATCTCTTCAAAGTCCCTACTAGCTGGGGCAAAGCTATGCAAGGCATGTTCGACACTTCGATCGATACTCATCCCAATCAATACAAGTCCAGGAATGACAGTTAGTATAATACTGGGGGAAATGTTCAAGGCATCCACGCCTCCCCACAGCGCCATCTTCACAGGGGCATATCCCCACAGAGTAGTCCTCGAGAAGTTATATAATCATCATAAAGGTTGGCACTCACAATTGAGTTGAGTCAGATGCAACATCGGATATTATATTCATCTCTCTTATCCCCAATCAGGGTACATCGAGATCAATCACTCAAATGGCTCTCATCCCCAAGCAGAAATCATAATCCCCAACTGAGTATCCTCGAGCATGAAGCGGGAGTTCTTACTAAAACAGAATACTTGTACTTTGTATTCTCCATAACATTCAGGGATTTATTTTTCCCCGCCAGACTATTCTACGATCTACTATCATCATTGACAACACGTTGCATACATACATCATTCATAATCAATCATTACATAAATACATACCATGCATCATGGCATTGCATGCTGTTAACTTTGTTTTTCAGGTAAGTTCCCAAGCGGACGAATATCATCAATAAATCAATCTCTGTCAGATATAAATTCTGTAAAGCATATCCCTCCAGAAATTCTGAAGACACCTACATCAGATATACATTCTGGAAGCTCGAACCCCGGACATTCTGAAAAATCCAATCAGATGAACATTCTGGAAGCGTGACCCCCAGACTTCTGAAACATTCCAATCAGATACACATTCCAGAAGCTCGAACCCCGGACATTCTGAAAATTCCAATCAGATGCACATTCTGGAAGCTTGACCCCCAGACTTCTGAAACATTCTTATCAGATATACATTCCGGAAGCTCGAACCCCGGACATTCTGAAAATTCCAATCAGATGAACATTCTGGAAGCATGACCCCCAGACTTCTGAAACATTCCAATCATATATACATTCCGGAAGCTCGAACCCCAGATATTCTGAAAATTCCAATCAGATGAACATTCTGGAAGCGTGACCCCCAGACTTCTGAAACGTTCCAATCAGATACACATTCCGGAAGCTCGAACCCCGAACATTCTGAAAATTCCAATCAGATGCACATTCTGGAAGCTTGACCCCCAGACTTCTGAAACATTCTTATCAGATATACATTCCGGAAGCTCGAATCCTGGACATTCTGAAACTTCCTATCAGGTGCATATTTTGACGTCTGACACTTATCTCTTTTAGATGGCATCTTTAAGCCCATCTCACAAATCCTTCTCATCATGTTAGTCCCCTGGCAGTGATCAGTCGGTCTTTATCATATTAGTCCCCTGGCAATGGTATCTACATCAGTCTCCTGGCAGTAATCGAAAACAATTCAAGATCTCATTCAACTACTACAAACGGTGCTGACACGATCGATTTTCAAAAGATTTAATTCTATCACCACGAACGGTGAAGACACGATCATCCTTCCAAGATCTAATTCAGCTACTACGAACGGTGCTGACACGGTCGATTTTCAAAGATCTAATTCTATCATCACGAACGATGAAGACACGATCAGCTTTCTAAGATCTAATTCATTTACCACGAACGGTTCTGACACGGTCGACTCTCAAAGATAAAGGCAGATATAATCTACCCAAAGATTCAGCCTGACACTCATCATCACCTCCGATACAGTCTAGTGCATGACTTATTCTGTTTATCAAGAGCGGGATGGCATCTTTAAGCCCATCATCGATAACATTCAACCAACAACTGGATGGCATCTGTAAGCCCATCTCAGATAACTTTCTGTCAACATACAGATGGCATCTTTAATCCCATCTCCAACAAACACTTCTCAATACTTCAAGCTCAGATGTAGTCTAATGCACGACTCATTCTGACTTTCATATTATCAATATCGGATGGCATCTTTAAGCCCTTCTCCGGCAAAGGTCCCTACCTCGGCAAGGGCAAATTTCTTGGTATTCTAGTGTTCAATCCTCTTCTACCTTCAGATCACGATTGGCACACGTGCCAATCTACCTCTTCCGATTTAAGAAGATTGAACAGGGGCAGCTGTCATACCCCAAAATTTTCCCATCATATTACAAGATATTTTGACTCACTTGACTCTCAATTACTCAAGACAGTGCAAGATTCTGACACACTTACTCTCTCTTAAGCAACAAGACCCAAAATTAGGGTTTCTGATTTGATCAAGGAATTTGAATTTCTAATGCCCCAAGTGGACTTCATAGCATCTCATATTATTCAAAGCATCCTCATACCAAGTTTCAAGCCCTGATTCACATGGATTAATAGTTTAAAAGCATTGCTAACTAACATTCCGATTAGACTTTGCGTTGTCCTTACTAAGGTTAAGTTTTAAATCGAAAGATACCTAACTGTATTAACATTCTTTGTTTCCTTTTTTCTGGAATCGATCTTGTCATTATTTGAACAACTAAGGAATTGTTGGAAATTATTAATAATTAATAATATTTAATCACCATGGGTGTGTTCTAAAATGACAAGAAAATATCTATGTGAAGTTTGTATTTTGAATATGAAAATAGGCAACACTTCGTGAATTGTTGCAATAGGCTGTTTGTTGTTTGAATCAGAAATAGGCAACATTTTATGAAGTGTGGCGGAATGAAAACATGCAACTCTTGGTAAATGTTGGAGTAGGCCAAGCATTGTAACTTTTGGAAAAAGAAATTGTTTTGCCAAGGGTCTCTACCTTATGAAACAATACTAAAGTGGCCTTTAAAAACCTCATTCTTAATTTAGAAATTAATAACAAAAAATGTATATCTGATAAGCCTATCATCTTCACTAAAATTCCAGACACTCTTCGCTACTGTCATACCCCAAAATTTGCCCATCATATTCCAATATATTTTGACTCACTTGACTCTCAATTACTCAAGACAATGCAAGATTCGGACACACTTACTCTCTCTTAAGCAACAAGACCCAAAATTAGGGTTTCTGATTTGATCAAGGAATTTGAATTTCTAATGCCCCAAGTGGACTTCATAGCATCTCATATTATTCAAAGCATCTGATAACACGATTTTATATCGTATATTTAGCTTGAAATCCATAGATATTTATAGCATTTTCCATTTATTATGTTAATTTATTATGATATTACGCGAGTATTTGCTTTGTTTCAGGTTCCACACTCTAATTACGACTATTTGCGAAAAGGAAAGAAAATGGAGCTTAAATGACCAATATTTATGCCTAAAAGATGAAAAAGGAGTGCTAAAGTGAAAAAGGAGTGCTAAAGTGAAAGAGGGGTGCAATTAGGACCCAAAAGGCCCAAAAGAGACAGTCCAGCCCACCATGGAACCAAAGGCGCGTGGCCCAAACCTTCCCAGCAAGTGGAGACGCACGTCTCCAACGTTCTTCTGCCACGTCACCAAGAGGAGACGCCCGTCTCCAACTGCTCCTGGATTTTCTCCACTTGAGATGCACGTCTCAAGTCCTGCATCCAGTCCTCCTGAAGAAACGGAGACGCACGTCTCCACACCCAGTCTGCAAAAATCCCCACTTTTCACGCAACGTCACAGCAAAACCTCTCCTATAAATAGGACCTGCTACCTCACTTTCAAAGAGTCCGATTTCCTGCCAACGAAGTGCTGCCGAAATTGTACCGCGAACCGTATTTCTTTATTCTGCTTACATTCAAACACTTATTTTCTCACAACGATTTCTACACTGGAAATTGTTGTGAACTTTTTATAGATCTAGCCTTACGTTAGATTTATCGCTTTATTTCCTTGTTTATTTTTTTCTGTCTGTTTAAATTCCGAAGAACGATCCAGCCAACCTGTGGTGGAAGTTCAGTACTCGAAGATTCAATTACCATTTATTTAATTCAGGTTTTTATTTACTGCTTTAATTTATATTATTATTGCATGATATATTGTATGCCATTTATTATGCCTATTATTATGAACCGAATCGATTTATGCATGTTTAACCATATTAATATGTCTGGCTAAATTATTATGATATCGGTATGTAAAGTAAGTTAACCGTAGGGATCCGAAATAAATTTGCTTAACTATGTTTTATTAACTATCACTTGTTTTTGGTCTGTATGTCTAATTTAATTAGCAAGTCTTAAAACCAATAGAGCGAAAGTTTGAGGGGTTAAGACGGTCAAAGGTTAAAATCAACAGAGCGAAAGTTTGAGATCTTTAACTGGATAGTAGACATAGGACATTAGTTTTAAGGATGGCGAAAGCGTATTAAAACTAATTAGGACTTATTTATTTTCAAAAATTGTTTTTACACCCGACGGGATGGCGAAAGCGTACGTTAGGGATATTAGCATGTTCCGAGTCAACAGAGCGAAAGTTTGAGATTAGGAGATTTAAATAGATAACAACTTCATAAAACGGGCATTTTATTAATTACGTTGTTTCCAAAAAGCTTTTCTAAAATCTAATGGGATGGCGAAAGCGTACATTAGGATTAGGATAGTAATCTAAATCAATAGAGCGAAAGTTTGAGACGAGGATTTTTAATCAATTGAATTAGTAAAGATTTTTAATTAAATTATGCAAAAGCCAATAGACCTTCGGATCACCTTAAGTTAAACGAAATACATACTGATATCTGTCTTTTATTATATTCTTAATTTTTCACTCACTTTCCCTTAGAAACAATCAAAATTTTAGTAGCCCTAGCTTTACATAGTAACCTTAGATAACGGTAGATCGATTCATAGTCCCTGTGGATTCGATATCTTTTAAAACTACACGACACGACTGTGCACTTGCAGTTATCAGATTTATAGACACGTAAAGTCGCGATCAGCGTCCTCATACCAAGTATCAAGCCCTGATTCACAAGATTGCTCAGTTAATGGCTCAAATGATCAATAATTGACTTGTTGACCTAAAAGTCAAACTATGGTCAAATCACTGTCAAAATTCCTGATTTATGGTCAACATCAAAATTTTGAAGTTACATTCATCATTTGATCAAGGGTTGATCATGATTCATCAAGGAAAGCTCCAAAATAAACAAAAATCCAAGTTTCTAAATTAGGGTTTTAGGAGAAAAGTCAACCCAACTTTGAGTGATCATATCTCTCTCATACTTCATCAGATATTCCCCAACCAAAGCTCATTCTCAAGGAAATTTGAATCTCTACAACTTTGATGTTGGGCCCAAGGTCAAGAAATGCTTCCGCATAAGAGATATGAGCCAATGCATTACAGGTCCTTCTAGAAGATCGCCAAAAGGCTGTTTTTTGTCAGGAGCCATATCATCAAGATAAAATCTCCAAATGAAAAATATGTTCTAAAGTGGATTATAGAAGACATCTTTGACTTTTCAAAAAGTCCTAGAACATGGTCATATGATAAAAATTGAAGGAGATACGAGGCTCAGAAGTTGGTCGATTTTCAAGAAAAATACAAAACCTTAATTGCATAATTTTGTGTTTTTGGACTAATGGGCCTAAAACATGGGTCCCAAACATGTCCATAGGATTTATGAACGTCCTTAAACTAATTAGTTTATTTTTACAATATTTATTTGGTTTATTTGAATTTTAATTCATTTAAATGCAAATAAATCATTATAAAATATGGAAAATTAGTTTTAATGAAAGATTTGATTTTTAGTCAATTCTAAGCAATCAAGAGGGCCAAATATGATGCAAATTTCGTGACAAGAGGGTTGAAAAAGATTGGATTAAAATTGATACAAAAATAGCAAATTTTCAATAAAATTTCTCACCATAAAACCACATGATTTTATGTGATTCTCTCAAAAATATTTTGACCTAATTCCATTCCTCTATATAAGGAGAACACTCACCAATCTTAAAAAAGAAACGAAAGTTGAAGAGAGCATTAGGGTTTCAAGGTCACCAAAAATTTAAGAAAAAGTGCAAATCTAGATTTCGTATTCCAGCCACTTTCAGGAACAAACAATCATCCTAACTCCTTCCTAAGGTAATATAGAGCAGGTATGCATCGTTACTAAGCTTCCATAAAGGCTATACTCTCCATATCAAATTCATCTTCTTCATGCATATCTTGACTTTTTATATCTCATGTGATAGTTTATTTCAATGCAAGCTAACGTTTGGTATGAGTTCAGGAGATTACTTAGGGTGTCCTTGAACCTTTATTCATGAGTTTCCACGCAGAAACAAGCTTATGACATTGTTAGGGCAAACTCATGTTTGCGTTCGTGCTCCTACCTACAGGCGTCTAATGGCCAAAAAGATTACACCAATGGACTCAGAGACCTTGATTTAGGGGGTTAAGGTCCCCCTCATGTTTTTATCTGGCGCGTTTTTGTGTTTTCAAAATTGCAGGAAATTCGAAGGATTTTCCGCAAGTAATTCTGCAGGAAAATTCCTAACAAATTCCGCAGGTAATATGAAGGAAGGAGACGAAGCTGACTCACTCTCCCACGTGACGCGTTTTCATTCTACTGGCCAATCAATAGTCTCAATATCTCTCTCCCACGTGTGTTGCTTCTCATTGGCCGGTCAACCTTTCAAATGTCCTATCTCTCTCTCCTATTGGTCCTTCGTACAACTTATGGGACCCACGCGTAACATCTTTTGAACTTTTCCACCAGCTTTTTCTTTTTTGTATATTAATTTTGTTATTGGCATTGTTAATAGCAAATTGACACAGTTCAAGTGGCATGGCGTGAGGATTTGTAATATGTGAAACCTGGGTTCGATACTCACGCAGGACATTTATTTTGATATTTTATTTGTTATGCATACGTTCTTGATTCAGTGCGCCTCACCAACGAACGCCTATCATGCACCTTCCAATCCCAACCGCCGGATCACCATGGATGCAGATCTGACGCCATTGGAAGCGCAGGCATACCATGGATTTCATAAGGACGTCCTCACAGAATCCAGAGCTAAGTTTTCTAATTTTGTTTTATATTTAATTACATAAATTCCTTTTCTAAAAGCTATTTCTTTTACTAACTATTGTTTATTATTTTTTTCTAAAAATTATATTAACTAAGTAATGTTTTATTTTAATTATTAATTTTTAATCGAAAACTTGTTTTTAATCGGAAATTGTTTTTTTAACATTTAAAAATTAATTGTTTTGCATGTGTTTTTTTTCTATTAAATAATTAATTTAAAACATCAAAGTTAATTTTTTAGGATTTAATTGATTAATCGAGAATATGATGAATAGATCCTTCATATACTAATCTTTTTTTCATTCTTGATTCTCAGGCTTGATCGAAGGTTCGACGACGATTCAAGCTATTTAAATATTTTTTTGAATTAATAATAGTTCCTTAATTTCTGTCTTTATTTTCCGCATACCCCCTACAAGTGTTTATTGTAAATCCCCCATCCCTAAAACTGTAATAGCTTAGGACTTTTAATTTTCCGCACTTTAATTCCTGCACAATATTTATTGCGTGGTTAGTAAATTAGGGAGTGCAAACCATGAATTGGATCTAGAATGAGTAATTTTACAAGATAAATATAATCGAATTAAATCACATGATTGGTGCACACACACCTTTAGGGTAACCTCTTTCGTTGCCTTGTTGCCTGCTGCCTTTTCCATAAAAAAAAATAGTCAAGTCCCTCGGATATAGGGATACCTTAGCTTGCTGCCTTCGATTCAAAATCACCATGTCCCTCCGATAAAAGATCATAGTCCTTTCGAGTTGCCTACGATAAATATGATCTCGTCCCTCGATTAAATGGTGATAGTCCCTTCGAATGCTAAGGTATCCTTACTGTTGCCTAAATGACTATTATATCCTTCCCTTAGACTACCTGCCCTCTTTATGGTAGGGACAATCTTATGGCGAACGATACTCCCGATGACCCTTTCAAATCCAATGAAAGACTTCCTGCATGCCCTCTTATGGTATGGATAGACCCTTTCACCCGAAAGACTTAAAGAACATGAAAGACAAACTTAGGGTAGGTAGTTCTCATTTGCTTGCTCACATTCAAACTTTCAAATTACTTTTCACACCTCTCTTTTCAAATACTTTCAAAACAAGGCTACGCTTATTTACAAGCTAAAGTGCTTAACGAAGTTTTTACTATTCACACACGACACTTTTCAAACAATTCAAACAAACAAGTGAGCTAAGCAATTAAGAGCCCATGGATAACCATGGATAGAAAGTGTGCTTTAAACCTTCCATTTGTATAACTTACCCCCCGAACTCAAAATCTTTTTTAAAGGTCTTTTTCTGTTTTTTTAGCCTTTCTTTAAATTGAATAAAATAAAAGTCGGTGGCGCCTCTTGCTATCCGCAACATTTCTAAAAGTCAGTTCTCCCACCGCGTTACAGCGACATTCGAGTTTTCGCCGGTCTTACGCAAACTCAATAATTGGCTGAATTATCCTGGATATTCTTGCGTTCCAACTCTAAGACAATATAGAGAGTGCTTGAAATACTTATAAGGAAAGTGATTTCGTTCACGATTTAGCGTCGAACTATTTGAATGAAATTATTTTTTAACAGCTTTTGCACTTCCAGAATCTGCACCGTCATTGAACCAACTCCTCGCCTCAGCATCCCTTGTTTTGGTGAAAAATTGTAATTGTTCTATTATGTTATCTTATTTTCTTTAACCGTTTCGAGAACGAGGTTACCATTGTTTTGAAGCTTTAAATGTAAAGGAAAGGAGAAGTATTTGAAATGGACGTGAATATTACTTTCCAATTTGTGGAACATCATCATGGTGGCTACTCCTGTTACAACCGCAACAAGAATATTAGCTCCCATTTTTTTACTCCATTAAAGCTATTTCACTAAAGTAAAGAGCTCCAGATGAACGGGTTGAAAATAGGCAAGACGTGCACATAGGACGTTGAAAAGTTTAGTGAAATTGCATGCATTGGTTCATGGGTTTGTGTGAGGAGACAATCGCGTATAGAAATGCATTGTATGCATGCACTTGTTTGTTTGGTAAAAATAATGAATTTTCTTATATATTATTTCGTAGGATTGTAAAACAAGTCAAGTGATCTAGCCCACCCATGAAACCTGCGTATGCTGTTAAATCGATGTTTATTTTAGAATGATTATTTAAAATAAAATAATCCATTTAAACAGCCACGCTGGAACAGAAAAGGAATCTTGGTTGAAATAGTGCGCACGGGGGCCATAACATGGAATCTTGATATAATGAGGGGGAATAAAAAAATTCTTTTACAGAGGGCTAAATCAAATCTCGCCTAATCAAATCTCGCCTACATTACACGGAAGTTTTATATATTTAACCAAAAAATCAATTATTGATATAAATATTTTTATATATGAAAAATGATATTTATGACTAAAATATTTATGATCTAATAAATTTGTTTATTATTGATCTAAATATATTTTTTTCTTTTCTAATTTTTTATTTACAATAAATATATTATATAAACAAATGAATATAGATGTGAATGCACAAGTTTGTTAAAGTAGAATAATGGTTATGAAGTAAGTGTTTTAGGGCATGAAAGTTCTTTTTTATTTCTATCCTAGAAGTTCACAAGTGGACATTATTAGGATGAAATGGACTATGCATCATAGGGGTGGCAAACGGGCATGTCCGCCCCGCAAAAACTCGCAAGAAAATGGGGCGGGACGGTCATAGTAGAGGGTGCGGGCCTAAAACTTTGGTTTGCCTCGCAAAAAAATGAGGGCGGGGCGGACTAAGCCCGCATTCACCGTACTTTTTAAGCCTAAAAGTATAAAATTTATGTTAATTTTAGTGTCCGCAAAAGTCCGCATAAAAAACGGGACGGAGCGGGTCGGTCACACTACAGCGTGAGGGCCTAAAACTTTGACCCGCCCCGCACAAAAGTGTGGACAAAACAGACATGCTCAATAGGCCGGACCGTTTTGCCACCCCCTAATGTATCATGACTACAATCATCATGTATGGGATTTGTGATAGCTCATTCATTAATGTTACATACACATTAATGGTTAAGTATAAAATGTTGTTTATTACAACTTACAATTACAATGTGTAACAAATTATAAGTAAATTTGGCTTTTTTTTATTCATTATTCAATAATCTAAGCAAAATTTGCTTATAAGCGAAACTCACGTGTTAAACTTAATTAATGGTAGATAACATGTTACAAACTAAAGATTTATCCATACTAAAGATTTATCTAACAAATTTGATTTCTCTTTTGCTTATATTATATACCTTTGACTTTTTCATTTCTTAAATACAAAAATTATGATCTACTTCATACATTATGCACACAATATTTTTCCAGTTAAACAGTAGATCAAGAATCCTGAATCAACTTGGTTTAGTACAATATCTAGAACAAAAAAATTAGGAACAAATTCATTGTGTTACAAATTAATTCCACAAAAACTTGGTCACTATGTCAAGCATTAGTGTTAGGTCCAGCCGGTTTCGAATTGAGAAGTGGCTGAAGAGCTTTAACAACAATTGTCATGTTTGGCCTGAAATCTGCTTCATACTGAACACAAAGTGCTGCAACTGCTGCCAACTACACATCCACATCAAACACCAATTACAAAACACTCTCGTCGATGATAAATCGAAGAGAAATAAAGAAACGAACCTTAGCGATTGCTTTTGGCGGATACTCGTTGTTTAGTTTAGGATCGACACATTGTTTCACTTTGTCTTCACTTAGTCTTGGAGTTGCCTATAGTAATATCAGAAAACAAGAGTATACAATAATGAAAACTTAGTCCAAAAGAGAGTTAAACCACATGAGAATGTTTGAAAGGACATACCCAAGTTACAAGACTTTGTTGCCCTTTAGGCATTGTATGATCCACTGGCTTTCTTCCTGTCAAGAGTTCTAAAAGCACAACGCCGAAACTGTATACATCGCTTTTTTGGGTTATTTGTCCTGTCATGGCATACCTGAAAACGAAAGTAATCATTTCGATAACCATTAAACTATTTCGTACAAAATGTTGTCACATAGCAATTTTGTTGTGTCATAGCATGTGCAAATTGTTAAATCTGACACAAATGGTATCACGCAATCTTGGTCATTTGATCTCGATTAGAAAACTTACATTTCGAGATTAAATTTTAAAGTTGGTTACATATGTTGAAACATAGTTTGTCTGATCTCAATCTGATGGCCGAGATTGCATGACTATGTCTACTAACAAATTAAGAGTGAGGTAGAGTTCGAGAATACATACTCTGGAGCATGATAGCCAAATGTTCCCAAAACTCTTGTTGAATGTAGCCGGGCTGCGGTGTCGGAAGACTGATTTGTCAAGTTGAAATCTGCAACCTTAGCCTCATAATCATTGAATAACAAGACATTGCTGGATCTAACATCTCTATGAACTATTGAAGGTTGAACTTTCTCATGAAGAAACTCAAGTCCTTTTGCTGCACCAAACGCAATTTTTACTCTCTCGTTCCAATTTAAAACTGGACCAGGTTCTGCCCCTTGAACTCCTTTCCTTCCTGCAACAACAAAACCGTAGTAGTCAGGACTGTTTTTGAGAACAAGCAAAGCGGGCTACCGCACAAGCTCAAAATTTGGCACGAATCTATTTTCTTAATACTAGCTATGTCTCTAAATATCAGAAGTTAGTTATATCGTTAAGCATACCGTGTAATGTGTCGTGCAAAGAACCAAGACTTGCATATTCATAAACCAAAATTCTGTTATTCGCCTCGAGACAATATCCCATCAACGCGACAAAATGTTCATTCTTCAATCTCGAAACAATTGCTAACTGTATAATTCAGACGGTGAGAATCCAAACCACCTAGACTAAACATTTCGTCGATAAATTACCAATCTCAAATATAAGAAAAAACTACCTGTGATTCAAAATCGGAGTCAACTTCCGGTGTAGAACTAGTATCCAACTTTTTGATTGCAGCCTCAACACCGTCGCTCATCTTTGCACGGAAAACCCTCCCATAGGAACCTTCCCCAATGAGTGCTTTTGTTCCAAAGTTCTCTGTTAACCGCTTTAACTCGTTCAACTTAAATTCAGGTATCTCAATTTCTAATGCTTTTTGAGGACCACCACTCTTCACAATATTGCTCCTTGGCTCTCCTCTATCACCACCTGCATTCAAAGATAGTAAATTACTTCACATCAAAAGAAGGTTCGCAGCCGATATTTGATCGCGATTATCCTAGTATAGTACAAGGCATTTTGATCGCGATTATTATCTATGATATCAAAGATCACAAATGCGATGAATTACCTCCTCCACCACCACCAGCACCGTATGCGTTAGCCCCAATAGCTGCTGCACTATAATGGTTTGCAGCTAAACCGTTAAAATCCTCTTCTGCACCTCCACAGCACAACATAGCTCAAAGTTGTCTAGTTGAATCACACTACCCTAAACAAACGCATTAAAATTAAACAATATTCGATTAATAACTCGAAAATGTTGCAAGACTAAAAAAATTTACCATAAAGTTTGTATTAGGAAAATGTAGAAAATGACGTGAAGATGTTGTAACAACCGAGCTAAAGAACTAAAAAATATATTGTTACATTTCCATCGAAAATCTTAAAAGTTCAGTGTATCTATCTTTATAGCACAGACACCTCTAAAAAATGTTTTCTTATTCATTTTTTCAAGTTATTATTGATGTCGACGTGTCATTGTCGTATTTCTAATGTCCGTGCTTCACAAGTATTTATTACCTCTTATATGAGAGCTTCGAGAACAATAAGTAGTTTTTTGAACCTTAATCTTTCTCAGAGAGAATTTGACAGCACAAAAAGTCCTAATTTACAAAGAAAAACTTATCAATTTTCATTTGCTATATGAAAAAAAAAATGTAAAAGATGGAGAAATTGCATTCTAGACAAATCACATGCAACCAAGAACAAAACATTTGTAGGATATGGAAACCTACAAGGAAAATAAAAAGGATCGATATAGAAAGAAAAAAATATAAACCAAGGATATGATATAGTGATTGATTACCTGTGACCTGTTTGTGAATGCAAGAATGAATGAATGGATAAGAAAATGAAATGAATTGGAATTAGAATTGGAAAGGGGAAGAAGAAGAACAAAAAGGTGTTGTTGTTCTAACTTCTTCCAAATGAAAATAATCAAGTTTTGGACAAAAGGTGCATGTTTATGCGTTTCCCGGGAAAATCGGTTGTGTTTTTATCATATAAGTTAAAGCTAGTGCTGCTCTAACCTTGACCTTCCAAGGGTTGTGTACGTGCCACCACGATGCACGTACTTCGCATATTACTATTTTCATGTAGTTTTTTATATTCAATGTGTTTGTGAATTTTCTTTTCTTAAATGTTTCTTATATTTCTATCCCCTACTTATCAGCCCGGGATATATATATATATATATATATATATATATATATATATATATATATATATATATATATATATATATATATATATAAAAAAGCATTGTTATGTGTACACTTTTTTTTACGCCTAATACATACATCGTATACACTGTTCACCGTATTTATACGATGAACAGTATTTTTAATTAAAATAATATTTTTTTAAAAAGAAGAGGTAAGCACAAAGCTTTTCCAGAAGCTCTATCGTGGTATGATAGACTCTCTTTTGTATTTGATTGCTTCTCGTCCAGATATTTTATTCAGTGTATGTATGTGTGCACGTTTTCAATCAGATCCAAGGGAAACTCACTTAACAGCTATTAAGAGAATCCTAAGATATCTGAAAGAAACAACTAACCTTGACTTGATGTATAAGAAAACATTATAATACAAGCTATTAGGTTTCTGTGACGCAGACTATGCAGGAGATAGAATTGAACGCAAAAGCACTTCTGAAAACCGTAAGTTTCTGGGTGAAAATCTCATCTCATGATCAAGCAAAAGACAATCAACTATTGCATTATCTACTGCTAAAGCAGTATAAATATATCAGCATCAATGTGCAGTACTTAGATGCTTTAGATGAAGAGTCAACTTGAAGATTTTCAGATATACAAGAGTAACATTCTTATCTTTTTTGATAATACTGCTACTATTTGCTTAAGTAAGAATCCTATTTTACACTCAAGAGCTAAACACATAGAAATCAAACATCATTTTATTAGAGATTATGTTCAGAAAGAGACTCTTATTTTAAAATGTATAAATACAGACCATCAATGGGCTGATGACATATTCACAAAACCCTTAGCTGAAGATAGATTTCTATTCATTCTGAAACATCTGAAAATGTAATTTTGTCCAGAATGAATCTCTTTTATGTGTTATATGCTTATGAGAAAAATAAGATTTTGATCTTATGCAAGCTTGTTATTTTGTCAAAGATACTTCTACAAGGTAGAAGATGTCTTAGTCAGAAATATCTCTAGTTAGAAACCTGTTGGTATTCGTGACTTCGAGAACAATAACTCATGGTTCTTCAAATAAATGGATTTGATCTAGACTTATGTCATATATCATAACACATTATTTGGAAAAAAAACCTCGAGCAGTGGGAAAAGATTTTGATAATAGTTAAAATCTTTATGTTTCTACCCTATCATGTTTATTTATGGAATTGCTGAGACAAGCTTTAATTGAGATTAAATCTGGTTAAGCACGACCTTCCACTTTCTTGTTTCTTTTGTCTCATTGCATTTATTTCCCTGACAATTAATTGTCTTGGTAATGATGGTTTCTTTTTATTCTATCTCGTTCCAAGTTCTGTCTTAACTATTTTGAGAGTCTCAAGGGTGATCTGTTACGTGACAAGATCATTTATATTGTCATTTACGTTTTCTCCACTCCTATATATTTGTACTCTTTGATTCACTTTCATTCTTCATCCTTCCTCGGTCTCTTGTTTCTTAACTCTTTAACTTTCCTTCTTCTTTCATCATGCCATCAAAAACCTTCTGTGGAGATGATGATCTTTTGGAAGTCATTAATGAAAAGTGTTCAAATCTAATTAGTTCAAACAATTACTTCTTTCTTAATATTCATGTTCAAGGATGGACCAGCTATATCGCCTTGCTTAGAGAACCCATCTATCCAAACCTTATGCAAGCCTTTTGGAGGTATGTGTTTGTTAGCAGTGATAATAGTTACATACAATCAAGTATCTTTGGTTTCCCATTCATCATCACTCCCTCTTCTATTTTTAAAGCCATTGGGTGCGCTCAAACGGGTGTTACTATATAACAAACCTATCTTATGTACACTCCTGCTGAGAAACTCATGACCATCTATGACACTACATCTAATTATGAACCTATCAATCTAACAAAAAAATTGCCACATGCCATAGATTGGTTTCTTCTTATGTTAACCAACCTGAAACCCAGAGATGTTAACAAGGATTTTATGTATCACAATGACAAACTCTTGATTTTTGTCTTCTCAATCGAGTTCCAATTAAACTTCCTCAAACTATCTTCAATCACTTGGTGGACTCTATAATGATCTCTAGAAGAAAAAACAAGTCTTTCATACCATATGGGATAGTTTCATCTGAACTGATTTATAAGTCTAGTTTGGTTTGAATAGTTTGAAGGCTTAGGGTTGGTCCAGATACTGCCCTCGTGGATGAAAGATGTGAAACCTTTAGAAATCAATTGTTCACATGATGGTTGTTCTGTTTGTTTTATCATTTTTCGTCCTTCTGTGTTATTTTTGTACTCTCTTCCTTTATTAATGAAATATTTATTTATTTGTTTTTCTCTCATTTTCTTTCAGAAATTTTGTGCTTAATCAATTAAAATTTCTTAACTTTTTTATTATGCAAAAAAGGGGGGAAATGATGATTTTGATTCATATCTAATTCTATGAAAAATCTCACTGCTAATATTTTTTCAATATTATTGTGAAAAGAGATTTAAATCAACGTTCAGGAACACTAATTCTAATGAATGAATTAAATCATGATATAGATGAGAAAACTTCTAAATGTCAGAAATTTAGATAAGATAAGATATGATAAACCATGCTCTGATATTACATGATTTGATTCACTAAAGTTTTGAGGAACAACTCGAAACAATGTGCTATGATATATGAAGCTCTACGCGCTCTAATATATGAAGCTCTAATTAGCGAATGTTTCTACTAAAATCAGACTCTGATAAGTTCAACCAAGGCTATATATCCCTTATCTGACTCAAGGGGGGTTTTCTCTAACTAACTCTGATATGTTTTTATGAGATTACCTTGTAAAATTGTTCAACAAAATACATGGTTTTGTCATCATCAAAAAGGGGGAGATTGTTAGAACAAAATTTGGTTCTGCATTCAATATTTAGTTTTGATGATAATAATACATATATTTTTTATATAATAATTTTGTACTCTAATTGTTTCTTGAGTGCGCAGATTCATTATTTTGATTGATTATGGATTGTTGTCTGAAAGATCACCAGAATATGCGTTGACACACCTCAGAAGAACTATTCATCCTTTCTAAAGAAACGTCATCATTTCTGAAGAATGTTGAATGTTCACTTGAAAAGGATTTTCAACTGTTTCTAAGATAAGCTACTCTTCCAGATCAGAAATCAAGATTTCAAAGCTTAGATAAGCTTTTGCTTCCAGCTTAGAAATCAAGATGTATCATTCAGATAAGTTGTTTCATTCAACTATGAAGACCACATTCTGACTTTGAAGACTCAATTCTCTCAAAAACTTGCGCTAGAAGATAAATGGTACAATAGTACATTATCTTCTCCACTACTGCAAGGACGTAGTATAAACTAGAGTTTAGTGTGTTATTTGTCCCCCACAATATTTTTGAGTCGTTACATTAGCTGGAAAGAAAGAGACGTCTTGTCCTTCTCAACGGTCTTATTCTTGGGGCTAAATATAGAGACACTCACCATTGAAGAATAAAGCCAATTTACTAGTAACTCATTGTGAAGTTGCTCAGGTTGCAAAACCATATTTTAAACTACATCAAATTTAACGTGAAAGAAAAGAGAAAGAAAGAAAATTAAAGAGATTATACTAAACACTCCATTATGAGAAATCTATTTCTAAGAAAATCTCTAGAACACAAGAGTTGTTGGTCGTTAGTTGTGTTAACATTTGTTCTTATGAGTTGTTTTTATTTGCTTATTTAGAACCACTATTTGTAAATACTTTCTATTGTAAATCTGTTGAGATTTGTTTTCCTCAAGTGACTAGGTTGTTGGTCTGAATACTTGAGAGGGCTAAGGTGTCTTTCTAGACTCTGAGAGGTTGTTTGTAATCTTTCAAGATTAATGGATTAAGTCCTTTTTCTAAGGCTAAATCACCTTGGCGGGTGAACAAGATTAACTTTTTCTAAGGTAAACTTGTATAAACCAAACGTGTTTGTATTCCTTCATTTCTTATATATCTCATTGTTTTTGATGAATAGTTTTTCTAGAAGATAAAGTTGTTAGAAAACCCATTCAAACTCCCCTTTCTTGTGTTTTTCTCAATATTCAAATTGTTGTCGTGTCATGATGGACTTAAAGTTAAGTCTTGAGAAGGAAGACTAACCTAATGTTATCATGTATTAATGGTCCTAAATTTTGAACTGAATGGGAATAGCTATCCTAATTTTGTCATGCTTGGATTAAGAGTCCTAATGTCTATATTAATTCATTCCTGATCAAGAATCAAGTATGAACTAAGTAATCCTAAGGGAATATGTGAATCAAGCAAAAAATCAACGAGTAGATGAACAAAAGATAAAGTCACAAGTGGACTATACAAATCTTAAGGACAAACATCAAAATCCTAAGTAAAAAGGAGTTACCATCTAAACCATAATCATCAAAGCATGCTCAATATGAACACTTAAACAAGTATTCAATCAATCATCAAAAAAAAAAGATCAATCCAAAGACAAGTATGTCATGTACTCAAGCAAGCAAAGTAAAGCAACAAGATCATAGCAACATCAAGTGTGTGTCAAAAGGAATGTGAGTATGTGAACACAGATTTGTATGAACATGTGAGCATTACAATGATATGGATATGTATATGAGAATTAAGAATATGAACATTGTGAATATGGACATGGATGTGTGAACATGGATATGTGTATGGACATGGTAAACATGGATAGGTGAGGTGAACATGGAAGTGTATTTTAAACATATCAAGTATGTAAGCATAGATGTGTATGTACTTGGATAAGTATGTAGACATATGACAGGAAGAAAGCATATGTTCCAAAACCTGGAACTTAAAGATACTGGCTCCGTAGGCCTTAGAGGAAATCATAAAGGAAGAATTAGAGGATCTGGAACAGTTGGTAATGGATCTCTTCCTTCTATTTCTAATGTACTTTATGTTGAGGGATTAATGCATAACTTATTATCCATAAGTAAATTAAGTGATAATGGTTATGACATTATTTTCAACCAGAAAATGTGTAAGGCTGTCTGTTAGAAAGATGGCACAGTTCTCTTCACTGAAAAGAGGAAAAACAACATTTATAAAATCAAGCTTTATGATCTTAAAAATCAAGATGTAAAATTTTTAATGTCTGTAAATGAAGAGCAATGGTTGTGGTATAGACGCTTGGGTCATGTTAGCATAAGAAGAATATATCAGCTGAATAAACTTGTGTTAGTCAGAGGCTTACCTAAGCTGAAGTTTATTTCAGATGCTCTTTATGAAGCATGTCAAAAAGGAAAGTTTTATAAAACATCTTTCAAAACTAAAAATGTTATTTCTACCTCCATACCTTTAGAATTTCTACACATTGATTTAATTGGTCTAGTTAAAACTGCATCAATCAATGGTAAGAAGTATGGACTTGTCATAGTTTATGAATGTAGTCGTTGGGCATGGGTAATATTTCTAAAGTATAAGGATAATTCTCATTTTGCATTTACTAGTTTTTGTTCTAAAACCAAAATGAATTTGATTCTAAGATTGGTAGAGTCATAAGTGATCATGGAGGTGAGTTTGAAAATAAACAGTTTGAGGAGCTATTTGATTCTAATGGCATATCCCATGATTTCTCATACCCTAGAACTCCACAGCAAAATAGAGTTGTAGAAAGGAAGAATAGGACATTGCAAGAAATGGCCAGAACGATGATCAATGAAACTAATGTGACTAAGCACTTCTGGGCAGAAGCTGTAAATATAACATGTTATATTCATATTAGAATCTCCATAATACCTATTCTAGAAAGAAAAAAACTCCTTATAGATTGTGCAAGGGAAGAAATCCCAACATTTCTTATTTCCATCCTTTTGGATGCACTTGTTTTATTCAGAACACTAAAAATATTTGAACAAGTTTGATTCTAAAGCACAGAAGTGTATTATGTTAGGATAATCTGAATGCTCTAAGGACTATAGAGTATACAATAGAGAAACACGTATTGTGGAAGAATCAATTCATGTCATATTCGATGATAAGCTTGACTCAAAAAATTCAAAGTTGTTTGAAAATTTTGCAGATCTAGAAATAACACTTGCAAGATCTGGAGAAAAGACCAAGGATTCTGAAGACAAAGATTCTGGTAAAAAGGATGATACATCATAACCATCTGAACATTCTTCAGTTCAGAAAAGGCAAAGGCAATCATTATCTGAAGATTTGATTCTGGGTGATAAAGCTGAACCTGTCATAACAAGATCCACTTTCAAACAATCTGAAGAAACTCTTCTGGGTTTGGTGTCTCTAATAGAACCAACTTCTTATGAAGAAACACTTCAAGATAATGAATGGATTTTGGAAATGCAAGAAGAGATAAATCAGTTCTCTAGAAACTATGTTTGGGATCTGGTACCTAAGCCCAAAGGGACTCATGTTATTGGAACCAAATGGATATTCATTAACAAACTGAATGAGAAAGTTGAAGTCGCCAGAAACAAAGGACAATTGGTTGCACAAGGTTATAGTCAACAAGAAGGTATTGACTACAATTATACCTTTTCTCCAATTTACAGGTTAGAGTCTATTCGTCTTCTAATATTATTTGTTGTCAATAATAATATTATATTATATCAAACGGATGTCAAAAGTGTGTTTCTAAATGGATATATTTCTGAAGAAGTATATGTACACCAACCTCCTGGGTTTGAAAGCACCAAGTTTTCACAACATGTTTTTAAACTTAAGAAATCGCTTTATGGTCTAAATCAAGCTCCAAGAGCTTGGTATGAAAAACTAAGTGCTTTTCTATTAGAAAATGGTTTCTCAAGAGGAAAATTGGATACTACTCTCTGTTGCACCCCAAAATTTGTCCTCTTTAGTTGAGCTATAAGTTATGGAAGACGTTTATTTCTTCACTCAAAAATGGAAGGAAAATAATAGAGAGTTCTGTTGGTTTCAAGGAAATATGGCACTGAATTTGGTCTATAAGGTGAAAATACGAAGAAATTCACAAGTCTCATCTAGAAGGTGCTATGAGCTTGGTTTTTGCTTAGCCGAGACTGTTTCGAAGTTCTCTACAATTTTAGTGTTTGGCTCAGAAACCAATTCTATGAGGAAGGTTGTCAAATTCGCAAATTACTAGAGCTTTCACAGTGAAAAATGGTGTTGAATGTAGGTTTTCGGGCCTTAAAAAATTCATATCTCGTGATCCGTTTGTCAGATTCGCTCGAGATTTTAACTACAGCCTTGTGTCATTATTCTCGAGATTTCATATGTTCAGGTTGTCGACCAATTATGCACCGAAAATTCCCAGCATTTTAAAGAGCGTCGTGATTCTTCAGTAAAAAGTGTGTTTTCGGGTATGTCGCGACAAGTTTGAAAATTCATAATTTCTTCTATTTTTATTGTATGAAGTCCATTTTGGCGGCATTCTCTCAGAAATTTCGTTAGCTTCGATTCTCCGTCACATATGCTTGTTCAGATTTCGAGCCGAAGATGGAGTTTTATCGAGTTCTTTGAGCGGTACTCACAAAATTCTGCATAGTTGCGCCAGATGAATCGGTGTTTCTCATCATTCAAACGCGCGTAATTTATTCACTACTTATCGGATCGAGACGATTCTCGCGGCTACGAGTCACAAATTTAGTCATCTTTGAATTGGCATTGGTCTCGGTTCCGAATTTCGCACAGAGTCGCATTTCCTTGAAAGCGAGCCAAAAAAGAGATAATTAAGGGCGTTTCTGACATTTCACCACATACACTATATAAACTATTTTACCTCTTTTTCTCTCATAACTTCAATTCTCTCAAAATTCTCACAAACATTTTCTCTAATTCTCTCTCAACTCTCAAAGATCAAAAACCACAAAATACTCAAAACCTCGAACAATCTCAAGAACACGAAGAAGGCGAAGAACAATTTTCCGGAATTTTCTCAAATCTTCTCCGATCTCTCTTCTCTCTCGAGCGATCTCTCGGTCTCCTCCTCGCGATTCCAATGGTGCATCCATCTTCGACTTCGCACTTTGTTTAATTCTCCAATTCGATAATTGTTCTTGAACTTTGATTGAACTTAATTGTTGTGTTCTTGAATTATGGAAATTGATGTTGATATTGAAAATTGAGTTGAATGTTTGTTGTTAATTGATTTTGATATCAAATTAATTGGTGTTGTAAATGATAATTGGTGAAAATTAAGTGTTGTTCAAAACTATGCACTCTAAGCGTTTGTCAAAATGCTTGTTAAAGTCCGACATGTGCTAGAATCTTGATTTTGCCATAACTTTTGATCCATAAGGAGTTTTTTCGACTTTTTTACATGCATCTGTACTAATTTCATGATTCTGAAGTTTTCCATACGAACGGAATTTCAATTCGGGCAATTTTAGGTAAGTTCTGGAAGTTTTGACAGCAAGTGCGAAAATTAGACTTTTTGGCCGAAAATTGACCAAATCGATCGTTTTTCCGAGTTCGATTGCGTGGAAACTATTACTAAAAATTCTGATAAATCGTGATGTCTCTTTCTGGAACTTTATGGCTGTTTTGGATGACGGTGTAATGCGTTTGCTTGTTATGTTGCGATTTTCGTAGGTAGACGTAATTGTTTCGATTTTGTGTTTTTACCATAACTTCTTGACCGGTGGGAGTTTTAACGCATATGAATAATGTTTCTCAAGTAGAATAATATTTCCGGAGCTGTTCGCGAGGTTTATTTTCGGTTTTGGCCGACTTTTTTACCGTTTTCGCTACTGTCCCGTTTCCGAAATCGGGCCTCCGAGCCGATTTAATAAAATTCGATCACATATTTGAATTCCTTGCCATGTTTTTAGATTACCATGAAAATCTCGCTTAATTCTGACAAGTTTAGTTTTTATCTTTTTTACCCGATTTCGTCGTTTCAGTGTACTTTTTGACTTGTAAATATTTGCTTTGGTTTCCATAATATTTGTGTACATATTTGGTTAACATTTAAGTGCTATTTCATGTTGTTATCTTACTTTCGCTCGAGTTATGCTTAAAAAGTGTATTAATTGTTCAATTCTCGCTTAAAACTGTATATTTTTGTTTCTAATAATGTCTTGCCTACTTGTGGTGTTTAGTGTTGGTTACGACATGGTTTTGTAGATATTTTCTTATGCACGTTGTTGCTGTCCCGTTTGGGCTTTGATTTGCCTTCGCCATATTTTTATTTCCTATTCCATTATTAATTTTCGGTTTGATTTGTAAAGCACCAACGCAATTCCGATTGCGGTATTTGTCATCTCTAACTTGTGTGCTAGTATGAAAGGTTTCTAAGGCATCTTTCGTGTTCCGCTTTATTTGTGGGACACGGCATTATCTCTTTCTGATTCGCATTCTCGATCAGGAGACGCGCGCGTTACTTTTATATCTGTATTGTCTGGATTTCATGTTCCTCTTGCAGGTGTATTGTGATTGTGCTCGACGCACATATCGACGCGTGATTTATTTTCACGACGTCGACCCTTATTCGTTTATGCGGTTAATCGGTGTGCTGACTATTTGCTATTGTCTTTGCTAGCTTGCTTGCGGGATCTCTGGTTTTCTTTCTTATTTTGCTGCAGTTTATGGATCATCATCCGTTTGATATTGATCTCGTTTCATTTTATCTTTTTCTTGCACTTTATCGCTTTCCTCATCCTTTAACATGAGAAGTAGGACTTAGGCATGCATCGCATCTGGCTAAGCCCTCAAAAGAGGCTCTGTTTTTGTGGGTGTGTTTATGTTTGTGCTTGTAGGAAGTCCTAACCAAGGCTATTGTAAGTCCTCAAGAAGGAAAGCGGAGAGGGTTAGCAATCAACCCCCGCAGATTTCAGTCCCCAGGTCGCCCCTATGCTCACTTTTTGCAAGTTCAGAGCTCTGGACAAGTCCCCAAGATCGTCGAGTCGAAGGCCCAATGGGTAAAGTGAAGCGGGTCCATGCAATTGGACCCCCACGTGTCTTAGCTCACGTTGACCGACGTTGATGCTCAGTGTACGCACACACCATTTTCCTTTTAGATCTGTGACGGCTTGGTTGCTGAGAGGGACTCGCTCCTCTTGTCTATGGCCCGATCTTTTTGCGCGAGGTTTAATGCTTGGTTGACTCGGGTGATCCGCTCCGCTTGGCTATGACGGGACCGTTTTTCTACTACTTGGCCCGCGCCAGTAGGTGTTTGCTTTACGAGCGGAGCTCGTTTGTATGATATTCTTGTTTGCTTTCGCTTTTTCCCCATAGGTTGCTAGCTTAGTTTAGATTTGTACCCTTTGTATGACAACATAGGTAGCAAGCTTTCCCCCTTAGCTTAGGTCTTCCTCATGCATTCTTTAAAACACAAACCACACTCTTTGATTTTCTTTTCTTAGGAGCTTGTTATTTCCGCTCCATTCCCAGCATAAGTCTCCAAAGGTCGAGCAGCGGAGTGCGAATGTAACTCGTTCACCTAAAAAACACAAAACAAACAGAAACTAGTTAGCCGAGCTACGGTACCTCTGATTCCTCAAAAAGGATACGTAGGTAGCAGGGTAGGGCTCGTGCGAGTATAACTCTTTCTTTTCCCTACATTTTGCATGCATTTTAGTTCATATTAGGCGCAGATTTGTTACACACCCATAGTTTTAGACACAAGCGTGGACACCATCGAGTACGATGGGCGCGAGGGGTGCTAACACCTTCCCCCCGCGTAACCGACTCCCTTACCCTCTTCTCTGGTCGTGAGACCGTTATTTTGTTTCGTGGTTTGCTGGCATTCCCTTCCTTTTCAGGATAAATATGTTAGTGGCGACTCTGTTGATTTTCGCGGTAGCGACACTCTCTTCCAGTAAAAATTTCGGAAAAAATATTATGATATGCCAAATTTATATGGATGGTATTATCTTTGGTTCTGCCAATCTCTTTATATGCCAATAATTTTCTAAGCTAATGCAGGCTGAATTTGAAATGAGCCTGATGCAAGAGTTAAGGTACTTTCTAGGTATATAAATCAATCAAACTCCAGAAATGACACACATTCGTCAAAGCAAGTATACAAAATAACTTTTGAAGAAATTTGATATGACAGATAACAAACCAGCAAACTCTCCTATGCATCCTACGTGATTTCTTAAAAAAGAAGATGTAAGCACAAAGGTTTATAAGTAGCTCTATCGTGGTATGATAGACTCTCTTCTGTATCTGACTGCTTCTCGTTCAGATATTTTATTCAGTATATGTATGTGTGTTCATTTTCAATCAGATCCAAGGGAAATTCACTTAACAGTTGTTAAGAGAATCCTAAGGTATATGAAATGAACAAATAACATTGGCTTGATGTATAAGAAAACATCAAAATACAAGCTATCATGTTTCTGTGATGCAGACTATGTAGGAGATAGAATTGAACACAAAAGAACTTCTGGAAACTGTCAATTTCCAAGTGAAAATCTCATATCATGGTCAAGCAAAATACAATCAACTATTGCACTATATACTACTGAAGCCGAATATATCTCAACATCATTGTGCAGTACTCACAAGCTCTAGATGAAGAGTTAGCTTAAAGAGTTTCAAATATACGAGAGTAACATTTCTATCTTTTGTGATAAGACTGCTGCTAATGCTTGAGTAACAATCCTATTTTACACTCAAGAGCTAAACACATAGAAATTAAACATTGTTTCATTAGAGATCATGTTCAGAAAAGGAACCTTCTTTTAAAATTTATAGCTACAAACTATTAATGGGCAGATATCTATACAAAACCATTAACTGAAGATAGATTTCTATTCATTCTGAAACACGTGATAATGGAGTTCTGTCTAGAATGAATCTTTTTTATGTGTGTTATCTGCGTCTGAGAAAAATAAGATTCATATCTTATGCAAGCGTGTTATTCTGTCAAAGATACTTCTACAAGTTGGAAAATATCTTAGTCAGAAATATCTCTAGTAAGAAACCAGTTGGTATGTTTGACTCTGAGAACATTAACTCATGGTTTCTCAAATAAATGGATATGATCTATACTTATGTCATATACATCATAACACATTATTTGAACAAAACCTCGAGCAGTGGAAAAAGTTTTTGAGAGTAGTTAAAACATTTATAATTCTACCCTATCATGTTTATTTATGGAATTGTTGAGATAAGCTTTAATTGAGAATAACTACGGTTAAGCACGACCTTCTACTTTTTTCTTTCTTTTGTCTCTTTGCATTTATTTTTTTGAAAATTGTCTTGGAAATGATGGTATCTTTTTATTCTCTCTCGTTCGAAGTTCTATCTTAACTGCTTTGAGAATTTCAAAGGTGATATGTTACGTAACAAGATCATTTTTCTTATCAGTTACGTTTTCTCCCCTCCTATATAATTGTCTTCTTTGATTCCTTTCATTCTTCATCCTTCATCAGTCTTTTGTTTCTATAACTCCTTAACTTTCCTTTTTCTCTCAATGGTGTTTAAAACCCTTGCCGATAAATAGGAAATCATTGAAGTTAATCTTGATGTTCATCGTTGTTCATCCAAACAGCTTTCCAATCTAAGTTCTTCCACCATAATTTTTATGGATAAAAAGGAATACTCGCTGGAAGCCAAGGATGATAAATATACTAATCTAGTAAAAAGTGTGTCCGTGACTGGAACATCTGTTGGAACATCTACTGGCACTTCAGTAACAGGAAGATTATTTGTTTCAAAGATGAAGTCCTTAAAGAAAAATCCTTTCAAGTTTCATGATGATTCAGTTGATGATGAAGCTTGGATAAACTTTTTGGATTTTGAAGGAAGGTTGTATCAATATCGTTAGAAGCTTGATGTGTCCTGATTATAACCTACCTTCCTAGTTAAGCCTTCTGTCTTTCAATTATCTGACTCCCTTAGGGATTGATTTTGTCTGTTTATTTTTGTTTTAGAATTGTTGTACGTTGTTTGTACTCTTTTCTTATTATCAATGAAAGTATTTTTTTTATTTTGTTTTCTCTCTGTTTTCTTCTGATTTTGTGCTTAATCATTTAAAATCAATTAATCTTTTCTTAACTTTTTGATTATGACAAAAAGGGGGAGAAAATAATGATGATTTTGAATCATATCTATATCTCTAAAAATCTCACTGCTTACATTTTCCAAAATTATTATGAAGATTTTTAATTCAAGGTTCAGGAAATACACTATTTCTAATGAATTAATTATATCCTGATAAAGATAAGAAAACTTATGATGGTCAGTTAGAAATATCTGATATCTGAGAAATGTCTAATAAGTAAAGTCTGATGAATTTCTAGTTGTTCAAAAATATCCGATAATATAAGATATGACAAATCATGCTCTGATGTAACATGATTTGTTTCACTAATGTTCTAAGTAACAATGAGAAACAATGCGCTCTGTTATACAAGACTTCACACGCTCTGACATCTGAAGCTCTGATTGGTGAATGTTTCTAATGAAATCTGACTCTAGTAAGTTCAACCAAAGATCTAATAACACGTATCTGACTCAGGGGGAGCTTGTACATCTCAGGGGGGTTTTCTCTATCTAACTCTGATTTCTTTTTGTGATATTACCTTGTAAAATTTTTCATCAAAATACATGATTTTGTCATCATCAAAAAGGGGGAGATTGTTAGAACAAGATTTGGTTATGCACTCAATCTTTAGTTTTGATGATAACAATACATATATTTTTATGTAACAATTTTGTGCTCCAATAGTTTCTTGAGTGTGCAGATTCACTATTTTGAATGATCTTGTTGTCTAAAATATTATAAGAATCAACATTGACATACATCAGAAGAACTATTCATCCATTTCTGAAGTGACATCAGCAGTTCTAAAAAATTTTGAATGATTCCTCAGAAAATGATTTTCAAGTGTTTATAAAGATAAGCTACTTTTCTAGATCAGAAGTCCAAATTTTAAGATCTGATAAGCTTTTGCTTCCAGCTCAGAAATTAAGAAGTGTCATTCAGATAAATTATTGCGTTCAACTCCGAAGACTTCATTCTGACTCTAAAGACTCAAATCTCTTGGGATGTCTACGTTACTTGATCTTTTCCATGCTCTCTACATCAAATCATAAGTACATTTCAAAGAAGAAAGATAAGAAACTTGCACTAAAAGCTAAATGGTACAATAGTACACTATCTTCTCCACTACTGCAATGACGTATATACGAACTCGATTTTGGTGTGCTCTTTGTCCCCTCCCCCCCCCCCCCCCCCCCACAATCTTTTTGGATCTGTTACATCAGTTGGCAAGGAAATCAACATCTTGTCTTTCTTAACGGTCTTCTTCCTAGGACTATATATATGAGACACTCTCCTTTTAAGAATTCTTCTAATTTACATGCTTACCAATTCACTACTCATTCATTGAAGTTACTATACAAATATATTTCAAACTCAACAAACATATCTTCTACGTGAAAGAAAAGAGAAAGAAAAAGAAAATATTAAAGAGATTATATCTATTTCTAAGAATCTCTAGAACACAAGTGTTACTGCTCATAAGTTGTGCTATCATTTATTCTTGAGAGTTGTTTTCATTTTCTTATTTAGAAGCACTATTTTGTAAACACTTTCTATTATAAATCTGTTGAGATTTGTATTCCTCAAGTGATTAGGTAGTTAGTCTATATACTTGAGAGGGCTAAGGTGTATTTCTAGACTCTTAGAGGTTGTTTGTAATCTTTCAAGACTAGTCGATTAAGTCCTTTTCTAAGGCGAAATTACCTTGGCGGGTGGACAAGATTAACCTTTTCTAAGGTGAACTTGTATAACCGAACATGTTCAAATTCTTTCATTTCTTTTCTATCTCATTGATTATGGTGAATAATTTTTCTAGAAGAAAAAGTTTTTAGAAAACCCAATTCAAACCCCCATTTCTTGTGTTTTTCTCAACCTTCAGATCTCACCCCATCAGAAAGATAAATCAAAAGAATATGTAACTAATTCTATCGTGACACAATTTGTGAACCTCCAAAGCAAATTCTAAATTTGTCTTTATGATCCTGATAAGCCATGACGCGCTAGATTGCTCAAGTTATATTAGGAGCTTAATTGATCCAAATGCAACTTGAAATAAACAAAAAGGTAGATCTCCAATGCACTGGTTAGGGTAGGGGTGACAAGAGGAAAATTCCTTGCATCCAACAGATTCATCAACCTTCTACTAGGGAGTACTTTCCAAGGAAATAACGGTTGGAAGGAAATAGTTAAGTAACTACCAATAGTTTCCAATCAAGTTGAACTATGGAAACATGCAGCGCTTCGATGATGAGGCCTAGATATGAATTTCGCCAAATTAAAAAATAATCTCCGTGATCCACCTCAGTACTCGAAAGAGGAGGAATCCAAAAAAACTTGGGTCGAGATTCCTATTAAAATGTCTAATACGACAACGGGTAGGAGCCAAAACCCACGACTTAATGAAAAGAGAACAGGCCTGTCAGGAAGTAAGTTCACTGACGTGTAATCCATCAAAGATAAATTCAAATACCAAATGACCATATGTGGGCTCCCTGATGTCGAGTATCAAAGGAATGCAATCAAGTCATCTTAATACGCAAGATAAGTATTTCTCAAAGATCCTAAAAAATTAAATAATTGGATCTTTTCCTAAAGGAATATTCTACACATGAATAATATAATAATCCTTGATAATGTGACATAGATTATCTTTGTGAAACAGGACCCTAATAGGCGGAACGCGCTTAAGCAGGGCTGGTGCATCCTCTCTTAGGAATTAGTCACTCTGAGGGCGTAGGCGATGGAGCCCAAGAGACGTCCACCCCGAACCATGATAAAAACCTAGGGGTAGTAGGTACGGGAACTAAACCCTTGGTCATAGAAGGTTCCTAGTGACGCTGAATATTTACACCAGCTCCTTTCTATCGGGACGGGTAACGACTGTCGGGTGAGAATATGGGGATCAAACAGTCAATGTTGGGTGAGAATATCATCATACAAAAACACTAAAGCCCAATGCTTTAGCCAACACATACCTTAAATGATATTCCCTTCTATTAAAGCATATTACTCAATTGCTAATGTTCAAGATCTTCAATGATCTTGATCCAACAAACTTGCTAGATACAATAATTATGCTCCAATCTTCAATTCTTTAATAACTTTTATGCGGATCTAACAAAGTCTTGCCTGACTAATTATTCTAACAAAAAATGATTGGGCAACTCCTTACTTTTTTCTACAACAACCTTTACCCAATTTCACCTAAAGTGAAGGGAAGCTTATTGGGAACCTGGAAGAAGGTGGAATGAGCTCCCAAATTATGGGATTTTACCAACACAAAATGATCTCATAAATCGCCTCAATTCTCGGCGCAAGTGCCAAACTAAGGAACTTCCAGGCACAGTGAGATGAATCCTTGATCTTGAATATTACTTCGTGAAGTATGCACCATGTAACATCCCAAAATTTATTATTTAATTAATTTAATTAAGTTTTAAATTAATTAATTTGAATTAGCATTTTATTGGAATTATGTGGGAAGAAATAATAAAATGTAGTGTTGGGCCATTGGTGGAGTTAGTAATGTGGGGGTGTTAGTGTGAAGAAGCCCATTACTAAATTATGTTATGTTTTGATAAAATAAGAAAAAGAAGAAAATTGGAAAAGAAAAGAGGAAAACCTAAGGGGAAGAAGGAGAGAACTCATATACAAAAGCCATTTTCGTATTCAAGGTGCAGCCTTCACAAAATGGGTCATAACTCTCGGCTCGTAACTCCAAATCAGGTAATTCTCGAAGATTCGGATTCTACACGAAATTTCCTTCGATTTGATATATTAATTCGTGTCAGGGAGGTTCTCGATGAGGGATATAAGCGAGTTTGAAGATGGGAGATTCTTGCTGAATTTGAGGGAAAAAGGGCTTACGGGTTTGATGAAGAAGAAGGGGAAAAGTCCAGATCTTTGGCTAAGGTAAGGGGGGACTCTTCCGGTTAATATCTTTTATCGTATTATAGATGATGGGACTGATTTAGATGCATTGTTTGTGTCAATTGGTTATATGTTAGGTTGGGGTTTTGGGATGATCTTGATGGGAATTGTTTGACGTGATGAATTGTATGATTATATGGCTGTTATGATGATTGAATGATCCTCTTTGTGTGTTATATTTGTGTTATAATATGCATGTGGCTGATATGGTGGTATTTGAGGTTCATGATATAACTTGATTTGGGTTTTGGGGATTTTGGGATGAATCCCGTAATGCTGTCAATCGATGTGAGATCTTTGGTTTTTGCCAGTTCGCGCCGCGAAGGTGGGTGCGCGCCGCGAAGGCGGAGTAATTTTCTCGTTCCGCGCCGCGAACCTGTGTTTGCGCCGCGAAGGCGTGTTTTCTATTCGTTACGCGCCGCGGACTCTGGTTGCGCCGCGTGCTGTAGCGATAATTGTTTTCTTTGAAAAATGTAAAGATGTGTAACTTTCAAACCGTAAGTCCGTTTTAGACGCCGTTTGGGACGTTGTTCCTTAAATTGAATGCTCTATCACATGAAATGAGTAAAACAATAATAACTTGATTTTATTTTAAAAAGTATCATTTTCTTCAAATGTGGTTTATCCTGGTTTTGCATAGTTGATGAGATGCAATGGCTGTGGTGTGCATAATTGGATATGTGCAATGATGTATGTTGTGATAATGTGGTTGCTTCTGTTAATTGTGCAAATGGGTGTGATTGTTGTTGCACTGTATGATGAATGATTTACCTGTCATGATGTTGTGGTTGTAATTGGTGTTTGTTATACATATATTGTTGATGTAAAATATGTATTTTATTGTGGTTGAGAAATAGCATAATTGTGTATGGCTATTGATTATTGTGGTGGTTGATGATTATGACATTTGGTTGATTTATGTGGGTGATAAGCATGTTATGGTTGATACATGCATTCATAATCATTATGTGGCTGATCCTTGACGATGGTGGATCAGTGGTAGCTAATTCCCATTGTGTGGAATTAGTGAGTGGGTGTTGCCGTATCCTTGACGATGGTGGATCGGTGAGTTGGGTTATCCCAGATTTTGGTACCACATGCATATAGTTGCATTTGCATTAGGCTACTTGTGTTATTATAACATGAATGGAAGATTGTCCAATGTTATAATATGGGATGATTGTATAATGGTTATGATTTGTTTGGATGAATTGTGGTGTTGTCTCTTGGTAATGTATTCTATTTGTTGTTGTGTGTTGATGAGTACTTCCTGACAATCTGAATATAATGAAATTGGATGAGTAATGTGACTATGACGTGTTATTGTTTATGATTCGATAACATTTGTTAATTGTGAATGAGACTCACCCTTACTTTGATGATTTCAGATTGGCGAGTAGCGGCTTTTGGCTCGGTGAGGATTAGCTCATGAGCCAGTTCGTTTAGTATAGGGTCGGTGTCATGCTCTGATATTGTAACACTGGGGGAACGCTAGTTTAGAGTTATGATGATACTCTATTTTGTTGTTATTGGAGTAATTTGTGAGATATTGCATAGATGATGTTATGCTTATCCGTATGGTGAATTTCCGCTGTGTTAACATGAGATGTTTGTGTATTATGATGAATTGTTCCTTAGTGAAAGCATGACAATGAATTTATGATAAATTTGTTTTAAATTGAATTGTGGCACCCTTGTTTTCATGTTTTACTCTGAATTATTTTATAATATTCTGCGGGGTTTAGAAGGGTGTTACAATAGTGGTATCAGAGCAGGTCGGTCCGTCCGGCCAATTGTTGAGTCAGTTGAGTTGCACGACGGTTGAATACTGTCGGCATTTTTATTCCTTGGTATGCGACATGTGAATGAATCACTGTCGGTACTTGGTTGTTTGTTGCAGGTGTGGGATTGAAACAAGTGGGGGAGAAGCTTCGCTTCTCGGTTATGTTTCAGTTGTAAGAAGATTGATTCGGTAGGTGGTTGTTGGCAACAGGGTGAGCGTTGTCGGAGTTTGTTGTTTCCCGAGTTGAAGGTGACTTGGAATTAAGACTTCACTGGGAATTGAGTTGGAACATCTTGAAGGAAGGTGATTAGAGGTAATTGACAGTTATTGTAAGAGAAGGAGATTGGAGAGTTGCGATGTGTCAGCTCTGCTGGTGTGCTGCGAAGTTGTCAGTTGAGTAGCCTTGCGTCTCGGAAGAGGTTCAGTTACGAGTTTGCAAGGAGGATTGTTGTCGTGATGTTTCAGAAATCGCACTTCGGCGATAGGATGTGTTGCTCAAGTCATAAGAATGTTTGGAATGTGATAGAGTTGAAGAGAATGAGTTTTGGAGAGAGATTTTCGTAAGCAAAACGCAGGAAAATTGCTGAATAGCTGCGGAACTTCGAAAATTCATAACTGGAGTTCTGGACATCCGATTTGAGTTCCGTTTGAAGCGTCGGAAAGCTAACGAGATGAACTTTGCTATAAAAATAGTTGCAGCAGCTGTAACATATTTAATTGTGACAGGATGACGTTGGAAAGAGGTGGAGTTACGGTTACTCTTGTTCTTATAACTAGACTTGTTTATTGGTACTGCACGAGATGTCAGTGTCAGTGTCGAATGGATCGAAGGAATAATTAGAAGGTTTGTTGAGGAGTAATTTTAATAATTGAATATATCATTTGAGGAGTTTTGGATATATCGTATAGAGTGTCGCTGCATGATGTCAGTGTTGCATTTTGGGCAATGATTGGAAAATTCATATCTTGGGTTCTGAGTGTCGGATTGACGTGTCGTTTGAACCTAAGAGGAGGAGGGATTGTGTTCTAATTTATGGAAGAGTTATAAATACAGTAGAGTGACCCTATGAGGAGAGGTTCTGAAGTCGGTTATGGAAGCGTGAAACTTGTTGAATAAGAATGCCTACTACCGCGAATTGTTTGAACAGAAAATCGAGTGGAACATGTTGTTGATGAATAAGCTGATGAGATATTCGGTAATAAAGATGATTGAGTACCGATGGATTTTAGTGAGGATTGGATTAATAGTAAGGATGGAATAAACTTTAGAACTATTGGAATCGTATTTGTGATGGCAGGGTAATGATAAGTATAAAAGAAGAATTGTAGGGAATTTCTAACATTTGTTGACGTGAGGAAGACTTTGTTGAGATTCCGAGTGGGATGATAATTGGACGTGAAGGATGTAATATAAATTGGATTAAAACCACGAGTTATGAATGTTGTGCTATTGTGTTGCGTAAGAAGTCTTAAAATGTCAGTGCTAATGATGGATGAGTTGGATTTAATTGGACAATTTAGAGACTTGAGTTGGTATGTGAAGGCACTCCTAGTAGTGTTTGATTGGGTATGATAGAAGATGACTAGTGGTATTCTTAACGAGATTAGAGAAGGTCAGAAAGATGATGTTGAGTTGATCGATAGGTTGACTTTGAATCACCAAGGTAAAGGCGGTGAATTCAGAATCGACGGGAATAATATAATGAGGTTGAGTGATTGGATTTGTGTAACTGATGTTTTGAGCTTCGGAAGAATATTCTAGAAGGACACCGTAGTGAATTATTGGACTATGACGATGTTAATGAGTTTGGGTGCAAACTCGGAAAGGGACACTATTATGTAGTAACGACGGTTTATGCTTAAATATGATTTTCGACTAATATTGACAAATTTAGGACTTGATCACCCTAAATCTCTTGTTGGTAGTGGACGAAAATCATATAGATGGGATGAACTTGTTTTGTTACCTTAATGGTTTAAGATGCGATGAATACTAAGCCGTGAGAATAATCACTCACTATGTTGTGTGAACTTATGAAGAAGTGAATATGGAAGAGTGCAACATGGTGGATGATGACTTAAGACGGGCAATCAGAGTCGCGCAGCGAAAGTGTGATGTGGAGTATGTTATGAGTACTACTCGCGGGAAGTAAGGAATTAATATGTCGGAAGCCTACATAGAGAATATGTCTTGATCTATAAGTTGGATTTAGGATCCAGTGGAGGTAAGGATGTCGTGTCGAAGAATTATAACTCTTTTGAATAATTACCGAGATGATGAATACGTTATTACGGTTGTACGTAGTTAACGAGTATATATTCGGCGAAATTAAAATGAAGAGTTGATACTATATGATGCTGTAACAATTTTGTATTGTTATCAAGGCGACATTGTAGATTCCAGATATAATGAGGAATTATAATCTATGGAGGGAGAAATTGATTTAATTCTTAAAAGAGAGTGGGACTCAGTTGAGCTATTTTGTAAGCGATGGTATATTGAGATGGATGAATGTGATTATAACTACTTGGGTGTACCCGTTCCGATGGCTTGAATGTTTGATAGATGTAGTAACTCAGGAATTTGTTTTCGAGTGCGAGTAAGTATTACTGAGTGGTAAATTGGTACCATGAATGATGAAGAATGATTCTTGAACGAATAAGTAAAGAGAGTTGGGATCGGGTAAAACTCAGAAGTCTAATCGGTATAGATGATTGTGATGAGTAGTCAGATCAGTGCGGAAAAAACGGAATGTAAAGTGTTGGATAATTGATGGCTTGACTTAAGAGGAGTCAGATAATTGGAATTCAATGGTATAGGAATATGAGTATTGAGTTTCTTGAAGGAAGCAGTTGGTGAAAAGTGTAAGTAGTATTTTATCGCTCAGATGGAAGAGTATGTCTAAGGTTGGTATGTTGGTAGATGGTATGCATTACTGCAGTGTTGATCCGTGCGATCATACTATAGATCGTGTAAATGTATTACTCGGCTGTTGAGCGTATTGTATAGGGTGTTAACCTTTTGGAGCTATAGCGAGTGGTATACTTTTGGATAGTCAAATGCGACGCAAGAACTGGGATTTGAATGTATGAAACATGTTTTCTGTTGGTTATGTCAGATGGATTTTGAGGATTGATCGATAGTAATGTTGATAGGGAGCTGGAGAGTCAGGTGGAGGACTCTTATACGAGCTGGTTACTTGAGGTATGTTTTCGAGGACGAAAACTCTTTTAGTGGGGGAGAGTTGTAACATCCCAAAATTTATTATTTAATTAATTTAATTAAGTTTTAAATTAATTAATTTGAATTAGCATTTTATTGGAATTATGTGGGAAGAAATAATAAAATGTAGTGTTGGGCCATTGGTGGAGTTAGTAATGTGGGGGTGTTAGTGTGAAGAAGCCCATTACTAAATTATGTTATGTTTTGATAAAATAAGAAAAAGAAGAAAATTGGAAAAGAAAAGAGGAAAACCTAAGAGGAAGAAGGAGAGAACTCATATACAAAAGCCATTTTCGTATTCAAGGTGCAGCCTTCACAAAATGGGTCATAACTCTCGGCTCGTAACTCCAAATCAGGTAATTCTCGAAGATTCGGATTCTACACGAAATTTCCTTCGATTTGATATATTAATTCGTGTCAGGGAGGTTCTCGATGAGGGATATAAGCGAGTTTGAAGATGGGAGATTCTTGCTGAATTTGAGGGAAAAAGGGCTTACGGGTTTGATGAAGAAGAAGGGGAAAAGTCCAGATCTTTGGCTAAGGTAAGGGGGGACTCTTCCGGTTAATATCTTTTATCGTATTATAGATGATGGGACTGATTTAGATGCATTGTTTGTGTCAATTGGTTATATGTTAGGTTGGGGTTTTGGGATGATCTTGATGGGAATTGTTTGACGTGATGAATTGTATGATTATATGGATGTTATGATGATTGAATGATCCTCTTTGTGTGTTATATTTGTGTTATAATATGCATGTGGCTGATATGGTGGTATTTGAGGTTCATGATATAACTTGATTTGGGTTTTGGGGATTTTGGGATGAATCCCGTAATGCTGTCAATCGATGTGAGATCTTTGGTTTTTGCCAGTTCGCGCCGCGAAGGTGGGTGCGCGCCGCGAAGGCGGAGTAATTTTCTCGTTCCGCGCCGCGAACCTGTGTTTGCGCCGCGAAGGCGTGTTTTCTATTCGTTACGCGCCGCGGACTCTGGTTGCGCCGCGTGCTGTAGCGATAATTGTTTTCTTTGAAAAATGTAAAGATGTGTAACTTTCAAACCGTAAGTCCGTTTTAGACGCCGTTTGGGACGTTGTTCCTTAAATTGAATGCTCTATCACATGAAATGAGTAAAACAATAATAACTTGATTTTATTTTAAAAAGTATCATTTTCTTCAAATGTGGTTTATCCTGGTTTTGCATAGTTGATGAGATGCAATGGCTGTGGTGTGCATAATTGGATATGTGCAATGATGTATGTTGTGATAATGTGGTTGCTTCTGTTAATTGTGCAAATGGGTGTGATTGTTGTTGCACTGTATGATGAATGATTTACCTGTCATGATGTTGTGGTTGTAATTGGTGTTTGTTATACATATATTGTTGATGTAAAATATGTATTTTATTGTGGTTGAGAAATAGCATAATTGTGTATGGCTATTGATTATTGTGGTGGTTGATGATTATGACATTTGGTTGATTTATGTGGGTGATAAGCATGTTATGGTTGATACATGCATTCATAATCATTATGTGGCTGATCCTTGACGATGGTGGATCAGTGGTAGCTAATTCCCATTGTGTGGAATTAGTGAGTGGGTGTTGCCGTATCCTTGACGATGGTGGATCGGTGAGTTGGGTTATCCCAGATTTTGGTACCACATGCATATAGTTGCATTTGCATTAGGCTACTTGTGTTATTATAACATGAATGGAAGATTGTCCAATGTTATAATATGGGATGATTGTATAATGGTTATGATTTGTTTGGATGAATTGTGGTGTTGTCTCTTGGTAATGTATTCTATTTGTTGTTGTGTGTTGATGAGTACTTCCTGACAATCTGAATATAATGAAATTGGATGAGTAATGTGACTATGACGTGTTATTGTTTATGATTCGATAACATTTGTTAATTGTGAATGAGACTCACCCTTACTTTGATGATTTCAGATTGGCGAGTAGCGGCTTTTGGCTCGGTGAGGATTAGCTCATGAGCCAGTTCGTTTAGTATAGGGTCGGTGTCATGCTCTGATATTGTAACACTGGGGGAACGCTAGTTTAGAGTTATGATGATACTCTATTTTGTTGTTATTGGAGTAATTTGTGAGATATTGCATAGATGATGTTATGCTTATCCGTATGGTGAATTTCCGCTGTGTTAACATGAGATGTTTGTGTATTATGATGAATTGTTCCTTAGTGAAAGCATGACAATGAATTTATGATAAATTTGTTTTAAATTGAATTGTGGCACCCTTGTTTTCATGTTTTACTCTGAATTATTTTATAATATTCTGCGGGGTTTAGAAGGGTGTTACACACCACAACAAAAAGATGTAAGAATAATCGATATGTGGGCTTTCAAAATCGATAATCAGCCTATAGTTGGAACGTCCTTACCAAAGTCTAAGTGTTGGGATGAAACTGTGATGAGGACAATCTTCAAGAACTTCAACACCTCCACTTCAAACTTAGTCAAAGGTAACCGCAAACTTACCCGGGTAAACACAAACTCGTAGAAAGGAATATAATATCCTCTGAAGCTGCTACAAATCCTTTTGCTTGATTCCATGGAGAAAACCATTCAATCACAGGAACGACATACTTCTATATTAGCATCCCTCATGGCTGCAGAACTTTCTAAAGCATAAGGGGTTCCTAATATTTCAGAATCCACCCAATTATACTTGCTCGCATCATCCGCCTCCACAAGATTGATATTTCTTCAAATATCTCATCAGCCTGAAAGATATATGATGGTCTGAGTCAATCAACGACAGTCGATTGAGTCTCACGCGCAAGATGATCCCCAATTTCGGTATCACTTTGACCCAGACCAAAGGGGAATTATAAGTTCTGTTAAAAGTGTGAGCCTCTTCCCTATTCAAGGTAGTAACTTCCACCTCTGGAAAAGTCAAAGAAAGAAAAGTTTAGTCCCCGAAGGCTCCAGAAAGAGCAGCTGCGGAGCTAACTATGAGATCATTACTAGCACCATCGTCAGAAAGGATAGCGTCGAAGGAAGATTCATCAAGGTTATTTTCTCTATCAAGAGAACCGCTAGAAAACCTCTTCGACTCAAAATTATATGACACATTTATAATGATTGGGGCAGAATGGATATTAATTTAAAGGTTGGAATCTAAACTAGTTGGTGTTTCTGTTCTAACAAAAGGAGAGGGAACCATTACTCCTAGAATCACTAAACAGGTTTACACGATGATAATTTATATAAGTCATAGCTAAAATAAATAAATACTAGATACAAGAAAGTAAACTCAGAGTAAGAATGGTACCTGGAGATAATGGAAGCATACGAATAGGGTGGAGATTAAATGCAAAATGGAAAGTTATATTTCAAAGATAACAAACGCTCAAGTAAAGGCTTCTGGAAAGAAAGAGAATCGCTCTCACAACAGGGGAAGGCAGCTTTACGGAAGGGCAAAAAGTTCACCCAAAATTCTCGGAAACCCTTATATAAAGGAAGAAGCAGTGGATCAGATGAAAGGGAAAACATCTAGTTAAAAATTAACGATCAAATTTCACCTTGGAAACACATGCAAACTCAAATGCACTTGAATGCCCTAGAGAAGAGCGTCACACCCTAAACTACGATCCTAAGACCACGTACTTGAAAAATCATAGAAATGCCTCAATAATGGAAAATACATTTAATGTGCTTGTTTCCCACTACTTCTGCGACCACCACATAGTCTTCCCACTTCTCCCTATGATCGGCTTTGGCAACCAGATGTCAGATGCAACTTTGAAAGACTTTTCGGCTATTAAAGCACATGGGAAGCCTTTTGGCCGATCAAAAGCCCAACACGGGCGAGATCTAAATATCTAGCCCAACAAAGCAAAGTTCAATCATAAGTATTCAACCTATATAATCAACACACGTAAGCTTTAAGGTACATTCTCCGATCTTATAATTTCACTTCACTCATCTTGGACTCTGTAATTGATTTAGGCATTTGATTATTAACCTTGCAGGTTCATCATCACGTCATCGTCAGAGATCAGCATCACCGCATCATCACGTCATCATCGCCGCATTAGAAGTCCGTTATCACTTATCAATATCAATTATGGTTCTAGTAAAGATCATTATGTATATAGACCATGGATGATTGATCTTCATTTAACATTTCAAAATAAGATTGATGATTGATCTTCATTTAACATTTAGAATTAAGATTTTATGTAAATAGGGTGTTTTTTTCATAGGATTTGTAGTGAACAAGAAAAATATAATTAATTTTAGGGCCCTTAATTTTACATCTAATAAAGTGCTCCACCGTCGTAGTTTCATTGTGTTGGGTCTTGGATTTCATAATTTCATTGGAAACAATTACTCTATTTCTCTTCTCCATTTACATCATTTTCACCACAGTTCACTATCATTTTTTTCTTCTTCTTCTTCCTCTTGGCAAAATACCAAATACTTTGTAACTTTCTCTCTAGAGTCCACTCTAATAATTTAATAATACGCGGTTTTTTAATAAAAAAGGAAAAGGGGTCAATTTTCTTTCCACAAGAATAAAAAGACATGGAAACTTGTAAAAAGTTAAATAAAGTAAAATAAAAAGATAGCAGTCAAACTGGCATGTAATTCACATTCAAAAACACACATTTATTAGTTTCGATATTAATGTCATTTAAATAAAAATAAAAGAACATAAACCTCAATGCCAACTTGAATGTTACCTTTCATGTCTATGAGAGCCTATGAAGACAAATAAAACCTTCATTCTCTGCACAGACCAAAATCTTTAAAATGTTTCAGGATCTGTACAATGTACAGAATCATTGGGTGACATCCCTAAAATAATTACATTCTTTTTTCCATTTTCGACCATTGATCCTCGACTTTAATCGTTGTTTATCGCCATTTTTTCATTCTTCTTTCCATATACGACCAGTGATCCTCAACTTTAATTGTTGTTTATCGCCACCGGAGAAATAAAGAGCTAGGTTTCTCTGAATGATGAGTCCGTCTTGACTATCACGAACTTTTCTATGACTCTCGCGAATGCTCCTCGGTATTCCTTGCCATGTGAGTTTGCGGCTATTTCCACCAACCTCTAAGCTATACCTGAATTTCTTTGCCTCTTTCTCGTCGCCTAAAAATCGTAAAAACGCCATATAAACTGGAGCTGTGCCTAGTAGAAACGCCTCGAAGTGCAAGCAAAAATGCTTTCCGAAACAATTGAAAACCTACAAAGATAGGTAGATGAGAAGGATGTCATGTTTTCAACCTTAAGCGAGCCTATAAAAATTTTGCCGATTCTATGAATCGGAAACAAATCATGCAAATCTACAAGAAATGATACATCAAATTATATGCTACAGCAAAGTGATAATTGAATTCGTAAGAAATAACTTACAGTTAGCATCCATGTGGCATTTTCAACTTCATGAGGATTTGATTTGACGTATCGATGGTTGAAGGTGAACCCGTCATGTACGTCGACCTTGTGATCATTCTTGAGATGTGCCATAAGAGTTGGAATGTCACACATTATAGAGCACTCTGATCCAGCATAGGGACAATTGTATGGACGAAATCGACAATTTTGTTCGTGCTTTAGTTTAGTGTGGTACGGGAATATATCATGACAACCTAGATTTTGATATCTGCAAGGAAGCTCCATTGATTCTGCCACCTTCTCCAAAGCCAAACACCTTATATTCCCGAGATCACGATGACATGTTGGGCAACGGTTATGCACCGCAATCTTACAATTTGAACATAATGTGTGGCCATTTGGGCACTGGAACACATAATGCAGTCATCAAGGAAAAAATTAAAATTAAGAAGAATATTGGAAATAAACATATAATTAGATTAGGTATTAGGGATTCGGTTATATATTAAGTTAAAGGAACCATGCGAACTGTGATCAACTAATGAAAAGGTTATTCGGCCAGTACTCAAAATATTGGCAAACATCTAAGACAATACGGGAAAGTTGGAGATGTTTGGGTGGAAAGGCCGATTTTCAGCTGAAAATTTGATCAGGATATGATAAGGTCGAAATATGATAAGGCCTGCTCGGTCCAACTCTTAATTTGGTCCAAGTCCAAAATTTGGACCCGATACATTTTTTGGTCCGGGATCAGTCGGTTAAAGCCCAACTCACAAGCACCACTTCAAACAATCTACAAATTATAACCAATCAATATTTATATCGTAGGTCAGGACAGATCTCAAGGCTCAGAACGCACTCACAATAACACTCACAAAGGTTGTTACAGATTACCCAAAAACGAGGATCTTATGGTGGCAGAGAAAGTTGAAGACCTTGTGGGGGTATGAACCAACTCCTTATCTACTGAATCAACTTCAGTTTCTTTTGCAGGATGTGCATGATATCGTATTCCATTTTGTGTTTGTGTAATGCATGATAAAATATGAGCTTTTCAAACACGCGTAAAATATGAGCTTTTCAAACACGCGTACGCACGAAAACACATGCTACTAAATTTCAAGTTTAAAGAAAAAGAAGTGGATTTCTAATTGAGAGACTTGAACCTGATGAATTGGGGGGTACATCAAATTCTTGCAAACAGGGCACTCAAGTAGATCATAGACACCATTCTTTGAATTATTTCCATTCTTTCCATCCGAACAAATCCTTGATTTCACGAACGTATTATTACAATTGGCCTCAGATTTAGACTTAGCTGTCTCGTAATCTGGAAATATCATATGTGATTCAAGAACTTCTTTGAACGAACTCCCAGTGCCTCCCAGATCCATTGAAAAATTTAGATCTGTAGTATCCCTTTCTCAAGGACCACGCCTCAGAACTTTTCCTTCATATCTTTCTACAAACACCGCACATCTGTTATAAAACAAAGAGGTCAATCCCTAAAAACATATTCAGAAATCAATACTACTTCAAAACATTATCCTTCATAGCTTCAATTCAAAGTTCATGAACTCGACAAAAGAAAACATCATAACAACAACATCTGTAAACTGAATCTCTCATCTGAACATCTCATACTTCAAAACAAACCTAGATCAAAACAACATTTCAGAAAATCAATCAACCAAATCAACATAGTTCTTGTTGCCTACCAGAAAAGATCAACAACAAATCTTCAAACTCATACCATAAAGACCTATTCAACAAATCATCACATGCAAAACAACATTTCCTTCCTTCAACAACAACAATGCAACAAAAACTAAGCACATAAAATCACATGCAAAATGAAGACAAACCTAAAAACAATTATCAATCACAGACGGAAATAAAAACAAAACTCACAAGATGCAAACAAATTTAAACCTTTTTTTTTCCAAAATTAAAATAATTAAATAAACAAACAAATGCACATTTGGGTACAAAAAAAATGCCCAAATTTTTAAAAAATAATAATAATAAAAAATTAAAATGGAACAACAAACGATGAAGAATTGGTACCACGAGATTCTTAAGGTGTCGGTGATTGGTTATGTATGGATGCTGAGAATCAAGGTTGTCTTGTCTTTCTTCTTCTTTCTTTTTCTTCTATGTTTCTTCCAAATCGCAGGATTTGTTTTCGTTCCTTGTATTGTGCTCTATTTTTTTTTTTGTTTATTAATTAATTAATTAAATAATTAATTAATTATTTTTTTTATAAAATATGTACTATTTGTTTCTGACAGCAATTTAATTTGATTTGGAAATTAGTTAAATATTTAGGTTTTGTCTGTGGTTACTAACAAGGGTTGATGGACCAGTGCTACTACTTCCATATGTGATTGACGCATCCTCATAAATACAACCTAACAAACAACTTTCCCTCCTTCATATAGTTAACTTTATTTTGAATATTTTCTATTCTTAATTCTTGAGATATTATTTTTGATGAAATGGATTTTTAAATAATTTAATAAGGATATATTTTATATAATTGGGTAATTAATGTTTATTTTTATATATTAAAAAGGATAATTTAAATTAAATATTTGTTATCGTATTAGATTGTTAAAATTACTATGACACATGTTCAGAAGTTTTTTTTTTTGTCTGATTCTTGGTTCGAGGAAGTTCCATTAATTTTTAGTTTTAGTAGATATTTTATCTTAGTATTTGCTAAAAATGTGTTTGTTGCGAGTATGCTTAAATTAGAGTTGTACTAGTCAAAAAGTACAGATGTGCATGTTCCTTCTGTAAGGGCAGGAGACTCAGAGACCTTAGTAGATTTATAACACGATGTGGTAGTTAGAGCTTGCTCACGACAGCGAGAAGCTTGTACGGTAGTATTTTGAGGTACTTTGAGAGACCTATTCACATGAGGTGAAACGCTTTGATGATGATCGGTGATGCTTGATAGCAAGTGTATAGTTGCAGGCAACTCTGTCCTAAGACTTTAGTGATTATTGTGCTCTTTAAGGTGTAAAGAATGTGTATGACTTAGCATTTCTAACTTCTCCCCTTGAGGAGAGATGTTTTTATAAATGCCTTTAGGACCTGGAATTTTCTTGGAAAGGGTCACCGCACACTAAATAAATGGTGGACCGTTGAATCTCTATTTTCAAGGGAGACGTGGGTTGAATCTCTCTTCCAAAGTAACGTCTTATCCCATGTCAGGGCGATAGGAAAACTACGGGGTGAGGCGATACCTCCCTTTAGACGATATTCTAACGTCGCCTTCTCTATAGCTGTCTAAAGGCATCGCCCTATGCGAGGCCTTTTGGAAATAAAACACTATATAGTACCTCAAGCATGAGGCATTTCGTAGGAGAATACGTGTTTTTTAAGTCAAGGTTTATAGGAGTATCCCGAGAACCGGTATCTCCTCTCATAAGGTCATTAGCTGCCATGGGAAATCTTGGCTCTTTATTCATAGTGTTTTGTGCTCAGGCTGATGAGACACTAAGTCCCTCCTGTCAGAGATTAGTTAGCTTAAAGGATCTAAGTCCATTAGGCATAATTGCATATGGCTCGACTGAGGAGATTCTAAGTTTCTCAAGCAAAGCATTGACCTTCTTGGGCACGACTTCCACTGAGCCCTCAGACAAGACTTGTGATTAAGTCTCTCGAGCTAAATATCTATCTTGTTTCTTAGGCATGACCCTTGAGTTTTGTCCTGCCCAAGGAGACACGAAATCCCTCAGGCAAGAGTTTAATTAGCCTATAGGATCTAAGACTTCCAAACAAAATGTATATAGCGCAGCTAATGAGACTATAAGTCCCTTAGGTGATGTGTTTGACCTTCTTGGGCGAGACTTCCATCGAGTCCTCAAGCAAGATTTGTGATCAAGTCTCTCAAACAGGATGTATGTCGCGCCTCTTTACCGTGACCCTTGAGTTTTATCATGCCCGAGGAGACACTAAGTCCCTAAAGTGAGAGTTTAATTAGCTTGGAGGATCTTAATCTTCCAAATGAATGTTATATAGCCAAGCTCATGAGACTACAAGTCCCTCAGGATAAGCGTTTAACATTCTTGGGCGGGAATTCTATAGAACCCTTAGATAAGACTTGTGATAAAGTCTCTCGAGGTATATAAGTGTTACGCCTCTCAGGCCTAGCCCTTGAGTTTTGTCCTACTCGAGGAGACACTAAGTCCCTCAAGTGAGAGTTTAATAAGCCTGGAGGATCTTAGCCTTTCAAACAAAATTGTGTATTGTAACACCCCATACATATACGTCTAGAATAATATGTAGTTGTCATATCCCAAAAATTTGCCCACTATATTTCAAGGAATTTCTCAAGGGTTGAGTACACAAACCCTCTCCTAAGCAATCAACCCACAACTAGGGTTTTTCTTCTCTCAAGGTAAAATCAAGTTCTAAGGCTCCAGGTGGACTGCATAGCATCTCATATGTCTCAAATGATCCTCACACCAAGTTGCAAGCCTCACAGTACAATATTGCTCAGTCAAGTGCTCAAATGATCAACAGTCGACTGATTTGACCTAAAGGTCAACTATGGTCAAATTACAGTCAAAACTCCTGATTTTTGGTCAACATCAACATTTTGAGGTTACATTCGTCATTTGATCAAGGGTTGATCATGATTCATCAAGAAAAGCTCAAAGATCAACAAAACTCGTAGTTTCTAAATTAGGGTTTTGTAGGTGAAAGTTAACTAAACTTTGACCAGCCATAACTCTCACATGGTTCATCAGAAATTGTCCAACCAAAGCTCATTCTCAAGGAAATTCAATTCTTTACAACTTTGATGTTGGGCCCAAGACAAATAAATGCACCATTTGAGATATAGGATCCAAAACATTACAGGTCCTTCTAGAAGTTCACAAAAAGCTATTTTTTGTCAGGACCAATATCATCAAGATAAAATCTCCAAATGCAAAAAGGGTTCCAAAGTGGCTTGTAGAGAACATCTTGGGCTTTCCAAAAAGTCATACAAAACTTCCATACCATAAAAATTGAGTGAGTTATGATTGACAGAATTTGGGCAAAAATTGGAAAATACATGAAACCTTAAATGAGCAAATTCAAGTTTTTGAGTATTGGGCCTTTGTTTTTGGACTTCCCACGTGACTTTAAGGTCAAAAGAGGCCCATTGGTCATATATTATTTATTTCATAATTTTATTTCATTTATATTTGTTTTTATTCATCAAAATTCAATATAAAATCAAATAAAATTATAAATAAATAAAAAGATCATATAATTGATGTCCAAATATCTTGATCAAATTTCTAATCAATTCAAGGGCCAATATAACGTGAGAAATATGCATGAAATAGGTTGGAGCTCAAATTAGAAAGATTTGGTGCAAAAATCATATCAATTTTTCTCATGATCAAAGATTGATTCCTTGCTATAAACTCTTGACCTAAATCTCCCCTTATGTATATCCCACATAAACAGATGCAAGGGAGGAGGAAATTGGCAGAAGAGCTAGGGTTCTCAATAAAAGAAAATTTTGCAAAAGCTAGGGCGCAACCACAAACTTCTCTCAGCATGTTTCAATCTTTCCCATGCATCATGTCATCATCCCTAAAGTCCCAGGAGTCGATCTCTCTATTTACCCAAGCTTGCAGGCATCCAGAACTGGTTTCACGAGGTTGCACTACTTTGGTAAAAATGTCAAACCTCAAACCTCTGTTTTACATTATATTAATGATTTTAATGCATGGATCCGTGTTCATACTAAGGTTTCTGGATGTTTAGAACCGTTTGCATGAAGCCTTAACGCAGGAATGGAGAAACACCATGGCTAGGGTTTCAAAACTTTCGTTTTTTGTATCTTAGTTTGCAGGCACTTTCAGGGCACACCAATGGCACCATTGAATTTGCAAGGTGCCAATTAGTGGATCTGGGCATGACTTGCGTTTGTTTAACAGGTTTTGTTTGAGTTTTAATTTTTTCCAGAAATCGCAAGAAAATCCGCAGCAATTCTCAAAAGAAAATCCGCAGGTAAACTCAGCCAATAACGTGAAGAAGATGATGAATAATATGGCTGAACCTTTGACTGTTGGCGTGGCACGATGGGATTCTCTCATTCGCTGGTCAACAACGACACTCCCTCTCTCTCTCTCCATTTGATTGGTTACGTGTGCACCGAGGGGGCCCACGTTGACTCTTTATTTGAATCTCTCATTAATTTCATTTTTTATATTTTATTGTTTTGTTTTGGTTAACTAACAGCGAAACAATCATGGCACAGTTGGCAAGCGTGAGATACCTGTAACTAGAAGGACTTGGGTTTGATCCCAGGGTCCTGCCTTTTATTTTCATTCTTTTGATGCTTATGTTTCCCCACAGATCCAACGCACATTGTCTATGAGAGCACGCCGTACACCCTCAACCCTCTACCATTTGATCAATACCAAACCAGATCTAAGAGCTTTGGAATGCTGCTCCACCATGGACACTCAGGGATACTACGCAGGGGATCAGGCGCCCTTTTCTTTGTTTTGTTATTTATTTTTTCTGTTTTGGTTATGTTTAATTAATCCAATTAACCACTAACCACTAATTAACCAAAAAAAAACAATTAGCCTTTAGTTTAGTGAATTTAGTAATTTATGTTTTTATTAACTTTTAGGCTTTATTTTTAATTAGTTTCAATATTAATTTAATTTAGGACTTAATTTAATTTAGTCATTAATTAATTTAATAGAATTAGGTCATAATTGATTTAATAAATAACTTAATATTTATTTTTAGGATTTAATTAAATAGACTTTGTATATAATTAATTTAGGTTAATTTAGAAGTAACTTTAATTAAAATTAATCTTTCACTTAACGAACAATCAAACCCTAATTTCTCGCGATCTTCTTCTTCTCATCTCAAACTCTAATGAATGTCGCATGATTGTTTTAACTATTATTTAATTATTTATTTAATAATCTATTTAAATTCTAGAAATTATGTATAGGTCGCAAAGGGTTTTTTATGTAATAGCTTAGGTTTACTTTTCCGCACTTTATTATTCTGTATATATTTAACTGCTAGTAATTAGGATTGTATGGCAAGATAACTTAATCAAACGTTAGCTAACCTAATTCAAGATTAAATAACTGAATCTAACACACTTCGCACTCACTCACTCACCTCTAGGGTTTCCCCTCTTCTGTTGCCCTTCGTAATAGTCAAGTCCCTCGAATGTGAGGATACCTTAGCATATGTTGCCTTCGATTCAAAATCATCATAAAGATCATAGTCCCTCGATGACCCTCAATGTTGCCTACGAATATATGATCTTGTCCCTCGATGTTGCCTTCGATTAAATGATGATAGTCCTTTCGAATGCTAAGGTTTCCTTACTTGTTGCCTTTACGACTATTCACATCTCATATAACTTCATACCCTCTTTATGGTATGGATAGCCCCTATGACGATTCGATGACCCTTAGATGACCCACACATCCAATGTATAGGACTACCTACCCTCAAATGGTATGGATAGTACTATCGCCCAAGGAAAGTCTTAAAGAACAAAGTTAAACCTTACAACTTAGGGTAGGTAACTCATAATTGCTTGCTCAATTCCAAACTTCAAATGCTTTTCACACCTCCAATTTCAAAATAATTTCAAAGGCTACACTTTATTTACAAAGTTAAAGTCCTTTTTCAAACTGTTTTTCTAAACACACACTACACTTTCAAACATTTCAAAACAAACAAAGTGAGCTAAGCAATTAAGAGACCATGGATAACCATGCATACAAAGGGTGCTTACACCTTCCTTTTGTATAATCTACCCCCCCGAACTCAAAATCTTTAAAAGTTTTTTCCTGTTCTTTTTGCATTTCCAATTGGATAAAATAAAAGTCGATGGCGACTCTTGCTATCCGCAACATTTCAAAAAGTCAGTTCTCCCACCGTGTTATAGTAGTGATGCTAAAAATTGGTACTGTAACGCCCGTAAATGTGTTTTTCTGTTTAATTGTGATGTTTGATGTATTTTCCTAAATTTTACCATTTTTGAGTTGTGTCAGTCGGTAATAGTTCGGTATAGTAGATTATTATTTAATCGATGATTTTTACGTTTTCGGTAGTAGAAATATATATGACGTGTTATTTTGCGTTTTGGGGTTTTTCGGAGGAACTAAGTTTAGACCGTAAAATAGATATTTTAGTTAGATATTTTATGAATGAATAGGAAGTAGGGAGGAGGTAGAAGTGAGGTAGAAATAAGATATAGAAGAAAGAAAAACCAGAAAAAGAAAGAAAAGAGAGAAAACTTGTAAAGAGAAGAGAAAGAAGAGAAAAACAAAGAGAAGAAGAGAGTTGTAGAAAATCCAAACCAAGCTAGAATCAAGATTAACCAAGGTAAGGGGGTGAATCTAATTTATCTTGGATGTATGATTCTTATAGTTTTGTTTTGTTTTTGTTCTTGTTCTTGTTCATTTTCTATGCTTGACCAACAATGGTAGATTGTGAGTTTTGTGAGTTTTGAAGATATAAACATGATTTTGTGGTGTGTATATGTAGTGTGATGATAGATATCTTCATTGATCATGTTTGTTTTTCATTTCTCCATGTTTCCTTACTTATGAAGAAATATAGGTCAAAGGTGTTATGTGATGATCCAACCATGTGTTAATCATGGATTAGGTGTATATATAGCATGTTTGTGTTGTATTGGTGTTGGGATGAAGTTTTAAATGGGTTTTGAAGGGTTTAGAGGGAGTTGAGAGGGACTGTTGCAGAACTGGTTTCTCTAGGTTTGCGCAGGTCCGCTAAGCGGCCCTGGGTCCGCTAAGCGGAGGTTCTTTTGCAGAAAAATCTCTGTAAGGGTCCGCTAAGCGGAGCTTCTGCATTTTTGACTAATAATTTTCTGTCTGGGTCCGCTAAGCGGAGCTCAAGCGGACAATGTTAAATATAGTTTTTTCCAAACTTCGTTTTGTAGTATCTTTTGAACCGTAGACCGTTTCTACGTGCCGTTTGAAGTGTTATGGTAATTATTGAGTATGTCTTATGATAAAGGAGAGTGTGTTGGTGGTTGTATGAGTTTTCATAAATATATTTTTATGATATAATATTTACTAATCAGGTGTGTTTTGACGGTAAAGGTGTGTTGTGTGCTTATGGAAGCCTGAGTGGTGTTTATGATGTATCTGTGTGGATTAATATAACTGGTGTGATGTGGATGTGTAACCGAGTTATATTATTGTTGTCGTTGTTATGTAATTGAGTCATTTGTGAGCACAGCATAACATTTCAATACGTTAATGGCGGAATGCTGTTAACAGGTGGCCCGTGTGGCATTGGTTACCAGTAGGAGCTTGATGCTCGGTAACGGAACATTAGCCTGAGTGGTAAGAGATCATCAGTGGGGACTAAAGGCTCGATTGCGGTTTGTCATAGCTTACTGCTCGACAACGATGTACTTTCCTGAGTGGAATGAAGTCCCAGCATAATGCTCGGCAGGTGTATTTGTCATAATGACAAGGAGGAGTTTACTCCGGATTTTGGTACCACATGCATATGCATAGTCGAGTCTCATTCATCACCATATGTCTTTACCTTTATGTTCTCACTCATTTATCGCATTGTTCATACATTGATTGTGGTTGATTTAGTGGATTACCTTGTTGTATGATTCTTGATGACACTTGTTGGCATTACTATATCTATCATGCTTTTTCATTATAAATTATACTCTCACCCTTCTGCCTTAATGTTACCTACTCGTGGGTAATATGCAGGTGATCCGCAAGTGTAGGTGCTCTTTTAGTAGTTGTCCGTTTTGGTGTCGTCCGCTCGTGATACGTAACACCTAGGGGGGATTTGAACACTTATTTTGTAAATGATGCTTATAGGATCCTTTTGATGTATATTTGATCCTTTGGATGTATTCATATTATGTGTTTTGGATACCTTATCATACGTTGTATTTTGGAGGAATTACTGTGGATATTCTGTTTACTGACATATATGATATTGTCAAGTGTTTATGAGAATCTTTCCTCTTTGATTATTTGTGTAACGCATCTTTTGTGAGTATGTTATGTTTGGTAATATGGTTACTTAAGTGTAATACCCTAATTGTTTATGTGAATTTAATTTTTATACTCTGAAATTTGTACCTAAATGCTTGGGTAGAATTGGGGTGTTACATTAGTGGTATAAGAGCGGGTCGGTCTTGTCCGACCAAGTGTCGTGTCGTTTGGTCTAACCTTTATTGTGTTGTTCTGTAGCAACCTGCCCTAAAAATTTAGATTTTAGAGTCGCCACCTATTCTACCAGGGCGAATAGGAAACCCTACGCAGTTAAGAAATCTGGGTAAGATTATTATAATCAGGTCGAGGGAAGGTGTTAGGCACCCTCAACCCTTTCCTATGGCTTTGAATCTAAGGTAACAGTTTTATGGCTAAAATTATTAAGGCAGGGTTCATGCTTTCAAGGATTAATAATTAAGGGAAACAAATCGGGAAAAAATGAGATTTAGAGGGAAGGGGACTCGCCTTGGTTATCCAAGTGCCTACGTACCTCCTTAGGGAGGATCAGAGTGTACGTAGTTCGAGCACAGGGTTGTACGCCTTTGAATTTGATATGATATGGTTTGAAGGCTTTTGGAATGGCCTATCGTAGTTTTGAAAAGGTATTTTGAATTACCTTCGTAGTTTCGCAGTATTGAAGAGAAGAAAATCTGTAGTTTGGTTTGATGTGTTTTAAGTGTTTAGCGTACAACCCTGATTTGATATGTCACCGTTAGATGCGATGATCAATAGATTTTATCATTATAGTTAACGGATTATATGGGGTAGTGCTGGTTACTCTGACCGATAGATTCGATCGTCACGAGCAGCAAATAAAATGTATTTTAAATTTGTAATTAAATTATGGGTTTTATCATTGCCTCTCGTAACCAATAGGTTTGGTTATTACATGACAACAAATTCCATTGTTAATGTTTTATTATTTTTATCTCTCGTCATTGCGACTAATAGATTTAGTCGGGTCAAGGAGAGAATTAAACCAGAATTAGTTAAATTAATATTAGTAAATTAATTAGATTAAATTTATTTCTCGTCAATGCGACCAATAGATATAGTCGGATCGAGGAGAAAATTAATTGAAGGTTAATGTTTCGCCAAATGGGCAGTGGGATTTGGCAAACCCTAATGCATATAACCTTTCTAGGGTTTTTATTGTGATTTTTAGTAATTAAAATTGATTAAATAAATTAAATCGGAATAGTCGAATAATCAAATAATCGGGAAATAATTCTAACCCTAATTATAATCCTAATCCTAATTTATTCTAATCCTAATTCTAATTAATTAATTAAACTAAACACAATCTAAATAATTAGACAAAACAAGTAAATATTAGATTGGATTGTAGGAGATCTGAGGGCTGCTAACGAGGGCATATGATGATCCTCAGGGGTGCGCAGCGCAGGATTTGGGAATTGGCTTTGACAAACAAATTGAGAAAATAATAACAAAATATGCATGACCTGGGGATCGATCCCAGGTCTCTTAGATTCCCAGCACACGCCTCAACCGTCTCTGCTAAACATCCAAGTTGTTAGACTAACGCATTGAGAGTAATAAATATAAAAAAAACCTGAATTAAATGAAAGTCAAACTCAGTCAGTGGTGGGGCCCTTTCTTCTTGCGTGCAGCCACTGAGAATAGGACAGCGCGCCCTGGTTTTGTTGACCGGCGAATGGAAACGCGAGTAACCTCCACGCGGTCTTCATCTCCTACCTTCAGCCATGCCCTTTTATTTGCTACAATTTTACACGTGAATTAGCTACAGTTTCTGCAATCTATTTCCGTAGCAAAATTCCGAGATTTCAAACCTGCATCAAACACGGCCAAGGAAGAAAACTACAAGCCCAAATCACCTTAAAATTATCCCTTGATCAAAAATACGACCTTTGTTTGATCTAAAAACCAACAAAACTATGAACCCGACGAAGGATCTCCACCTTACCTCAACAATGGTGGTTCGTGTTTCCTATGTCAAACCTTACGAACAGAATGTCAAACTGGCTCTAAACAAGGGCATAAGCATGTATGAACATATAAAAACCATTTATAGTACGCAAATTGTAGATTAAGAAACTCAAACCTTATTACACCAATGCAAGCTTAAAGGAACGGTTCTGGATGTTTTGAGACTTCAAGAACGATTGGGAAGGTGCCTCACGATCACTAGAAGGAGGTGCAATGCTCGAAATTAAGTGGGGAGGGCTGCCATCGAAAATCTCCCTTGCCCTAGTTTTCTTGAAAGTTTGTAAGCTTTGAAAACCCTAGTTCTTTGTTCCTCCCCTATTTCGTTGAACTCCTTCTGAATATATATCAGGTCCATTAGGTTAAACATTTCTAGAAATAAGTCATGTGATTGGAAGGTTAGATCTTTGATTAAAATTTGCATAAGATCTTTCTATTTTGAGTCCAATATCCATCTCTTCTTTCCAATTTCCTTTGCATATTTTTGACTCATATAATTGATATATTAGATGATTAAAATTAATTGTAGAATCAAATCTTGGATTTAAAACAATTTATTCATATTTTATATAATTTATTAATATTTAAATGAATTAATATTCAAGTAAATAAAATAAATATTAAAAAAATAAAATAATTGTTTTAGAAGTCATTATAAAGCCCATAACCAAGTTTTAAATCTACATCTTAGGCCCATTGGTCAAGAAAACCAAAATCACTTAGTTAGGATTTTATGTATTTCTCCAAAATCGACCAACTTCTAAGCCTTGTATCTTCTTCAATTTTAATCATATGAATGCATTCTAGGACTTTTTAGAAAGCTTGATGAGTCCTTTAAAACCTCCTTTTGGTTTCACCTCAACTAGAGCTTCCATGCTCAAGTTATGAGCTTTGACCCAAAAGGTGTTTTTTATTGACCTTTCGGAGGACCTATAATCTTTTGAACCATATCTCCCAAATGAAGCATTTCTTGATTTTGGGCCCAACATCAAAGTTGTAGAGAATCAAATTTCCTTGAGAATAGGCTTTGGTTGGGCAATTTTTGACAAACCATGTGAGAGTTATGACCGGTCAAATTTGAGTTGACTTTTTAGTTAAAAAACCCTGATTTGAACCTTTGATTAGGAGAGGATGACTTGAGTTTAACCATTGAGCCTTGAACCCTTGAAGATGAACAGAGGAGGGCAAATTTTGGGGTATGACAGCTGCCCCTGTTCAATCTTCTTAAACCAGAAGAGTCGGATAGGCACGTCTGCCTATCGTGATCTAAAGGTAGAAGATACTTGAACACTGAGAATGCCCTGAAATTTGCTTTTATTAGGAAGAAGTTCCGTGGGAGATGGGCTTACAGATGCCACCCAAGGTAAGTACCCATCTTTGATGAATGTGAAGCAAATTCTTTTGAGAGAACCACTTGGTTTGATTGGAGTACGGCCTGAAAAGGCAACCTTATTTTATGCAATGTTATGATGCATGTGATGTATGATGCAGTGAGCTTCTCAAAATAAATGAGAGTGATGTACGTATATGTATTATGTATGAATGAGGTATGTAATTGAATGATGCATGATTGTTAGTTAGTAACTTTGGAAAAGAAAAATAAAACCTTTGTGTGTTATTGATGATGTTTTGGAGAAGATCACTGCCGAGGGACTAACGTGATAAACCCAATTGACGAACCCTTTGAAAATCTTGTTGTAAAACCCTTTGTAAAACCCCTTTGTTTTTTCGAAGTAGATCACTGCCGAGGGACTAACGTGATAAAACCCCTTTGTTTTTTCGAAGTAGATCACTGCCGAGGGACTAACGTGATAAACCCCATTGAAGAATCCTTCGTAAAAGCCTTTGATCACTGCCGAGGGACTAACATGATGGGTATACGTAACTATTAATAGCGACAACTCGCAGTTTGTTGTGTAGAAGATAGTTAACTTGCTATAGCGCTAGCAAGCTTTCGTAGTTTGTGAACCCCACTTACTATAGTTCTAGTAAGTTTCCGTAGTTTGTGAACCCCACTTACTATAGTTCTAGTAAGTTTTCGTAGTTTGTGAACCCCACTTACTATAGTTCTAGTAAGTTTCCGTAGTTTGTGAACCCCAAAAGGATCACTTGCTATATTTCTAGCAAGCTCACCTGCACCAATAGGATTACTTGTCATAGTTCTGACAAGCTCACCTGCACCATTTGGATCATCTGCCCTTGTTCGGACAAATTTCACCTGCACCATTTGGATCATTTGTCCTGGTTCGGACAAATTTCACCTACACCATTTGGATCATTTGCCCTGGTTCGGACAAATTTCGCCTACACCATTTGGATCATTTGCCCTGGCTCGGACAAATTTCACCTACACCATTTAGATCATTTGCCCTGGTTCGGACAAATTTCACCTACACCATTTGGATCATTTGCCCTGGTTCGGACAAATTTCACCTGCACCATTTGGATCATTTTCCCTGGTTCGGACAAATTTCACCCACACCATTTGGATCATTTTCCCTGGTTCGGACAAATTTCACCCACACCATTTGGATCATTTGCCCTGGTTGGGACCCTTTGTTGGTGAGGGAGCAAAATTTTCTAAGTGCATTAAGTTCCAGAATGGGTTGCGTTCTGATATCAAGAAGGCGGTAGGGTATCAGAAGATTCGGGTATTTCCAAATTTGGTGGATAGCTGTAGGATTTATGATGAGGATAACAATGCTCATTATAAGGTGATTAATGAAAAGAGGAACAAGGGTCCGCAGAATCGTGGGAAGCCGTATGACGGAGGGAAGGGTAAACAAAAGATGAGTTATGGACAAAGGTTTAGTGGGGGAGATGCTCCTGCTAAGATTGTATGTTTTAAGTGTGGTAAACCTGGCCACAAAAGTGATGTCTGCATTGGTGACGCGAGGAAATGTTACAAGTGTGGGAGAGCAGGACATATATCATCCGACTGTGCGTCCAAGGGAGTAGTGTGTTTTAATTGTGGTGATGAGGGACACATGAGCAGTCAATGTCCGAAGAAGAAGGTTCAAGCTGGTGGGAAGGTGTTTGCATTGGCTGGAACTCAGACGGATAAGGGTGATTGACTAATCAGAGGTACTTGTTTTAATAATGGCATTTCTTTAATTGCTATCATTGATACGGGTGCTTTGCATTGTTTTATAGTCGCCGATTGTGTTAAAAGATTAGGTCTTGTTCTGTCTAGTTTGGATGGTGAGATGGTTATCGATTTACCAGCAATGGGGTCGGTGACTACTTCTTTAGTTTGTGAGAATTGTCCAGTATTAATCTTCAGTAAGGACTTTGCTGTTGATTTGATTTGTTTGGCGATGAACGAGTTAGATGTGGTTCTGGGAATGGATTGGTTGATGAATAATCGTGTCCATATCGATTGTTATCATAAGTTGGTGAGATTTCCATTTCTTGAGAAGGATGCGGAAATTGGTGTCTTATCTACCAATGAGTTGAATCGACTGTTAGAAGATGGGGCACAGTTGTTTGGTTTGTTTGCATCACTGACTGTGGAGGGTCGAGCTGCAGTTGGGGATTTTCCAGTAGTGCGAGAATTTCCTGAAGTGTTTCCTGAAGACTTTTCCGCCGAAGAGAGAGGTGGAGTTTTCCATAGATCTAGTTCCTGGTACGAGGCATGTGTCCATGGCACAATATAGAATGTCGGCATCAGAGTTATTGGAATTGAAGAGTCAATTGGAAGAGTTGCTAGCAAAACATTTTGTGAGGCCTAGTGTTTCACCGTAGGGAGCTCCAATTTTGTTGGTAAAGAAGAAGGATGGAAGCATGAGGTTGTGCATTGATTATCGTCAATTGAATAAGGTGACAATTAAGAATAAGTATCCGCTTCCTAGGATTGACGACTTGATGGATCAGTTGGTGGGAGCCGGTGTGTTTAGCAAGATTGATCTAAGATTTGGTTACCATCAGATTCGAGTGAAGGAGGAGGATATTCAGAAGACTACGTTTAGGACTCCGTAGGGGCATTATGAGTTTTTGGTGATGCCGTTCGGGGTTTCTAATGCACCTGGTGTGTTTATGGAGTATATGAATCACATATTCCATGATGAGTTGGATAAGTTTGTTGTGGTCTTCATAGATGACATCTTGATTTATTTTAAGTCTCCGGAGGAGCATGAGGAGCATTTGCGTGTTGTGCTACAGGTTTTGAAGGAGAAGCAGCTGTATGCTAAGTTATCCAAGTGCGAGTTCTGGTTATCAGAGGTGAGTTTTCTTGGTCATGTGATTTCAGGTAACGGGATTGCAGTGGATCCATCCAAGGTAGATGTAGTGCTACAATGGGAGGTTCCAAGATCGGTTACGGAGATCAGAAGCTTCTTAGGTTTGGCGGGTTATTACTGGAGATTTATAGAAGGCTTTTCGAAGTTAGCACTTCCGTTAACTCAGCTTACTTGCAAGGGTAAGGCGTTTATTTGGGACATAGTTTGTGAAAGGAATTTTGAAGAGTTGAAGAGAAGGTTGACTTCAGCTCCGGTTTTGATTTTACCTGATCCTAATGAACCGTTTGTGGTGTATTGTGATGCATCGCATATGGGGTTAGGTGGTGTGTTGATGCAGGAAGGTAAGGTGCCAGCTTACGCTTCGAGGCAGTTAAGGATTCATGAGAAGAATTATCCCACTCATGATTTGGAGTTAGTTGCGGTTCTTTTTGTATTAAAGATATGGAGGCATTATCTCTACGGTGCAAGGTTCGAGGTCTTTAGTGATCATAAGAGTTTGAAATACTTATTTGATCAGAAAGAATTGAACATGAGACAACGTAGGTGGTTGGAATTCCTGAAGAACTATGACTTTAGCTTGAATTACCATCCTGGTAAAGCTAATGTGGTTGCCGATGCTTTGAGTCAGAAATCTTTGCATATGTCCGCGATAATGGCGGAGGAGTGGAAACTTTTGGAGCAGTTTCGCGATCTTAGTTTGGTATGTGAATTGACATCGGATAGTGTGAAGTTGGGTATGTTAAAAGTGACGAATGATTTTCTGTCGACCGTTAGCGAGAGACAGAGGATAGATGTGAAACTTGTTGATTTGTTTATGGTGGCAAATCAAAGTGTTGATGGCGACTTCATAGTGAATGGTCAGGGTGTTTTGAGATTCCGTGGTCGGATTTGTGTACCTGATGATTCCGAGCTGAAGAAGATAATTTTAGAGGAAGGTCACAGGAGCAGTTTGAGTATTCATCCGGGAGCCAATAAGATGTATCAGGATTTGAAGAAGATCTTTTGGTGGTCTGGTTTGAAAAGATATGTGGCTCAGTTTGTGTATGCGTGTTTGGTATGTTAGAAGTCGAAAGTGGAACATCAGCGTCCTGCAGGGTAGTTGCAACCGTTGGATATTCCAGAGTGGAAATGGGATAGTATTTCTATGGACTTTGTGACGAGTTTACCGAATACTGTGAGAGGTTTTGATACAGTTTGGGTGATTGTTGATAGGTTGACAAAGTCTGCTCACTTTATTCCTATTAACATCACTTTTCCAGTTGCGAAGTTAGTTGAGATTTATATCAAGGTGATTGTGAAACTACATGGTATACCGTTGAGTATTGTGTCAGATAGAGATCCGAGGTTCAAATCGGATTTTTGGAAAGGTTTACAAGAGGCTCTAGGTTCTAAGTTGAGGTTGAGTTTGGCTTATCATCCTCAGACAGACGGTCAGACCGAAAGGACTATTCAATCGTTAGAAGACTTGTTGAGAGCGTGTGTTCTTGAGAAGGGAGGTTCGTGGGATACTTATCTTCCGTTGATAGAATTCACTTACAACAACAGTTTTCATTCTAGTATCAGAATGGCACCTTTTGAAGCGCTGTATGGTCGTAAGTGTAGAACTCAGTTATGTTGGTTTGAATCGGGCGAGAGTGTGGTACTCGGACCTGAGATGGTAAGAGAGACTACGGAGAAGGTGAAATTTATTCGTGAGAAGATGAGAAGTTCATAAAGTAGGCAAAAGAGTTATTATGACAAGCAAAGGAAAGATTTGGAATTCCAAGCTAGTGATCATGTATTCTTAAGAGTTACGCCTATGACGGGTGTTGGACGAGCTTTGAAATCGAGGAAGCTTACTCCGCATTTTATTGGTCCTTATCAGATATCGGAGCGAGTGGGCAAAGTTGCGTATCAGGTGGCGTTACCGCCAAGTCTTGATAATTTGCATGATGTATTCCATGTGTCTCAGTTGAGGAGATACATTGAGGATCCATCCCATGTGATTCAAATGGACGATGTGCAAGTGCGTGAGAACCTCACAGCTGAGACGATGCCAGTGCGTATTGAGGATCGCGAGATTAAGACTCTAAGAGGCAAAGAGATTGCCTTGGTGAAGGTCGTGTGGTCAAGTGCGGCAGGTGAGATTTTGACCTGGGAGTTGGAGAGTAAGATGCGAGACTCCTACCCTGAGTTGTTTGTAGCAGGTAATTTTTATTTTTGAGGACGAAAATCTTTTAAGTGGGGGAGGGTTGTAACGCCCATAAATGTCTTTTTATGTTTAATTGTGATGTTTGATGTATTTTCCTAAATTTTACCGTTTTTGAGTCGTGTCAGTCGGTAATAGTTCGGTATAGTAGATTATTATTTAATCAATGATTTTTACGTTTTCGGTAGTAGAAATATATATGACGTGTTATTTTGCGTTTTGGGGTTTTTCGGAGGAACTAAGTTTATACCGTAAAATAGATATTTTAGTTAGATATTTTATGAATGAATAGGAAGTAGGGAGGAGGTAGAAGTGAGGTAGACATAAGAAATAGAAGAAACAAAAACCAGAAAAAGAAAGAAAAGAGAGAAAACTTGTGAAGAGAAAGAAGAGAAAAACAAAGAGAAGAAGAGAGTTGTAGAAAATCCAAACCAAGCTAGAATCAAGATTAACCAAGGTAAGGGGGTGAATCTAATTTATCTTGGATGTATGATTCTTATAGTTTTGTTTTGTTTTTGTTCTTGTTCTTGTTCATTTTCTATGCTTGACCAACAATGGTAGATTATGAGTTTTGTGAGTTTTGAAGTTATAAACATGATTTTGTGGTGTGTATGTGTAGTGTGATGATAGATATCTTCATTGATCATGTTTGTTTTTCATTTCTCCATGTTTTCTTGCTTATGAAGAAATATAGGTCAAAGGTGTTATGTGATGATCCAACCATGTGTTAATCATGGATTAGGTGTATATATAGCATGTTTGTGTTGTATTGGTGTTGGGATGAAGTTTTAAATGGGTTTTGAAGGGTTTAGAGGGAGTTGAGACGGACTGTTGCAGAACTGGTTTTTTTAGGTTTGCGCAGGTCCGCTAAGCGGCTTTGGGTCCGCTAAGTGGAGGTTCTTTTGCAGAAAAATCTCTGTGAGGGTCCGCTAAGTGGAGCTTCTGCATTTTTGACTAATAATTTTCTGTCATGGTCCGCTAAGCGGAGCTCAAGCGGACAATGTAAAATATAGTTTTTTCCAAACTTCGTTTTGTAGTATCTTTTGAACCGTAGACCGTTTCTACGCGCCGTTTGAAGTGTTATGGTAATTATTGAGTATGTCTTATGATAAAGGAGACTGTGTTGGTGGTTGTATGAGTTTTCATAAATATATTTTTGTGATATAATATTTACTAATTAGGTGTGTTTTGACGGTAAAGGTGTGTTGTGTGCTTATGGAAGCCTGAGTGGTGTTTATGATGTATCCGTGTGGATTAATATAACCGATGTGATGTGGATGTGTGACCGAGTTATATTATTGTTGTCGTTGTTATGTAATCGAGTCATTTGTGAGCACAGCATAACATTTCAATACGTTAATGGCGGAATGCTGGTAACAGGTGGCCCGTGTGGCATTGGTTACTAGTAGGAGCTTGATGCTCGGTTACGGTACATTAGCCTGAGTGGCAAGAGATCATTAGTGGGGGCTAAAGGCTCGATGACGGTTTGTCGTAGCTTACTGCTCGACAACGATGTACTTTCCTGAGTGGAATGAAGTCCCAGCATAATGCTCGGCAGGTGTATTTGTCATAATGACAAGGAGGAGTTTACTCCGGATTTTGGTACCACATGCATATGCATAGTCGAGTCTCATTCATCACCATATGTCTTTACCTTTATGTTCTCACTCATTTATCGCATTGTTCATACATTGATTGTGGTTGATTTAGTGGATTACCTTGTTGTATGATTCTTGATGACACTTGTTGGCATTACTATATCTATCATGCTTTTTCATTATAAATTATATTCTCACCCTTCTGCCTTAATGTTACCTACTCGTGGGTAATATGCAGGTTATCCGCAAGTGTAGGTGCTCTTTTAGTAGTTGTCCGTTTTGGTGTCGTCCGCTCGTGATACGTAACACCTAGGGGGGATTTGAACACTTATTTTGTAAATGATGCTTATATGATCCTTTTGATGTATATTTGATCCTTTGGATGTATTCATATTATGTGTTTTGGATACCTTATCATACGTTATATTTTGGAGGAATTACTGTGGATATTCTGTTTACTGACATATATGATACTGTCAAGTGTTTATGAGAATCTTTCCTCTTTGATTATTTATGTTACGCATCTTTTGATAGTATGTTATGTTTGGTAATGTGGTTACTTAAGTGTAATACCCTAATTGTTTATGTGAATTTAATTTTTATACTCTAAAATTTGTACCTAAATGCTTGGGTAGAATTGGAGAGTTACAGGTACAACAAACATACATAAGCGGAAAAGACAAGGAAAGACAATTGTATCCAAATTAACTCTTGTATAAAGTGTATACAATACATTTGTCCATAACACTGCACAACGGTAAGATCTCATCTGATGAGGTCATCCTGCCATCTGCTCGTCCACCGTCTTCAATAAGGATCATCTAGCCATTTTTATACTTCTAACCTGCTCCTGAAAAAGGATAAGAGGAATGGGGTGAGATAACTAAATCTCAGTGAGCTCCCCTATCCTATAGGTTCAATCGGTTCTACAAGGTACATGCAATCAAACAAATCCACCGAGGATCCGGGTTTTCCTCACAGTCGGGTACAAATACACAACAAGGGCAATATCCCCATTGGTAGTCCCACAGCTAGTCAATGAGATAGCAACAAGCATACAGACAACACACAAGTATGGAAACCCCATTTGGATGCAACTCACCTACTCTAGGGGCTATCAAGCCAAGAAGGAAATCCAATATAATAGTATTAGTTCAAAGCCTAAACAATCCTAGTTTACAACTTATCACCTAATCACTACTTCTACCTAGGAACCTCCTTGATATTAGAATCCCCTCTCACTTCCCACTGTAGATGTTTTTGATTGGCTGCATTTTATGGTAAAACATATTTCTGTGTTTAGATGTCTTGACTGATGTCATGACATGCATTTGTAGTTTTCTGCAGGAGATGTGTTTTTAGCTAATACAGATTTTAGTGATGTCAAGATGCATGTTGTGACATCATTACCTGAACATCATGTGATGTTATGTTTCTATTATGTTTCCTACTTTATCTCAGGCTATATTTTAGGAAACTAACTATTATGTGCTGATTGTATATCAGTAAGAGACCGAGCTATGGCCTGATTTTTAGCACCCTGATTTGTGAAAATTAGGTTAACTTAGATAACCCTAATTTATGTTCTTTAGGCCCAAGGCCTAGGATCTGCATATAAGAAGATTGTTAGTCCTACTTTTAGCGGCAGAGAATTGAAGTGAAGAATAGTGTTTGCTGTGATTTGTGCTTTAGGTTTATTTGTTCTTAGTGTTTCTTGTGAGCCAAGCAATTGTCTCTTTGATAATTGTATTGGAGTAGGGTGTATTGAGTTGTTACTTGTTGTGTCACTCAAAGCTTTTAAGCAAGAGTGCTATGTTCCTTGATTGAAGCTTTTAAGCAAAATCAAGATTTGTTTGAAGTGTGTCTTCACTTTATTCTTGTTTAATTTGTCTTGTTATCACTGCTGTGATTGAGGGGGAGTGAGTAGGAACTGAGGTCTTATTATTAGATTGAAATTGCATTGGGTAGGTTTTAAGTGAGGGGTGTAAACTGTTGGTTTAATCCTGAATTGATACCTCTTATAATGGATTTCCTCCCTGGCTTGGTAGCCCCCAGAGTAGGTGTAGTTACACACCGAACTGGGTAAACAATTACCTGTGTTCCTTATTACTGTTATTGCTTACTTACTGCTAAGATTAATAATTTGTATTGAAGTGAATGTCCTAACATCCGATACGACGCCAATTGTCTATTACTAGAATTTCAATTGGCATCAGAGCAGGCACTCTGTCTGTTATTTTCTGGGTGAGATATAGGGACGATACTTTCTGGTACTATGGACAAGGATGTAGGATTTACAAATAGACCACCCATTCTGGATGGATCTAACTATGACTACTGGAAAACTCGTATGATAGTCTTCATGAAATCTCTGGATAGCAAGGCCTGGAGAGCTGCTAACAAAGGATGGGTACATCCAGTGAAGAAAGAGAAAGATGGATCAATTGTGCTAATACCTGAAGAAGATTGGAGCCAATAGGAAGAAGAATTAGCTCTTGGCAACTCTAAGGCTTTGAATGCATTGTTCAATGGAATAAATAAGAATATACTCAGACTTGTGCATCACTGTAAACTGACCAAAGAGGTTTGAGATACTTTCAAAACAACTCATGAAGGTACCTCCAAGGTAAAGATTTCTAGACTTCAGATGCTAACTACTAAGTTTGAGAATCTGAGGATGAAAGAGGATGAGACCATCCATGATTTCTACATGAATATTCTTGAGATTGCCAATACCTCGGGAGCTTTAAGAGAGAAAATGTCTAAAGAAAAACTTGTAAGAAAGATTCTTAGGTCATTACCCAAGAGATTTTCCATGAAGGTTACTGCTATAGAAGAGGCTCAGGATATCAACAACATGAAGGTTGATGAACTCATTGGTTCCCTCCAAACATTTGAGATGGGAATGTGTGACAATGCTGAAAAGAAGAACAAAAGCATAGCTTTTGTGTCAAATACTGAAGAGGATTCAGAAGAAAGTAATGGTGGAAGTGAGGAAAATCTATCAGAAGCTATAGCTATGTTTGGAAGACAATTCAAAAGATTTATAAAAAGAATAGATTAGAAGACCAGACCAAATGTCCAGAACATCCCCTCTGACACCAGCAGGACTTATGATTCCAGTAGAAGATCTAAATCTGATGAAAAGTCCAACCAAGGCAAAGGGATTTAGTGCCATGGATGTGAAGGCTTTGGACACATTAGAGCTGAATGTCCCACTTACCTCAAGAAGCAAAAGAAAGGGTTATCTGTCATCCGGTCTGATGGAGATTCTGAGAGTGAGTCTGAAGAGGAATATGCAAAACATGTCACTGCACTAACTAATGCAGGTGTATCTGATGATGATTCAAGTGAAGATGAGCTAACCTTTGATGAACTTGCAACCTCATATAAAAAGTTGTGTGTCGGGAGTGCAGAAGTGTGCCAACAAGGGGAGAAGAAAAAGAAACTCATAAAGGAGTTGAAAGCTGAGAAGAAATAGCATCTTGCAACCATAGACTCAATAAATGGTGAAGTCATCCTGTTGAATTCCAAACTTGACCAGATGTCAAAATCTGTCAGGATGTTAAACAATGAAATTGACACATTAGACGAAATTCTACAAGTTGGTCAGAAAGCAGGAGAAATGTCTGGAATAGGACTTGTTGGTGAAAAGGGATCCACATCAGGTTTTAAAAGGTCAAATCTTGAAGATCATATGTCAAACCGGATGTCAAGACCTATGTCTCAACATCATGAGAACATAAGCATGAACCAGACAATGAGGAAATTTCAAAGATGGAGGTGTCACTACTGTAGAAGATTTGGATACTTAAAGCCATTTTGCTTCAGACTGCATGGATATCCTAGTCATACTCATCAAGTCAAACCCAAACAGGATACTCCTATCAAGAAACAACAATAGGTTGCTAAGGGTGTTTCTCTAATAGCTCACACTTCTCTAAGGGTATCAGCCAAAGAAGACTGGTATTTTGCTAGTGGCTGCTCAAAACATATGACTGGCATAAGGAATTTATTGGTGGATATCAAACCTCATTCCACTAGTTATGTGACTTTTGGTGATGGAGCAAAAGGGGAAATCAAAGGTGTTGGAAAGTTAGAATGTCCTGGAGTTCCAAATCTGGATAATGTTTTCCTGGTGAAAGGACTGACTGCAAATCTTATTAGTATCAGTCAACTATGTGATTAGGGGTTCAATGTCAGATTCACTAAAGAAGAATGTGTTGTCACCAATGTAGAAAATGAGGAAGTCATGAAGGGATCTAGATCTAAGGATAATTTCTACTTATGGGAGCCTAAAATCTCAAATTACTCTTCTGTATGTTCTATGGCCAAAGAAGAAAAAGAGGTTAAACTGTGACATCAAAAAATTGGACATCTTCATCTAAGAGGGATGAAAAAGATCATATCCAAGGAAGATGTGAGAGGAATCCCAAAGCTGCAAATTGATGAAAGAAAATTCTGTGGTGAATGTTAGGTTGGCAATCAAACCAAGATGTCACATCCAAAGATTAGACATCTTACCACTTCCAAAATTCTGGAATTGTTGCACATGGATTTGATGGGACCAATGCAGGTAGAAAGTCTTGGTGGGAAGAAGTATGTTTATATGGTTGTTGATGACTACTCTAGATACATCTGGATAAGCTTCATCAGAGAAAAATCAGATGTATTTGATGTTTTCAAAGACCTATGTACAAGACTTCAAAGAGAAAAGGAAAGTGGTGTTGTCTGAATCAGAAGTGATCATGGAAAGGAGTTTGAAAATTTCAAATTTGTTGAATTCTGCTCATCTGAAGGAATCAGTCATGAATTTTCTTCACCTATTACTCCTCCGCAAAATGGATTAGTGGAAAGGAAAAACAGAACTATTCAAGAGTCTGCTAGAGCTATGATTCATGCAAAGAAACTTCCTATACACTTTTGGGCAGAGGCAATGAATACAACCTGCTATGTTCATAACAGAGTTACCTTGAGAAAGGGAACCTCCTCCACTCTATATGAAATATGGAAAGGAAGGAAACTTACTGTAAAGTATTTTCATGTGTTTGGAATCAAATGCTACATTCTGACAGATCGTGAACAAAGAAGAAAAATGGATCCCAAAAGTGATGAAGGTATATTCCTGGGATACTCTACAAACAGCAGAGCATATAGAGTATTCAACTCCAGAACAAAATTCTTGATGGAATCCATTAATGTTATTGTTAATGACCATCATGAAGAATCCAATGTCATAGAGGATGTTGGAACATTCCTTGAAATTCAAACTGAAGTTTCTGTCAAGATTGAAGACCCTCATGTTACACCTACAGATTCTAAGTCAGAAGCACCCAACAAAGGACCTTCTATCAGAATCCAGAAAGATCATCCTAAAGACCTTATCATAGGAGATCCCAACAGTGGTATAATTACTAGATCCAGAGAGATCATCTCAAGTTCATGTTTTGTATCCAAGATTGAACCAAAAAACGTGAAGGAGGCTCTGGCTGATGAGTATTGGATCAATGCCATGCAAGATGAATTGGAACATTTTTAAAGGAATGAAGTATGGGAATTGGTTCCAAGACCTGAAGGAACAAACATCATTGGTGCCAAGTGGATCTACAAGAAAAAATATGATGAAAAAGGAGTAATAACTAGAAATAAAGCAAAACTAGTGGCACAAGGTTATACTCAAGTTGAAGGGATTGATTTTGAGAAACTTTTGCACCTGTTACAAGACTTGAGTCAATAAGGTTGCTATTAGGAGTTTCTTGTATTTTGAAGTTCAAATTATTCCAGATGGATGTGAAAAGTGCCTTTCTAAATGGATACTTGAATGAGGAAGTATATGTGGAACAACCTAAAGGATTTGTTGATCCTAACCTGCCAAACCATGTATACAAATTGAGGAAAACCCTTTATGGATTGAAGCAAGCTCCTAGAGCTTGGTATGAGAGACTGACTGAGTTTCTCACTGTTAATGGATACAGGAAAAGAGGGATATACAAGACCCTCTTTGTGAAGGATGAAGGAGGAAAAATCACGATTGCTCAAATTTATGTGGATGATATAGTCTTTGGTGGGATGTTAGATAGGATGGTTAAACATTTTTTCAATCAAATGCAATCTGAGTTTGAAATGAGCCTTGTTGGAGAATTGACCTATTTTCTTGGACTGCAAGTCAAACAAATGGAAGATTCCATTTTTCTCTCCCAAAGTAAATATGCCAAGAACATAATCAAAAAGTTTGGAATGGATAATGCTAGTCACAAAATAACACCTGCACCCACACATTTAAAGTTATCTAAGGATGAAAGTGGTACTAGTGTTGATCAAAGCCTGTATAAAAGCATGATAGGGAGCCTTCTATATCTAACAGCTAGTAGAACAGATATTGCCTTTGCAGTTGGTGTGTGTGTTAGATATCAATCAGAACCCAAAGTGAGTCACATAAATCAAGTTAAGAGGATTCTCAAATATGTGAATGGGACTTGTGATTATGGTATGCTTTATTCTCATGGGTGTGACCCTATCTTATCTGGGTATTGTGATGCTGATTAGGCTGGGAGTGCTGATGATAGAAAAAGCACGTCTGGAAGATGTTTCTTCTTAGGGAACAACCTGATATCATGGTTTAGCAAGAAGAAAAACTGTGTCTCTTTATCCACTTCTAAAGCTGAGTACATAGCAGCTGGTAGCAGTTGTTCCCAACTGGTGTGGATGAAGCAAATCTTAACTGAATACAATGTCACTTAGAATGTCATAACAGTATACTGTGACAATCTTATTGCCATCAATATTTCCAAGAACCCATTTCAACACAACAGAACCAAGCATATTCATATTAGACATCACTTCAAAAGAGATCTTGTGGAAGACAAAGTAATTAACCTGGAGCATTTGGCCACTGAGCTGTAACTTGCTGACATTTTTACAAAAGCTCTAGATGCTACTCAATTTGAAAATTTGAGGGGCAACTTAGGAATATGTCTCTATGAGGAATTATAGCAGTTAATGTTATTTGGGAATAATATTTTGGACATTTTAAATATTCAATATTTGAAGTATCTTCCGATTGGTCAAAATATTAAGTTCCCTCTCCTTTTTCAATCACACCAAAAGGCCATCTCTACACGCTATCCCATTACTATCATCAACAAAAGACTTTACTCGTCTCACTCTTTCATCTTCCATACGCATCACAACTGCCACAGACATATCTCAGAAATTTCTCTGAAGCCCTCCAAGATGTCTCAACAACCGGACTCCTCCTCTTCCAAGAAGATGACCTTCACCTCTGTTCCTGAATCCAACTCTGGGGTTGAATCTATCAACCCTAACAAGATTCTTGAAGTTGCTCCGTTACGAATGGTGACAACTAATGATCTAAAAGTAAAGAAGCCTCGTACTCCGCATGCAAGAAGACCTAAAGAAAATGTATCTGGTAATGCTTCTAACACTTCTTCTTCCATTCCTCATGAGGACTTGACTAGGGAAGGCTTTGAATATGTCAATAATGCCATTGCGCAAATAGTCACTAGGATCTTGAATGAAAAACATGAGGTACCTGGGATATCCATCCCTCTAAAATCTGTGATTCCTAAACCTCATTTGAACAAAGAACCTGATGTCAATCAAGATGTTGAAACAATGAAAGAGTCCTTAGGAAAGAATGATGATGATGTACACCATGCTGATGTTGTACACAATGATGGTGATGATGTTGATGTTACTAAGGATGTCAATGACAATGCTGAAACTGGTACTGATACTGGTACAGGTACCAATGTTGTGAATCTTGATGACTACTCAGATAATGATCTGGTAGCTTCTGTCAACCCTAGCATAGCCAAAAGGCTCAGGACTAGGAAAGGGAAGAAGGTTGTTGTCCAAAGCCCTCCCAAGAGGATAGCTGTTCCTAAAAGTACTTCTGTTGGTCCTACCAAATCTTGGAGCAAGGTGGTTCCCAAGAAAAGAAAGGCCAAAGTGATTGCTGACTCTGACTTTGATGTTGCTTGTGATGTCCCTAACATTCCTCCCAAGAAGAAGCCTACTTCTAGCAAGCTTGCTGCTAGAGTCCCTGATGTGCCCATAGACAACATTTCCTTCCATTCTGCTTCAAGTGTCAACAGGTGGAAATATGTCTACCAAAAGAGGCTGGCCCTTGAAAGAGAGTTAGCTCAGAATGCTCTTGAATGCAAAGAGATAATGGGGCTGATTCATGATGCTGGTTTGCTGAAAACTGTTGCTCATTTCTCAAAATGCTATGAAATGCCTGTGAAATAATTTATTATGAACTTGTCTGAAGAATGTGTTGATGGGAAATCCAAGGAGTTTAGGAAGGTGTATGTAAGGGGCAGTTATGTTACTTTCTCATCTACTGTGATCAACAACTATTTGGGGAGGTTTGATGAAGCTCAACCTGAGCTAGAAGTTTCTGATAACAAAGTGTGCTAAGTTATCACTGCCAAACAAGTCAAAAGCTGGCTCCTAAAAGGGAAGTTGTCTGCTAGTAAGTTGATCATAAGGCATGCCATGTTGCATAAGATTGGTGTTGCTGTTCTAGGAAGATTCATTTATGCTGTTGGAACAAAATCCAAGTTTGATTATGGTTCCTATATATTTGAGCAAACTATGAAGCATGCTGGAAGCTTCAGTGTGAAGGGACCCATAGCTTTTCCATCACTCATTTGTGGGATTATCCTGAACCAGTTCCCTAGTATATTAGCTGATACAAACACTATGTGCAAAAGGGAAAGTTCTCTTTCCTTTCACTACTAGCTATTTCAAGGAACTCATGTTCCTGACATTGTCATGACATTAGCTGGAACTTCCAAAGACAGCACCCCTGCAGGTAAAGCTGCTGTGATTGCTATGCTCAAGGAGACTTGCAAGGAACTAGAGACCAGAAATCTGACCCTTGAAAAGTTGATCAGCTCTCTTGAAATGGATGAAGGTGCTGAGTTTGCTGCCACTAATGTGAATAAACAGGATGCTGGCCCTGAGCAAGGTGATGAACAGGCTGCTGAATCAGAAGAAGAAGCATATGCCAGTCCTGAAGATGGCACTGATGAAGACAATGATGGTGATGATGGATCCCACAGCTCTAATTCATATGTTCCTTGATTGAAGTTTTTAAGCAAAATCAAGATTTGTTTGAAGTGCGTCTTCACTTTATTCTTGTTTAATTTGTTTTGTTATCACTACTATGATTGAGGGGGAAGTGAGTAGGAACTCAGGTCTTAGTATTAGATTGAAATTGCATTGGGTAGGTTTTAAGTGAGGGGTGTAAACTGTTAGTTTAATCCTGAATTGATACCTCTTTGTAATACGGTGGGAGAACTAATTTTTTAAATGTATTTCGCAAACAAGTGTTGCGGTGAGCAAGAGTCGCCACCGACTTTTATTTTATCCAATTAGGAAAGGCAAAAAGAATAGGAAAGACCTTTGAAAGATATTGAGTTTGGGGGGTAGGTTATACAAAGGGAAGGTATTAGCACCCTTTGTATCCATGGTTATCCATGGGATCTTAATTGCTTAGCTCACTTGTTTGTTTGAAATGTTTGAAAGTGTAGAGTGTGTTTTGAAAAAAAAATTTACTTTTGAAAATGTCTAAAAAGACAATGTTAAAAAACAGGGTGTGAAAAGCATTTGATTTGTTGTGAGCAAGTGATCCGCTGTCGCGCGCGGATCAAAAATGAGTTATTTTGAAAAGACCGTAGATAGCGACAAGTGACTCTGATATCGTTCTCACAAGGATTCTTAATTATTACTAACCAATTGGAAATCGATTTAGGGGGGTTGTTTCGTGTTCAATTATAAAAACGCAGAAAATAAGTAATTACGAAAAAGTGATCATTTGAATAAGCTGAAATGAATCAACCCACTGTATCAACTTCCGACTTATCATTGATCCCTATAAAGTTCCAATTCCCTAAACGGGTCTGATCCTATTTGATTACAAAAACTACTGACAAGCGCAGTAGCAATTATACGAAGTCTGTCCCTGAATTCCGGATAAAGCAAACGGATTAAAAGCTATTGTGAATTAAGCGAAAACAATATGATCGAACGCGATAATGCAAAAGCTATACTAATCACGAAATTGATTCAAGAACAGACAACAATCAAATTAAAGAATTCTATCATATAAAAACACTTAAATTAAGCAAGCAATTGTAATTATAGACTGGATTCAAAGGAACAAATAATGGAAAATTATAAAAGAACCTCAAAGCGGCATCTGATTACAGTGAATTGATCCTCGAGATTTAGTTCTCCATTACAATTGTCAAGCTCCAAAATAATTCGTGAAAAGTGAATAGTAGTTGTACGGCCAGACCTAGACTAAAGAGAAGACAAAAGGAAATTTGAGTCATAATAACCCAACTGGGTCAAAAACATCCAGAACCCGACCCACAATTGACTAAAACTAAAAATAAAATAGTGCTGCAGCTTCAAACACAAATCTGGGAACTATAGGCTTCGAATCTAACTTCGAATCCAACATGAAAGTCATAGCTCTCTCTTAGCTTTCCGGCGATTATTAGAACGCCTCAATCGGATTTCTAGAACTCTAGTTATGATCGTTTCCGTGCAGACTGCTAAAGCTGAAAAATAAAGTGCGAAAATTAAATAAAGCTAAAAATAAAATAAAATATAAAAACACATCAAAACATAAAAATAATCAAAACAAACCAAGGAAATGCTTGAGTACAAACATGAAAGGACGTGCATAAAAATGCACTAATCAGCAAGCACTTAAGAGTTACCTACCCTAAGTTTGTAAGGTCTTTCCTATTCTAAAGACTTTCCTTGAGCGATAGTACTATCCATACCATATAGGGGCAGGTAGTCCTATACATTGGATGTATTCGGGACATCGAGGGTCATCGTATAGTCATAGGGGCTATCCATACCATAAAGAGGGTAGGAAGTCCTATGCATTGGATGTGAATAGTCATAAAAGACAACCAGTAAGGGTACCTTAGCATTCGAAGGGACTATCATCATGTAATCAAAGGCAATATCAAGGGACAAGATCATATATTCGTAGGCAACATCGAGGGTCATCGAGGGATTATGATCTTTGTGATGATTTTTGAATCGAAGGCGACATGTGCTAAGGTATCCTCACGTTCGAGGGACTTGACTATTGTTCAAAAGGCAACAGAAGAGAGGATTACCCTAAAGGTGAGTGTGTGAAACAAAGTGATTGATTTATTTAATCCTAAAAATTAGGGTTATTCTATGTTGATTTTAGTCTTGTCATACAATCCTATTAACATACATCTAAACAGTTTATAGCAGTTTATAAGTGCGAAAAGTAAAAGCAGGAAGGTAAAGTCCTACGCTATTACAAGGCTTTAGGGCAGTTACATAATAGTGGAAGAAACGAGCGCGAAAATTAAAACCTACAACTATTACAAAAAAAAACTTTTGCGACCTATACATTGAATTCTAAAAATTTAAATAAACAGCAAATAAATAAATAAACAAGTTTTACCACAAAGGTCAGGAATTCGAAAGATAGATGAAGATTAAAAACAATCAGGGTTAGGGTTGAAGGTAGAAACTAATTCTAAATTAATTAACTATTGGTTAAAACCTAATTAATTAAATCATTGGCTAAAAAACCTAATTAATTAACTTAATTATTTTTGGCTAAAAAACCTAATTAATCTAATTAACTTAAATTAATCAATTTGGTTATCTAGGCTAAAAAACCTTAATCCTAAATTAGTTAAGTTGGTCTTTAAAAGAAATCTAATCCTAATCCTAATTCATGAAAATGGACAACATCTACCTAAGGAAAAAAACTTAAGGTTTTGGTTTGTTATGATAAAAAAACTAATTACTAAGCCTATTTGAACTAAATTAATTAAACTAAATTAAGATTATAAAAAACAAACAAACAAAAAAGGGTTAGTTGATTTTAAACCCTAATTCTAAAAGGTAGTGATTTTTGGATTGATTGATTATTAATTAAATTAGTTAATGGAAAAAATAGAAAAAAAGAGAAGACATAGGAGGAAATTGAAGAATGGGGCGAAAATTGGTAAAAAACAATGTAGGGCGCTGGAGCTTGAACCCAAGTCCTCCTGGTCATAGTCCTCCACCTGTTGCCAACAGAGCTGCACTCATTATCTGTCAATAATCCCATAACAAATCATTAAATACACAAGAATGAATTGATAAGAAAAACAAATAAACAAGTTTTACCACAAAGGTCAGGAATTTGAAAGATAGATGAAGATTAAAAACAATTAGGGTTAGGGTTGAAGGTAGAAACTAATTCTAAATTAATTAACTATTGGTTAAAACCTAATTAATTAAATTAATTATTTTTGGCTAAAAAACCTAATCAATCTAATTAACTTAAATTAATCAATTTGGTTATCTAGGCTAAAAAACCTTAATCCTAAATTAATTAAGTTGGTTTTTAAAAGAAACTTAATCCTAATCCTAATTCATGAAAATGGACAACATCTACCTAAGGAAAAAAATTTAAGGTTTTGGTTTTGTATGATAAAAAAACTAATTACTAAACCTAATTGAACTAAATTAATTAAACTAAATTAAGATTATAAAAAACAAACAAACAAAAAAGGGTTAGTTGATTTTAAACCCTAATTCTAATGGGTAGTGATTTTTGGATTGATTGATTATTAATTAAATTAGTTATTGGAAAAAATAGAAAAAGAGAAAACATAGGAGGAAATTATAGAATGGGGCGAAAATTGGTTAAAAATTTATGTAAGGCGCTGGGGCTCGAACCCAGGTCCTCTTGATAATAGTCCTCCACCTGTTGCCAACAGAGCTGCACTCATTATCTGTCAGTAGTCCCATAACCAATCACTAAATACACAAGAATGAATTGATAAGAAAAATAAATAAACAAGTTTTACCACAAAGGTCAGGAATTTGAAAGATAGATGAAGATTAAAAACAATCAGGGTTAGGGTTGAAGTTAGAAACTAATTCTAAATTAATTAACTATTGGTTAAAATCCTAATTAATTAAATCATTGGCTAAAAAACCTAATTAATTAAATTAATTATTTTTGGCTAAAAAACCTAATTAATCTAATTAACTTAAATTAATCAATTTGGTTATCTAGGCTAAAAAACCTTAATCCTAAATTAATTAAGTTGGTTTTTAAAAGAAATCTAATCCTAATCCTAATTCATGAAAATGGACAACATCTACCTAAGAAAAAAATTTAAGGTTTTGGTTTTGTATGATAAAAAAACTAATTACTAAGCCTAATTGAACTAAATTAATTAAACTAAATTAAGATTATAAAAAACAAACAAACAAAAAAGGGTTAGTTGATTTTAAACCCTAATTCTAAAGGGTAGTGATTTTTGGATTGATTCATTCTTAATTAAATTAGTTAATGGAAAAAATAGAAAAAGAGAAAACATAGGAGGAAATTGAAGAATGGGGCAAAAATTGGTAAAAAAAACAGTGTAGGGCGTTGGGGCTTGAACCCATGTCCTCTTGTTCATAGTCCTCCACCTGTTGCCAACAGAGCTGCACTCATTATCTATCAGTAGTCCCATAACCAATCATTAAATACACAAGAATGAATTGATAAGAAAAAATCAAAGGGAGTCAAACTGGGGTCCACGATGTGTGCGTGCATCCAATCACAAGTGGAGAGAGGGGAAGATTTTGTTGACCGACCAATAGGGATGCAAGGAGGCGCCACGCGTATGGTCAAAAGACCCACGTTACTGTTTATCGTCTCTTTCCTTTTGCTGCCCAGGATTTGCTACGACATGGCTGCCCTTTTTACTACCAATTAGCTGCGAAAGTTCGTAGCAACTTCTGGGAAAAAAAGAAAACTCGAAAAACACGTTAACTAAAAACCATAAGTACCCAGATCCACTAATTCGGATGCTATAAACCCAACGGCGCGATCGTCTCGGTCTGAAACGGCTTGCATCATGAAAAACGAAAGCGTTCTTTCTCTATGCCCTAAACTCGGCGCCTTGCAATTCTTGTATGTAACCTCGTGCCCAAGGGTTCAAAGCTGCTCTAAACAAGGTTATGAGTAACACCCCATATTTTCCGTTTATTAATTTAATTTGGATTTAAATTAAATAATTGGAATTTTAGTATTTTTATTTGGATTTAACTGGAAAATGATGGAATAGGAGTTATTGGGCTTATGGTGTAACGTTAGTAAAAGAGGGGTGCTATTTGGTTAGGCCTTTTACTAAGTTGTGGTCATTTTATTTTATTTTTCGTAAAATAAGAAAAGAGCCAATTGGGGAGAAAAAGGAAGAACACGTGAAAGAGCAAAGGAGAGAAGAAGAAGAGGAAGAAGAGGAAGAAGGGAATCTTCAAGAACATCCATCGAGGTAAGGGGGGACTCTTCCTTTTAGTATCTCTTATGTGGTCTTAGGTAATAGGTAGATTGATGTATGGTTTGATTAAATTAGATATTGGGATTGTTAGGTTAGGGTGTTATGATTTGGATTGAATGGATGAAATTGTACGATTGATGGTTATAATGCGTTATTTTTGAGGTATGATGATGTATGATGATAAATTTGATGTTTGTGTACCTGTATATGATGTCTGGAATCTTTTTTTGGTAAAAAGGGTGTGAAATCGCAGGTCTGTCGCAGACCTGAGAATTGGTAAAATCGCAGGTCCGCTGAGCGAAGGGGGGTCCGCTGAGCGGAGGACCCGACCTGGTTAGCTTCTGTGTAACATCGCTAGAGGTCCGCTGAGCGGAGGTCTGAAGGAATTCGCTTCTGCCTCGTGTCGCTAAGCGAACCTTGCTGTGTGGGAATTTTCTAAAACTTTAAAATGGCGTATCTTCTGATCCGTGAATCCTGTCTTAGTGTCGTTTGGGGCGTTGTGCAATTAATTAAATGTTTTATATGATGAATGATGAATATGAGAAGTAGTCGACTCTATTTCTTTAAAACCCGATTTAATTACTTGATGAGAATTGAACATTGTGTGCATATGACATAGGTGTGACAATGTATTCGATGTGATGATGAATTGGTTGTGATTATTAGTATGATTGTGATGAATGCATGACTATTTGAATGATGTTGAAAACATGTACATACTTATTCGGTGATGTGGTGTTGAGATGAGTTGTTCATCGTGATTCTGTGATGTTTTTATGTATATTATGTGTGTTTTATTCATTCATATGCATTCGGTGATGGATCCCGGTGATGTTTGGATCGATGGTGGACATAATTCCCATTGTGCGGAATTTGTGTCGGTGGACCGTATCTCGATGAGGCGTAGATCGGTCAGGTAGATTAATTCCATGGTTTATTGGTACCACATGCATAGTGTCAGTTGTGTCATATGCATTTTGTCATTTCGTGATTGTATGGATTTTTGTGTTATGTGTTGTAATCTATTATTGTAGGAATTGATGAATAATAGATGTGAATCTGAATATGTATAATTGGGTGAACGGTATATTACGATGCTTGTTGCTTATGAATGGCATAATATTTACTAACTGCGAATGAGACTCACCCTTACATGTTGTCATTTTCAGATTGAGGAGGAGCGACAATAGTGCTTGGTGAGGATGACTTGTAGAGTTTATCCATTTATGTTGGGTCGTGTCGGTCATGCTCTGATCTTGTAACACTGGGGAACGATAGTTTTATAGTTTTATGAGATTACTCTATTTTATTTGGTGTTGGATTATATTTGACGATGTTTCTTATTCCGCTGTGATAAAAATGATGATGTTTTGGTGAACCGTTTCCTAATGAAGCATGACTTTGACCTTAGTTGGTTTATTTGTTTTAAATAATTGTGGCACCCTTGTGTATGTGTTTTCACTCTGATTATTTATTTAAATTGTCGCAGGGTTTAGAAGGGTGTTACAATATTGGTGGGTCCGCTGAGCGGAGGACCCGACCTGGTTAGCTTCTGTCTAACGTCGCTAGAGGTCTGCTGAGCGGAGGTCTGAAAGAATTCGCTTCTGCCTCGCATCGCTAAGCGAACCTTGCTGTGTGGGAATTTTTCTAAAACTTTAAAATGGCGTATCTTCTGATCCGTGAATCCTTTCTTAGTGCCGTTTAGGGGGTTGTGCAAGTAATTAAATGTTTTATATGTTAAATGATGAATATGGGAAGTAGTCGACTTTTTTTCTTTAAAACCCGATTCAATTACTTGATGAGTGTTATACCCCAAAATTTGCCCGTATCTTTTTCAGAAAGAAGACAACAGATTTCTGTCTAAAAATTGGGAGTTTCATATAATCTTGGACTTTATTTCATAAATATCTTGATTTTATGAGTACTCGGTTTTTAGAATATTTCTTATACGGTATTTAGGTTCGCTGTTGAATTTATTCTTACACAAACGCCAAGTACTGTTTATCACTTCATACACGCTATTTATTTGAGATTTATTTGCAGATAAATAGTACTGACGTAATTGGTATAGAATTAAATTTTTTGCAGGCGCAGAGTCCGGAGATTCAGACTGTACTGGAGAACAAGTTTTTTGAGACCTCAAATGGATTTCATGGACCTCCATATGTCTCAAAGTACCACCAGACAAATTTTCAAACTTCAATTCGCTCGGACGCACAGTCAGCAGCTCAAACAGTCAACAGACGACCAGTTTGACCAAAAAGTCAACAGACAGTCAAAAATGAAATTTTTTGTCAACATCCATATTTTGTTAAAAGATTCATCATTTGATCAATGGTTGATCATAATTCATCAAGAAAAATTCATAAATCAACAAAACCCTAAGTTTCAAAATTAGGGTTTTCTCCTAAAAAGTCAACTGAACTTTGACCGGCCATAACTCTCTCCTCGTTCATTCAAAGAATTCCAACCAAAGCTTGTTTTGAAGGAAATTCAATTATCTTTCAAATGAAATTGATCCCATGGTCATTGGATTTACCATTTGAAAAATATGAGCTCAGACATTACAGGTCATTTTCAAAGTCAACAAAAAGTGGTTTTTTGTCAAAGGCCATAACATCAAGATAACTTCTCCAAATACAAAAAAGTTTCCAAAGTAGCTTGTAGAGGACATCTTGAGGTTTCTAAAAAGTACAAGAACTCCTTCATATGATCAAAATTGAGGGAGTTATGCCTTGTTGAAGTTGGCTATTTTTTGGGAAAATGCATGAAACTAGCATTGATCAAAATGGTTTTTTTTCCAAAAGAGGCCAAGCATTCATGATCCAAATATGTTTCTAATGATGTTAAAGGGCTCCCATGACCAACATTAGGCCCATGACATTTTTGTTTCTTTTTTAATTTAATTTTATTACATTTAAAATTAAATTAAAAAAGAAATGGTTCAAGACAAATATCCAAAGCTTTTGTCCTTAGCTTGAGTCACAAAGATCGCTTAACTTTTGCAACATAGAGATTGTACAGCAGGCCTAGAGCAAGAGGGTGAAGAAAAATGAAGCCATGGCCAAAGAATTCAAAGCTTTATATATTAAAAAATTCAAAAGTTCAAAAGCCATCAATAATTGTTAGCTTAAGATTGAAGCACTTCTATTGCTCATAAATAGCTTAGGATACTTCAGTAAGAGAAGGGACACGAATTCAGAATCAATAGCATGCTTGTATCATTCTTGTATGAACTTGAAATTTTCAAAGCTAAATTTCGAATTTTTAGTTTAAGCTAATTTCAATCCAAACTAAACACTCAGACACGATCCCTGAACATCATTGAACCTATCCAAATCAATTTCAAGCCTCAAAGCCTCACAAATCGAGCCATACAAGCCACGGTTTGTCAAGAACTAAACCAAGTTCTAACACATACTTACATGCCTATTTAATTGAATTTAACCTTGTATTTGTGCTTAGGATGAAGTATAGATGCTTTCTGGGTGGTTTAATTTAAGTTTGAGTGCAAAACGAAGCATACACCATTTTAGGGTTTTTAAGTTCAAAAAGAGGGGTTTTCGTTTTAGACAAAATCTCAGGAAACTAATGGTTCTAATGAGTTCGTGAGGTCCATACGAGCTCAACCATGGTCTCATATTAAATTTATCATGCTTGTGTGAGATTTTTGAATTTGCAGGAGCTATGGCCACGGACAAAACCGTAGGTAAAACATTTACCTACAGTTGCAGAACTTTTAGCAACGGATGAGAGGTTGAATACGAAGTCGTGGCAGCCTCTCATTGGCTGGAAAACGCGCGTGTGGATTTTTAAATCCAGTCAGACTCTATGCTAGCCATCCACGCATATGCCATGTGCCCTCAACATCTGAGCCATCAGATCAATCTGACCACTCAATCCAACGCCCATGACACGCTAGACCATACTATAGACCTTTCAGCCAGCTACACATGATCCATATTTAATATATTTAATCTATTTTCTATTTTATTTAGTTTTCTTTGCAAAATTATTTAAAAATAGTTTTAAAAATCAAAAAAATATAATAAAAATATTTTTAGGTTGATAAAATAATATATTATTTTTTGGTACAAAAATATTTTATTTTTCTTCATAATTGAAATATTTTGTTTAATTAATTAGATAATATTGTTATATTCATCTTTTAATTATTTCTAACCTATCAAAAAATCAGAAAAAAATATTTTCTTTTTATTAAATCAAGTTTATATATTATAAACTAATTTTGTACATATTTAGAATATTTTTCTCTTTAAGTTTAAATTATGTGTATAATTATTTGCATAATTATATGTTAATTAATTTAATAATCTCCAAAACAAATTTCAAAAATCCCAAAAAAATTAATTTTATTTTAAAATTAATTGACACACAATTTGGACATATTTTAGACTTAATTTTTTAGGTTTAAATTTTATTTCTAATTCTTAGTTTTTTAATTAAATTAATTATGCATTAATTTTAATTAAAATCAACCATCCAAAAATCCAAAAATACTTCCCTTTATCTCATTGCAATTTAAATTCATAGATAAGTGTATTGGTTGTCAAATTCATGTAAATAGCGTAGTTTACATTTCTCGTACAAATCGATGTAATAGCGTAGATTTATTTTCCGCATTTTACATTCCCGCACTTTAAATTCTGTACATATAAAATTGCGTGTATGACAAGAATAATAACTGAAGCGCTAGATCACTAATTTCAAAGACAAAAATATCTGAAAATAAAACACAATCACACTTGCACCTCTTAGGGTAATCCCTCTGTTACTCTTTTCAAAATCAATTCTACTGTTTCAAAGGCGATTCAAATAATTTCTTTCTATATCCAGTCAAAGAAAATTTTCTAAAAGAAATAAGAAAGGACCTTACGAACTTAGGGTAGATCTCTTAATTGCTTGCTCAAATCAAACAAAATAACAAATGTCTCACATATCATTGTTTTTCCAAAACAAAACTTTTAAAAAGACAACACTTTGTATATATCCAAACAAGGATCATTACGAAGTTAAAAATCTTTTTTTCAAACCATCAAAACATCTTTCGAAAGATAAACACTTTGTATACATCCGTACAAGGATCACTACAAAATAAATTCTTTACAAAAGTATTTAAAACCACATACAAGCATTTCAAAGCAAGACAAATGATTCAAACAAGTGAGCTAAGCAATTAAGAGCCCATGGATAACCATGGATACAAAGGGGTGCTAACACCTTCCCTTTGTATAACCTACCCCCGAACCCAAAATCTCTTAAAGGTCTTTTTCTGTTTCTTTTATAAACCTTTCCTTAATTGGATAAAATAAAAGTCGGTGGCGACTCTCTGATTTTCAAAACTCAAAAAATAAAAGAAGAGTCAGTTCGCATCCCACGAAAAACCGAGGACGACAATGAGAATTGAAAATTGTGTGCATATGAGATAGGTGTGACAATGTATTCGATGTGATGATGAATTGGTTGTGATTATTATTATGATTGTGATGAATTCATGACTATTTGAATGATGTTGAAAACATGTACATACTTATTCGGTGATGTGGTGTTGAGATGAGTTGTTCATCGTGATTCGGTGATGTTTTTAAGTATATTATGTGTGTTTCATTCATTCATATGCATTCGGTGATGGATCCCGGTGATGTTTGGATCGATGGTGGACATAATTCCCATTATGCGGAATTTGTGTCGGTGGACCATATCTTGATGAGGCGTAGATCGATCAGGTGGATTAATTCCACAGTTTATTGGTACCACATGCATAGTGTCAGTTGTGTCATATGCATTTTGTCATTTCGTGATTGTATGGATTTATGTGTTATGTGTTGTAATCTATTATTGTAGGAATTGATGAATAATAGATGTGAATCTGAATATGTATAATGGGTGAACAGTATATTACGATGCTTGTTGCTTATGAATTGCATAATATTTACTAACTGCGAATGAGACTCACCCTTACATGTTGTCATTTTCAGATTGAGGAGGAGCGACATTAGTGTTTGGTAAGGATGACTTGTAGAGTTTATCCGTTTATGTTGGGTCGTGTCGGTCATGCTCTGATCTTGTAACACTGGGGAACGATAGTTTTATAGTTTTATGAGATTACTCTATTTTATTTGGTGTTGGAATATATTTCCATTGGTTGTATTTGACGATGTTTATTATTCCGCTGTGATAAAAATGATTATGTTTTGGTGAACCGTTTCCTAATGAAGCATGACTTTGACCTTAGTTGGTTTATTTGTTTTAAATAATTGTGGCACCCTTGTGTATATGTTTTCACTCTGATTATTTATTTAAATTGTCGCGGGGTTTAGAAGGGTGTTACAATATTGGTGGGTCCGCTGAGCGGAGGACCCGACCTGGTTAGCTTTTGTCTAACTTCGCTAGAGGTCCGCTGAGCGGAGGTCTGAAAGAATTCGCTTCTGCCTCGCGTCACTAAGCGAACCTTGCTGTGTGGGAATTTTTCTAAAACTTTAAAATGGCGTATCTTCTGATCCGTGAATCCTTTCTTAGTGCCGTTTGGGGGGTTGTGCAAGTAATTAAATGTTTTATATGATAAATGATGAATATGGGAAGTAGTCGACTTTATTTCTTTAAAACCCGATTCAATTACTTGATGAGAATTGAACATTGTGTGCATATGAGATAGGTGTGACAATGTATTCGATGTGATGATGAATTGGTTGGGATTATTATTATGATTATGATGAATGCATGTCTATTTGAATGATGTTGAAAACATGTACATACTTATTCGGTGATGTGGTGTTGTGATTAGTTGTTCATCGTGATTCGGTGATGTTTTTAAGTATGTTATTTGTGTTTCATTCATTCATATGCATTCGGTGATGGATCCCGGTGATGTTTGGATCGATGGTTGACATAATTCCCATTGTGCGGAATTTGTGTCGGTGGACCGTATCTCGATGAGGCATAGATCGGTCAGGTGGATTAATTCCACAGTTTATTGGTACCACATGCATAGTGTCAGTTGTTTGATATGCATTTTGTCATTTCGTGATTCTATGGATTTCTGTGTTATGTGTTGTAATCTATTATTGTACGAATTGATGAATAATAGATGTGAATCTGAATATGTATACTTGGGTGAACGGTATATTATGATGCTTGTTGCTTATGAATTGCATAATATTTACTAACTACGAATGAGACTCACCCTTACATGTTGTCATTTTCAGATTGAGGAGGAGCGGCATTAGTGCTTGGTGAGGATGATTCGTAGAGTTTATCCATTTATGTTGGGTCGTGTCGGTCTTGATCTGATCTTGTAACACTGGGGAACGATAGTTTTATAGTTTTATGAGATTACTATATTTTATTTGGTGTTGGATTATATTTCCATTGGTTGTATTTGACGATGTTTCTTATTCCGTTGTGATAAACATGATTATGTTTTGGTGAACCGCTTCCTAATGAAGCATGACTTTGACCTTAGTTGGTTTATTTGTTTTAAATAATTGTGGCACCCTTGTGTATATGTTCTTACTCTGATTATTTATTTAAATTGCCGCGGGGTTTAGAAGGATGTTACAATAGTGGTATCAGAGCATAGTCGATCGTTGTGACCAGAGTCTTAGTGTCAATTATTCCTTTGTATGCGACGAGTGCGAGTTATCACTATCGATACTTTTGGTTCTAATGGAATTTTTTGTGGATTAGTGCTTGAACAATGGCTGGAAGAGGTGGAAGAAACGACGATGCTATCGCTGATGCTTTGGGCATGATTGCTGGTGGATGGCTACTAGAGCTGAACTGGATGCTGATGGTGTAGCTATTTCCTGGGTTGTGTTTAAGAGAGAGTTTCTGAGGAGGTATTTTCCTGAAGACGTTCGAGGTAGGAAAGAAATTGAATTTTTGGAGCTGACTCAAGGTAATATGACGGTACCAGAGTATGCCTCAAATTTATTGAGTTGGCGAAGTACTATGTTCACTACAACAATGATGAGGCTAGTGAATTCTCAAATTGCATCAAGTTTGAGAATGGCCTTCGTTATGAGATCAAGCAAGGAATCAGGTACCAGAGAATTCGGCAATTTGTCGATTTGGTGGACTGTAGTAGGATCTTCGAAGAGGATAACCTTAAGCTGAAGTCATCTCACTCTCGTGAGTTGGTTGACAAGAAAGGTAAGAAGCCTATGGATAGAGTTATGTCATATGGTAGAGGAAATCCTAGAGCTGAGAATTGGAAGAGGCCTAGTGGGGGAGATTCTGGTGCTCCCTGTCATACCCCAAAATTTGCCCTCATGTAGTTGCAAATGTCATTTTATTTCAAATAAGTGACATGACATGGTTGGTAAGGATTTGAGGGTAAAAGATACAAGAGCGAGTGTTCCCGGGCTCGATTCTCACTTTTAACTTTTCGCCCTTTTATTTGTTTTCTAATTTTAATTCTAACTTTATTTTTATTTATTCAAAAAATCACAAAAAATTGCATTTTTATTATTTTAATATTCAATTTTCGTTTTACTATTTAAGCATTTTTAAAAAATATTAAATTTTTAAGTTTTTTTCATTTTTATTCACAAAATATCCAAAAAATAAAATAAAAAATAATTTGTTCATTTTTAAAAATGTTGCATTTTAGGAATGAATCAATATAATTGATCCAATATATTAAGAATTGAAATCAAATTAAATTTGATTTTAATTTTTTAATTATATGATTTAATTATTTGATCATTACCTTTTTTATTTAACCTAAGAAATTTAATATAAATAAGAGACTAATCCTAACTACAAGGGGGGAGACTTTTCCATAATTTTTCTAAACCTATTCTCTCCAACCTTTCGTACACAGAGAACCCTTATTTCACACTTTTGAGACCAACAATAAACCACTGTTTTCGGTCTTGTGTTGTATATTCAGTAACGATTATCTAACTGTTTTCTAACAAAGTTTCACTAACATTAACAATGATGCTTTGTATTCACGCTTGCATTCAGAAAGTTTCAGAAAAGAAAAGAGAGAGCAATAAGAAGTTAAACCACTATTAACCGAGTAGATTTTTCTTGCATCAATTTTGGTTTTGTTTCTGTTACAGGTTGTTGTTAAGGGGACGGAAATTATAAGGATTGGTAGCAAAAATAATCTAACAGAATCGCAAAAGCTAGAGCGTTCAAGAATTTTTTGCAGACCAAGAAATCGATCAATTCAATCCGTCCTGGTGTTCGTGAAAGCTCTCTCGACGCTCTCGGAAGTGACTTGGACCGATACCAACATCCAGAACATACAGAATTATCTCCAGCAAAGTCACGGTTTGCGTCAAATTTCTCGAACTCGATTACGCTTATATAATCATCATAAATAACATATGAATGTATATTCTGGATCGTTATCATGTTTAGAAGCTACCTGTGCCATTTAATTTGTGTTCAGTTGCAGATTGAAGGTCGTGCCATGGCTAGGGTTCATAAGCCTTGAATTGGGGATTGCTAGTTAGAGATGAAATTAGCCAAAATAAATGCCCCCATCGTGTTCAGAGGACAATTTCTAATCGAATCATGTTATTATTGAGAATTTATTTGAGGTATTTTGTGATCTACATGTTTGCAGGTGCTATAGCCATGGCGAAAAAGCGTTGCTAAAAGCCTTTACGTTTTTCCAGAAATTCGAATGGGGAAGAAGACCCCTGTGGCGCGTTTCGTTTAAGTTCCTTTCTGAATAATTTATTTTGTATATTAATTGTCACGTGTGGTACAATAACATCAAAGCATTGCAGCTTCGTTGGTCAAAACAAAAGAGTTAAAACCCAGGGCACTTGTGTTCGATCCCTCCCTGGGACGTTAATTTTGCCATATTATTTCTTTGGTTGGTATCACTTGCAGATCCAACGCAACACATTCAGGCACGCGCATCATGCTCCCTCATCCAACGACCGTCAGATCTCTATCGCTACAGATCCAACGCCTACAGAGTTGAAGGTCTACCATGGTCTTCCCAGAATCATCCACACCTGATCCAAGCGCCCAGCTAAGAAACTTTCCCTTTTTTTATTTTTTTTTCTCTTTTTTCAATTACATAGTTTAGTTTTATTTATAAATTTATATTTATTCTTTCAAACCTTTTATTAAATATTTTCTCTTTTAATAAAATTTGTTATAAAATTATCTTTGCTTCTCAAAAAACATAAAAATAAAAATATTTAATTTAATTATTAATATCATCTTTTGCTTGATTAAATTAATTAATTTAATATGTTTAAACTATTTAGTTGGTTATAAGTATTTTATTACATATTAAGATTAAATAATTTAATCGAAAACATATTTTTGTCAAATTAATTAATTTGGGTTTTATTTATTTTATTAACCATGATTAACTTGTGCCCGAATCAGGGTTTGCAAGGTTTGTCCTTAGATCTCTCCTACATTGAAAACTGTTTTGCGCATTCTTTTCAGGTTTATTATCATACATCTTCCGACTACGCGCCACAAAAGAACGAAGCTAAGTTCTAAAACTTTCTTTTATTATTATTATTATTTATTTATTTTATATGATTAGGGTTTAATTTCCTTGTCAATAGAACTCCTCCTACACTTATATTTTTGTCAATTCTCTGATGATCAGGTTCAAGGCTTAAGGCTCGAGGCAAACCTTTGCCCATCAACCTTCTGATCGAAGCTAAGTATTTGATTTTGTTTTTAAAAGTCTATTTTGTTTCCTTTTGATTTTAGGGTTTGCCCTTAACCTTTCTTGAATTGTGCATACATTCACCTATTACTTTGCCTTTGCCATTTTCAGGGTTAACCCCGAGGTTTCCTCCGACTGCAACCATATCAGATCAAATCAAGCTAAGTACTTTTGTTTATTTTATTATTTTAAATTCATTATATCCTTATTGTTAGGGTTAACTGTGTTCGCCTTCGAACCGATAAATGCACTCACCCTATTTTTGTTTATTTTTACCTTTTCAGGGTTTGTCAAACTGCCAAAGCTACGAGTTTGGTAACCCTAAAACCCTAACCTTGATATTTTCCTTTGTTTATTATTACTTATGTCAAACCCTATTAAGGGATCCGCTGGTTACAATTTCCCTCCCCCATATTTGTTAATTATTTTTGTTAAACTGCGTGGTTAGTAATCTAGGGAGTGTAACCTCGAATCGAACATATAATCACTAATTTTATAAGATAATATACTTGAATATAATCACGCGATTGGTGCACACACGCACGCTTTTGGGTAAACCTCTCTGTTGCTTGTTGCCTGTTGCCCTGTTGCCTTGTTAGCCAGTCCCTCGAATGCGAGGATACCTCAGCCATGTTGCCTCGATTAAAGGTCATGGTCCCTAATGATGCTTCCTTCGATACATTAACATGACCTCGACCCTCGGAAGTAGCCTACGAAAAAGGCTAAGGTATCTTCTGGTTGCCTACGAAAAAGGCTATTCTGATCCTTCCTCTTAGACTACCTGCCTCTTTATGGCATGGGTCAGTCTTTGAGCGAATGATAATTCGATGACCCTTCTACCTCCAAACGAAAGGCTTCCTGCCCTCTTATGGCAAGGATTGGCCCTTTCATTCTGAAAGGCTAAAAAGAGACCTATCATCTGAGTTTAAGGTAATTGCCCCTAATTGCTTTGCCATGCTCCATTTTCTATATTCTTTCTCAAAATTCTTCAAAAACTGGCTACGCTCATTTTACGAGCTAAAGTCCATTTTTTCCTCTTTCATCTGCATTTTCTGAAAACGAGCAAGCAAAGCAATTAAGAGCCCATGGAAAACCATGGATGCAAAGGGTGCCTTACACCTTCCCTTTGCATAAATTACCCCCGAACTTAGATTTCTTTAAAAGGTTTTTTTCTGTTTCTTTTAGCCTTTCTGAATTTGTTTGGATAAAATAAAAGTCGGTGGCGACTCATGCTTAACCGCGACATTTCGATCGATAAAAAGTCAGTTCACCGTATTACACTCCCGTTAGGTGCTACAACTGTGGTGAGACTGGGCATAGAAGGAATGAGTATAAGAGTGGGGAAAAGAAGTGCTTCAAGTGTGGTAAGGCGGGTCATATTGCTTCTGATTGTAGGATGAAGATCGTGACTTGCTACAATTGCGGCGAAGAGGGTCACATCAGTCCACACTGCACTAAACCAAAGAAGAATCAGGCTGGTGGAAAGGTCTTTGCTTTGTCTAGGTCAGAGACTACTCCGGAAGATCGTCTGATTAAAGGAACGTGTTTCATCCATGACACGCCTTTAGTTGCAATTATTGATACTAGAGCGACTCATTTGTTCATTTCATTGGATTGTGCTAAACGATTGGGATTAGAAATATCTGTTATTCATGGAAGTATGGTTATTGACACTCCTGCGTCGGGTTCAGTAACTACTTCATCCGCATGTTTGAACTGTTCTGTTGACATATTTGGTAGAAAGTTTGGAATAGACTTAGTGTGCCTTCCTCTTGAACAACTTGACGTCATTTTGGGGATGAACTTGTTGCAATTTAATCGATTTCATATCAATTGTTTTACGAAGACGATTATCTTTCCTGAAGAGGTTAGTGTTGAGGATTTGACTATGTCGGTCAAACAGATGAATTTGGCTGTCAATGATGGAGCGGTGGTATTTATGTTGTTCTCTTCAATGGAAGTGAGAGGGGGCGATAACACTGATGAACTACGAGTAGTGAATGAGTATCCAGAAGTATTTCCAGAAGATGTTAGTGAGTTGCCACCTGAAAGAGAAGTGGAGTTCGCTATAGAATTGATTCCTGGAGCTAGTCCTGCGTCGATGGCACCGTATCGCTTGTCGGCATCAGAATTGGCTGAACTAAAGAAACAATTAGAGGAATTGTTGGAAAAGAATTTTATTCGTCCTAGTGTGTCACCGTGGGGTGCGCCGGTACTATTGGTTAAGAAGAAAGAAGGATCAATGAGACTATGTGTTGATTATAGACAACTGAACAAGGTGACAATCAAGAATCGATACCCTTTGCCGAGGATTGATGATTTGATGGATCAACTGGTTGGAGCTTGTGTGTTTAGCAAGATTGATCTGAGGTCTGGATATCACCAAATTCGTGTGAAGGCGGAAGATATTCAGAAAACGGCATTCCGCGCGAGGTATGGACATTATGAATATTTTGTTATGCCGTTTGGTGTTACTAATGCACCTGGTGTTTTCATGGAGTATATGAACAGGATATTTCACCCGTATCTTGACAAGTTCGTGGTAGTGTTCATTGATGACATTCTAATTTACTCAAAGAGTGATGAAGAACATGTAGAGAATTTAAGAGTGGTATTGGGGCTATTGAAGGAGAAGAAGCTGTATGCAAAATTGTCTAAATGTGAATTCTGGTTAAAGGAAGTAAGTTTTCTCGGCCATGTAATTTCGAAGAATGGTATCGCGGTGGATCCTATGAAGGTAGAAGCAGTATCTCAGTGGGAGACGCCGAAGAATGCTTTAGAGATTTGTAGTTTTCTTGGTCTAGCAGGTTACTATAGAAAGTTCATTGAGGGATTTTCAAAGTTGGCGTTGCCAATGACTAAGTTAACAAGGAAAGGACAAGTATTTGTATGGGATTCAGAATGTGAAAAGGGTTTTCAAGAATTGAAGAAGAGATTGACGAGTGCTCCGATCTTAATTTTGCCTAATCCATCGAAGTCTTTCAATATGTACTGTGATGCTTCACTGATGGGTTTAGGTGGTGTGTTGATGCAAGATAAGCAGGTAGTGGCTTATGCTTCAAGACAGTTGAAAATTCAGGAAAGGAATTATCCGACTCATGATTTGGAATTAGCGGAAGCTGTGGAGACATTATCTTTATGGTTCTCGATTTGAGGTATTCAGCGACCATAAGAGTCTGAAGTATCTCTTCGATCATAAAGAGCTTAATATGAGGCAGAGAAGATGGTTAGAATTTCTAAAAGACTATGATTTCGGTTTGAATTACCATCCTGGTAAAGCAAATGTTGTTGCTGATGCATTAAGTAGGAAGTCATTGCATATGTCTATGCTAATGGTACGAGAATTGGATTTAATTGAGCAATTCTGAGACTTGAGTTTAGTATGCGAAAGTACTTCTAATAGTGTTAATTTGGGGATGTTGAAGTTGACTAATAGTATCCTTGAGGAAATTAGAAACAGACAGAAATCTGACGCTGGCTTGGTAGATAAGTTGACATTGATTAACCAAAGTCAAGGAGGTGAATTCCGAATTGACGAGAATGGCGTTATGAGGTTTGGAGACCGGGTGTGTGTACCTGATGTTGCTGAGATCAGAAAGAGTATTCTGGAAGAAGGACGCCGAAGTGGATTGAGTATTCATCTTGGTGCTACCAAGATGTATCATGATTTGAAGAAGTTTTTTTGGTGGCCTGGAATGAAGAAGGAAATTGCTGAGTTTGTTTATGCTTGCTTAATTTGTCAGAAGTCAAAAATTGAGCATCATAAACCGTCTCGATTGATGGAACCGTTGTTTGTTCTGGATTGGAAGTGGGATGGAATTTCTATAGACTTTGTATCTGGTTTACCTAAAACGATCAAGAATTGTGATTCTATCTGGGTTATTGTAGACCGGTTGATGAAATCTGCTCACTTTATTCCAATAAGAATGGATTATCCGATGGAGAAGTTGGCTCAGTTGTATGTTGAGAAGATAGTGAGTTTGCATGGTGTTCCAGCTAGTATTGTGTTGGATAGAGATCTGAGGTTTACTTCTGAGTTCTAGACAGGATTGCAAGAAGCCTTAGATACTAAGTTGAGGTTGAGTTCTGCTTATCATCTGCAGACAGATGGTCAGACGGAGAGAACGATTCAATCGTTAGAGGATTTGTTGCGAACTTGTGTATTGGAGAAAGGTGGTACTTGGGATAGTTATTTACCCTTGATTGAGTTTACCTACAACAATAGTTATCATTCGAGTATTGGTATGGGTCCGTTTGAAGCATTGTATGGTAGGAGATGTAGAACGCCGTTGTGTTGGTACAAATCTGGAGAAAATGTGGTGGTTGGACCACAGATTGTGCAACAAACTACAAAAAAGATCAAGATGATTCAGGAGAAGATGAGAGCTTCTCAGAGTCGTCAGAAAAGTTACCATGACAAAAGAAGGAAGGATATTGAATTTAAGGAGGGAGATCATGTGTTCATGCGAGTTACTCCGATGACTGGCATTGGGAGAGCCTTGAAGTCGAGGAAGTTAACTCCGCGCTTCATTTGTCCATTTCAGATTACTAAGAAGATTGAGAAGGTTGCTTATCAGATTGCTTTACCGCCGGCACTCGCTAATTTGCATGATGTTTTTCATGTATCCGAGTTGAGGAAATACATTGCGGATCCCTCTCATGAGATTCAGGTAGATGATGTACAGGTGCGAGATAATCTGACTGTAGAGACATTACCTATGAGGATTGAGGATCGTAAAGTGAATCAGTTGCGAGGTAAAGAGATAGCAACGGTGAAAGTGGTTTGGGGAGGAACAGCCAGTGGAAATGTTACATGGGAGCTAGAGAGCCAGATGAAGGACCCTTACCCGAAACTTTTCGTCTAAGGTATGTTTTCGAGGATGAAAACTCTTTTAGTGGGGGAGAGTTGTAACACCCCATATTTTCCGTTCATTAATTTAATTTGGATTTAAATTAAATAACTGGAATTTTAGTATTTTTATTTGGATTTAATTGGAAAATGATGGAATAGGAGTTATTGGGCTTATGGTGTAACGTTAGTAAAAGAGGGATGCTATTTGGTTAGGCCTTTTACTAAGTTGTGGTCATTTTATTTTATTTTTCGTAAAATAAGAAAAGAGCCAATTGGGGAGAAAAATGACGAACACGTAAAAGAGCAAAGGAGAGAAGAAGAAGAGGAAGAAGAGGAAGAAGTGAATCTTCAAGAACATCCATCGAGGTAAAGGGGGACTCTTCCTTTTAGTATCTCTTATGTGGTCTTAGGTAATAGGTAGATTGATGTATGGTTTGATTCAATTAGATATTGGGATTGTTAGGTTAGGGTGTTATGATTTGGATTGAATGGATGAAATTGTATGATTGATGGTTATAATGCGTTATTTTTGAGGTATGATGATGTATGATGATAAATTCGATGTTTGTGTACCTGTATATGATGTCTGGAATCGTTTTTGGATAAAAAGGGTGTGAAATCGCAGGTCTGTTACAGACCTGAGAATTGGTAAAATCACAGGTCCGCTGAGCGGAGGACCCGACTTGGTTAGCTTCTGTCTAACGTCGCTAGAGGTCCGTTGAGCGGAGGTCTGAAGGAATTTGCTTCTGCCTCGCGTCGCTAAGCGAACCTTGCTGTGTGGGAATTTTTCTAAAACTTTAAAATGGCGTATCTTCTGATCCGTGAATCCTTTCTTAGTGCCGTTTGGGACTATGTGCAAGTAATTAAACGTTTTATATGATGAATGATGAATATGTACAGTAGTCGACTTTATTTCTTTAAAACCCGATTTAATTACTTGATGAGAATTGAACATTGTGTGCATATGAGATAGGTGTGACAATGTATTCGATGTGATGATGAATTGGTTGTGATTATTATTATGATTGTGATGAATGCATGACTATTTGAATGATGTTGAAAACATGTACTTACTTATTCGGTGATGTGGTGTTGAGATGAGTTGTTCATCGTGATTCAGTGATGTTTTTAAGTATGTTATGTGTCTTTCATTCATTCATATGCATTCGGTGATGGATTCCGGTGATGTTTGGATCGATGGTGGACATAATTCCCATTGTGCGGAATTTGTGTCGATGGACCGTATCTCGATGAGGCGTAGGTCGGTCAGGTGGATTAATTCCACAGTTTATTGGTACCACATGCATCGTGTCAGTTGTGTCATATGCATTTTGTCATTTCGTGATTGTATGGATTTCTGTGTTATGTGTTGTAATCTATTTTTGTACGAATTGATGAATAATAGATGTGAATCTGAATATGTATAATTGGGTGAACGGTATATTATGATGCTTGTTGCTTATGAATTGCATAATATTTACTAACTGCGAATGAGACTCACCCTTACATGTTGTCATTTTCAGATTGAGGAGGAGCGGCATTAGTGCTTGGTGAGGATGATTCGTAGAGTTTATCCATTTATGTTGGGTCGTGTCGGTCTTGATCTGATCTTGTAACACTGGGGAACGATAGTTTTATAGTTTTATGAGATTACTATATTTTATTTGGTGTTGGATTATATTTCCATTGGTTGTATTTGACGATGTTTCTTATCCCGCTGTGATAAACATGATTATGTTTTGGTGAACCGTTTCCTAATGAAGCATGACTTTGACCTTAGTTGGTTTATTTTTTTAAAATAATTGTGGCACCCCTGTGTATATGTTTTTACTCTGATTATTTATTTAAATTGCAACGGGGTTTAGAACGGTGTTACACTATGAACTCATACAAAAGGTTAGTTCGAACTGAAACAAATCCAATCATGAGATACAAGAATTCTAAAATATGCATGAATATGGCGCTTTTATAGATGCTACAAAGCTTGAATAACAACGTGTTCTTACTCTATATTACCTTATGAGTGGATTGGAATGAATAGTTTGGCTTGAGCGTGGCTGTATAGTGAGATTCGTGTGCCCTAATTTTTTGAGTTCTTTGGAACCTTTAAACCCTATTCCTTTGCTCCTTTTTTTTGTCCTCTCCAGTCTAGTCTTTGTTAAGTATATATTAGGAGTAGATTAGGTCATGAATGGGCTTGGATCCTTTTGTGTTTTGAGAGAAAAAAGATTGATTGAAAAATCATATTACTCCTTTCTATTCTTGGCCAATTTCCTTATAAACATGCTCCAACGAAATTATGGACATCTAAGGGTGATCTTTGGGCCTCCAAGTGACTGAAACGAAAGCCATATGGATTGATTCAATTTCTTTGTATTTTACTTAATTGATTTAGCACTTAAATGAATAAAAACCCAAATAAATGCAAAATGAATAAGGCAAAACCATGAAAAGGTGAGGTTGGAGTTAGAAGCCCTTATTTAGGTCATGGACATGATTGAAGTCCAAAACATAGGCCCAAAAGTCCAAAAACACAAAATTATGCAGTTAAGGTTTTGTGCCTTTATTGAAATTTGACCAACTTGTGCCCTTCGCATCTCCCTCAATTTTGATCATATGAGGGTTTTCTAGGACTCTTTGGAAATATCAAGACGTCCTTTACAACCCCCTTTGGAACTTTTTTGCATTTGAAGCTTTTATTTTGAAGATATGGCTCCTGACAAAAAACAGCTTTTTGTTGGCTTCTAAAAAGACATGTAATGTTTTGGCTCCTATCTCTCAAATGATGCATTTCTTGACTTTGGGCTTAACATCAAAGTTTTAGAGAATTGAATTTCCTTGAGAATAAGCTTTGATTGGGACATTTATGATAAATCATGTGAGAGTTATGACCAGTTAAAGTTCAATTGACTTTTCATTCAAAATCCTAATTTAACAACTATGAATTTTGTGGATTTCTGAGCTTTCCTTGATGAATCATGATCAACCCTTTATCAAATGATGAATATCACCTCAAACTGTTGATGTTGACCAAAAATCAGGAGTTTTGATTGTAGGTTGAACATAGTTGACCTTCAGGTCAAACTAGTCGACTGTTGATCATTTGAGCTTTTGGCTGAGCATTCTTGTGAATCAGAGCTTAAAACTTGGTATGTGGATACTTTGAATCATAAGAGATTCCCTGAAGTCAAATGGAGGCCTTAGAACCTAATTTTACTTTGAGAGAAGCCAAATTTTACTACTCAAGCCAAATTATATATAATATTATGAAAGACATTAATATTCTCCTTCACTTTTCTTTCATTCATCTCTTAACTCTTTATCCTTTTCTTAATTTTAACTTTTCTCTTCATTAAAATAATGAGAGAGAGAGAGAGAGAATTAGAAAGGAAAAAAATCATGTATTTGTAGGGGTGCTTAAAAACAAATCGGTCTAGTAGAAAACCGCTAACCGAAACAAACAAAACTAAAAACTACGAAAATTGTATTTAGTCTAGATGTGTTTGGGTCATTTTATAATAATACCATAGGATTCGGTTTAGTTTATGGTTTATATTTTGCAAATCAAACCAAAACCAAATTGAATTATGTTACAAAATCTTACATACTCTTAAATATGTTTTTACTTCCTTAAAGAAATCAACAAGTAATGTATCATATCATTTATATGATATTTATCTTAATTTAAATATCAATAAAAAACAAAATATTACTTATTTATGAATACTATTAATTTTATTTGAAATGAAATTGATATATATTTATTTTTGATTTCATTTTTAATTTGTTGGCGTTGATAGGATAAGATTAAAAGAAAAATTGTAATTTCCATTACTTTTGTATCCCTTTATCTATAAAATATTGATAATAAAAAAAAATTATAGTATTATAACTTTGCAATATATTATTATAAATTTATTTAAGAATGTATAAATAATTGAACCAAACCAAACAATATTGTAACTCGGTGAACTGACTTTTGTGTTTAATATGCAACAATGTTGCGGTAAGCATAAGTCGCCACCGACTTTTATTTTGTCCAATGTTAGGAAAGGTAAAAAGTACAGAAAAAGACCTTTTGAAAGAAAACGTATTTAAGGGTCATCGAAGGGTCATCGAGGTCGTTTGAAAGCAACAAGTAGAGGTACCTTTAGCAATTTCGAAGGGGCGATCGTCACTTTTTCGTAGGCAACAATCGAGGGTCATCGAGGAACTTAGTGACGATTTTATCTTGAGGGACATTTGCTAATGGGTACCTCTACATTTCGAGGGACACGACCTTATAATCGAAGGCAACCGAAGAGGGGCGTACCCTAAGGGTGAGTGAGTGCAAGTGTGTTGGATTCAGTTATTTTATCTTGGAGTTAGTGATCTAACGGTCAATTGTTATCTTGCCATACACACCCTAATTACTAACAGTTAAATATTTACAGAAAATAAAATGCAGAATGTAAAGTTCCTACGCTATTACATGGCTTCGGGGAGGGGATTACAAATTGCCAAACGGGGAATTATAGTGCGGGAATTTAAATGTCCTAATTACTATTACAACTTGTGAGAAATTACATCATTTAAGAAAAATAGTACGGAATGTACAAAGATGAAATTCACGAGTGTTCACAATAGTCTCAAGTGGGGTACCTCACAAAAAAACAAAATGTTAGTAATGGCTTATGAGAAAATAGCAAAGTTATAATTATTGATAAAAATCGTATGACGAAAGAAAATTTAAATAATGACTTAACCAAATTCTAAAGAGAAAATAAGCATATAATAAAACTAAACAGAACATTTTTGTATTTTTTTTTATATTTAAAAAAAAAGAATAAATTAAATTATAAATAAAACTTATTTTTTATATTTTAATATTAAAGAGAAAAGAAAATTTGATTAAAATACATGTATTTATATTTTTAATGTGAGAAAATCAAAAGAGTGAAAACTAGAAACAAAAATAATAATGGGCTAAAAGAGTAGTTAAAGGGTTAGTGACATCATAAGCCCATAAACATAAACAAACTTAATTTTTAACATTAAAACTAGAAACCTAATAACTAAAAAAAGAAATTAGAAACATTACAGTGACAGCAAGAATGCACCGCCTCTGATTCTTTTCCAAGATTTCTTTGACTTTTCAACCTATTAGAAAACCACCACTAGTATCTCGACACTTGGCATTAGAAAGGTTATATCAAAATTAAAACACAAAATAAGTTAGAAATATTATATTAAAGTTAAAACAAAATAAATTAATGAAAAGGGAAGTTGAAAAACAAACCGAGATAAGAGCCAAACTTACGATGCTACTCCCTCCGGTTTCCTGGATATTCTCTTCTTCATCTTTGGTGGCGGCTTGGCTGCGTTCGGAATCGGAATGAATGGACTGATGCAGGTCTTCGCGGCGGAGGCGTGGAGGTACTGTTGTTGTTGCCGTCGGACCAGCCGGGTCGGATCTGCAGCGTCGGTGTTGCTGGTGCTGTGATGGTGGCCGGAGGGCTCCGATCGGTGGGAGTGTTGCTTCTTGTTGCGGATGCACGATCTGAAGGTGGTCTCGGGAGCAAAGGCAGTCGGAGCTGTCGACGAAGTGAGCAGTGGATCTGATGTTCTCCGATTTCGTTTTCTCTTCCACTTCTCTGTTTTTCTGCACAAACAACACTAAAAGACCTGCACAAAAATTGTATTAGTTTGGCTTATTTTATGTTAATAATTTAAATGTTTGAAAGTTAAATTTCATGGTTTTGGACATGGTGATTTCATTGGTTATGGTAGTAATGTTAGTCTGGACATTCTTGGTTCATGGTTTGAAAATGGTGATAGTGGTAAGGTTAGAAATTGGTGATGATTTTTTTATAGGATTTTTTTTATATGTGAGATGAAAAATGTTTTGGATATATGGTTAGAAATTAGGATGGAATTGTTACTGTGAGTGGAATTGGTTGAGTGAAAGTTTGTACGTGATAAGGGTTAGGATTAGTTAGAAAAGGTGAATGTGTGAATTCTTGTATTGAACGAAAAAAACTGCAGGTATTTGAGATTGAGGTTCGGGCTCCCTTTGTTAGTCTTTGGCCTATCTATTTATTCCTAAAAACTTAGGTTAACAAAAAGAGAAATAATTGAAATTAAATCAATGACAATAAAGAAAAAATTAACACCAAAATATTTGTTTTGATTTCTCCTAAGAATAGAAATAAAATCAAATCAATATTCAATGATAATTAATCTTGAATTAAAAACTACTATTTTTATTTTTTTTGGATTTTTTGACTAAAAAGTACATAAAAATAAAGAAAAGTAAAAAATAAATATTTTTTAAAAATACATAATTAATAAATTCGAAAATAAAATTGAAACTAAAGTTAGAAGCAAAATAAAAGAGAAAAATGTTAGATATGAGATTCGAACACGGGACATTTTCCTTGCAAACTTTACTTCCTTACCAATTGTGCTATATTATTTATTCGAAATAAAAAGCCAATTGAAAGTATATGAAGCATCGGTAAGCATTTTGCTATTTATTAAAATATAGTAATTTAAGAGTAAACTATTATATTTTAAAATAGACTTTAAATCGAATATTTATAAAATTCAGGATGTCAATGTAAATGAACCCGAGACTTTATAAAATCCAATTTTTGAAATAGTTTTGAATTTTTGAAAAGTGTGGGCAAATTTTGGAGTTTGAAACATATTTTTTCTCTTACAGTTTAGATGATTTTTAGCGTCAAAATTACTTAATTCGCACCACGAACACCTCGATGTACAAGTGCCCAACTTATTATAACTTAAATTAAACCCTCAATATCAAACCAAAAATATAAATTAGACCACAACTATAGACTCCCATTTTAGCTGTTTTCTAGATCTTTCCTAAGCCTCGCTTGTTAGAGTTGGAAGTAGGGTTTCTTTTCTTTCTTCTATAGATCATTCCAAATCCAACAATTATATATATATATATATATATATATATATATATATATATATATATATATATATATATATATATATATATATATATATATATATATATATAATAAGAAATTTGTTGTTATGGAAATCACAATATTACCTTTTTGTTATCTTAGTCTAACTTAATAATATGGGGGCTGATCGCGATTTACGTGTCTATTAGTCGGGATAACTGCAAGTGCACAGTCGTGTCGTGTAGTTTTAAAAGATATCGAATCCACAGGGACTATAAATCGATCTACCGTTATCTACAGTTACTATGTAAAGCTAAGGCTAATGATATTTGAGTTGTTAATAAGGGAAACTAAAATCTTAAATCTAGGTAAAATATAAATGCGCGGACATCGGTATGTAATTCGTCTAACTTAGGTGATCCGAAGTTCCATTGGCCAGATTCTTATTAAATTAAAAACCTTTACTAACTATGTCATTTAAAAGTCCTCCTCTCAAACTCTCGCTCTATTGATTAAGACTACAATTCTAACTCATAATGTACGCTCTTGCCATCCCACCAGATTTAGAAACGCTTTTTGAAAATAACATAATTAATAAAATTCTCGCTTCATGAAGACGTTACCTACTTAAATCTCTTAGTCTCAAACTCTCGCTCTGTTGACTCGGATCATGCTAGTATTCCCTAACGTACGCTCTCGCCATCCCGCGTCGGGTTTAAAACACTTTTTGAAAGTAAATAAATTCTAATCAGTTTTAATACGCTTTCGCCATCCTTAAAACTAATGTCCTATGTCTACTATCCATTTAAAGATCTCAAACTCTCGCTCTGTTGATCCTAACCTTTATTAGTTCTAAAACCTCAAACTCTCGCTCTGTTGATTTTAGAACTTTAGAAAATTAAATTAGACACAAAACCAGAAACGAGTGATTTTTAATAAAACATTATTTAGGCCAATTTATTTCGGATCCCTTTGGTTAGATTAATTTACATACCGATATCTAAATAAATTAGCCAGACATACTTAAAGAAACAAACATGAAATTATAATTATTAAACATGGAATTATAATTATTAAACATGAAATTATAATTACTAACCATGAACATGTGCGTATTTAGATTGATAATGATAAAAGAATATTATAAGAACAAGAAACTAAAATAATTGCAAATAAATAAACTTGGAAGTAAAGCAGACGAAACAAACTTGAATAAAATTAAGAACAAAGCAAATCTTGAAACTTGAATAAAGCTTTGAAATAATGTCAGCAAGATAGTGATCCAAGAGTACATAAATTGTAGGCCTAAAACTAATGGTGTGGTAGTTCCTCAATGTGAAAAACTACCACTTTTACAAAGTGATAATTTATGCCTAAAACTATGAAAAGCGCTTCCGCGCCAAAAACTTGGATACTTTCAAATGAATGCTCATACTCTTTTTATAGTGAATGGCAATGGAAGTTACTTTCAGCATCATGTGAGAAGTAGTGGAGATCATGGCGTGGGAAGTTGAGAAAATATAGGAAGACTTGGTTGATGGAGTATAGAACGGAGACGCGGGCCTTCAAATTTAAACTATCTTTGAACGAGTCTTGAGACGTGGGTCTCAAAGTGGATGGATTGCTGGAGACGGACGTCTCCTTCATGTGATGTGGCCTATGAACATGGGTGAACTTGGGAGACGGACGTCTCCTTTGATGACGTGGCCCTTGGACTTTGGAGACGGGCGTCTCCATGCAATTGGGCCCCTAGACGGGCGTCTCAGCTTCTTCATAGTGGGAGCTTCAGCTCCTTCGTGGGCTGGGCTTCCACACTTGATCCATCCTATTTTCACCCTTCACATTTGATTCATTCCATTAGCACCTCCACTTCACTACAGTGCCTCCAACTTGATTCTTTTGCCTTTTTTTAATACAATTTCTTATCGATTTCTTCTTCTTTTGCCAAATGCTTCTTGCATAAACATAATACCTAAAACAAAGGAAAATACCAGCATAATACCGTAACAATATATAATTATAATAAAATAACGAGACAATTTATGTTATAATCGAGCTTAATATACGATATAATTGCGTGTTATCAACATCCCCACACTTAAATCATTGCTTGTCCTCAAGCAATCAACCAACACGGTAAAAGAAATAATTAAGCTCGATTCGAAACAAGGGCATGACACGACTCCTAATCATATTTGTGATAGGAAAATGTTAAATCAATAGGTAGTAGATATCAACACCAAGGATACCGTGACAACACAATGTTCAAAAACTCCCTCCTTATGCAAACCAATTCGAATTATGCCATTATAACTCAACCTATATGTCTCGTTTTTCCTTTCACTCTTTTCATTCAAGCGCAATCACATTAAGCCCGTTATCCGTACACTCACATAGTAGGGGAAATCGGTTAGTGACTATGATCCTTTTCTTTTCTTTAGCACGGGGTTCTGCTTTTCTAAATGGTGAAGCCCCATCTTTCCCAACTGCGGTTGCGGGGGATCGGACCGTAGTCCACTCTACCAAGCCCAGTGCAAGTGACCTCTAGGCCAACCAACAGTGGGTGCTAATTATTCAATCCTTATATGCGTAACAACCGTTGGGCTAAATGACCGGGTGAGGGTCACCTAACTTAGAAAGTTATTTTTCAATTAAATCATTTATAAATAGGATCATTCACTTATATTCATTGACTCCCTACGTAGTTTGTGCTTAAGATGGTGCCGACTGCTAATATAAACTACTTAAGAGCTACTTTGAAAACTTGAGCCTAAGGTATCGACATAATGGGCAACCAAATTGATATCACATAATGAGGGGGTTTAGCTTGTCAGGACGGTATCAATGTTGTTAAAACATCCCCAAATCTTTCTAACAAAGCCTAAAGTGTGACAACCTCTATGTTTTCAGAGTGTGCATGCCATGTATCAAAAAGAAAATAATTTTGTTGGAGGTTAAAATTTTCAAATTTTGGGGAAATTTGATAGCAATAGAAAATCATATATAAAGACTTGACAACATAACTAGAAAACAATAAAACAACAAATGAAAGCGGTAAAGCTTCTCCCCCACACTTAAACCAAACATTGTCCTCAATGTTTCGATCCAAGGTGGAGAAGAAAAGACAAAACCTATATGGATGCTACAGGCATTCCATCACGACCAAATCCACTCCGCGTCCGGAGGAAATACCTTTTCCTATCATACTCATCAATTGTGTCACCACCAACAGCATCACTCGTAGGAATGTGCGTGGAGACCCGCTCATCTTTGAGACGATCTTCTATAGATTTTTCGCCTAGATATGGTTGAGACGTGACAAGCCATCCATACTTTTATTTTCTGCAAATTCAAACAATAAAAGGAAAACATTAAATTGAAAGCTCGTGGGTTGCCTCCCACGCAGCGCTTTGTTTAACGTCGATATCTCGACGGCTTAAGAGTGCAAGCACTCAGGGTGGTTTTCTCGAGAATGACTCCTCGGTTGAACTTTTAGAAAACCTCGTTTTCCATGGCCACTTATCAAGCCATCTCACATATCCCTCATCTTTTCTTTTCTTTATTCTGTGGGGTGGTTCATTCTTTTGAAATCGTGGTGGCGGATCTAGATCGATCCTAAGTATCAGCTTTTCAAGTTCGGGCTTAGTGATATTATCCACCACCTCAAAGGTTAACCTTACCCTCTTATCACTAACGATATCCTTAGTTTCATGGTCGTCTAAATTTCTCTTTTTATGCAAGACTTCAAATAAGGGTGCATTAGTGTGGATATTTTCCAATATCTTCACATACATTATGGATTTGGAGTCTACCTTAGCTTCCACAAAACTTTGCGGGAAAGAATTCGGTGGGGTATAGGGAAAAGGAATAACAATAGGTGTTTTCCTCTCTACCTCTTCTAAAACCTCCTTTTCAGATGGTGTTGGTGGATTTTTCTCAATCTCCACTCTTTTCTCTCTAGAAATCTCTTCAACCATATTATCACTCTTCTCAATCTCATAATCACTCTCCTCAATCTCATTATCACTCTCCTCAGGAATTTCAATTTTTTCTTCACTAATGGTTGTTTCCATATACTCCTCAAGTAAGTGTCCTAGCGACTTTTGTTCAAGTTGGGAGATTTGAGTTTCTAATGCCATGTTGTGAGTCGCGAGGGACTCAACCATAGTGGCCAGTTGCCTAAGGGTTTCATTGTTTTGAAGACTTTGTTTGATAAACTCTTGGTTTTGGACGGTTTGTGTCTCTACAAAGTGCTCCATCATGGCTTGTAATCTTGAGTGAGTTAGCGTCTCGTCGGGATCCTCCATTGACGTTTCGAAATTAAAATTATGGGATTCTTGAGGTTCTTCAAAGGGAGCTAGCGTTGCATTCTGCATTTCCTCAAAGTGCTTCGTCATCATAGATTCTAGCCTAGAGAGAGATTGTGCTTCAATGAAATCCTCCATTAAGATTTCGAGGTTGGATTTATGATAATCTTGCGACTCCTCAAAATGTTGGGCATGGTGATCATAGAGGAAATTTGGTTGATGATAAGTTTGCGTTGCATTGAAATCCTCTATTAATGCTCCGAGGTTAGAATCATAGGATTCTTGTGGTTCCTCAAAATATTGGTTGTGGTGATCGTAGAGGAAATTCGGTTGAGGATAGGTTTGGTTGGGATTATAAAATTCTTGCGACTCCTCAAAATGTTGGGATTGGTAGTTGGAGAGGGAATTCGGTTGAGGATAAGCTAGTGTCGAATTGTAATCCCCAATTAATGTTTTGAGGTTTGGATTATAGGTTTCTTGTGGTTCCTCGAAATGTTGAGATTGGGAGTTGCAGAGGTAAATTGGGTGAGAATAAATTTGTGACGCATTGAAATTTTCCAAAAGTATTTCGAGGTCGGATTTATGGGATTCTTGGTACCCCTCGAGATACTGTTGTTGGGAGTTGTAGAAAAAGTTTGGGTGATACATTGTAATTAATGAAAAAAATGCCTTAGTCTCTACTGCGTAACTAAAAGAATTACGATATCGACTTAAATAGTCCCCGGCAACGGCGCAAAAAACTTGATCGCGACTTTACGTGTCTATTAGTCGGGATAACTGCAAGTGCACAGTCGTGTCGTGTAGTTTTAAAAGATATCGAATCCACAGGGACTATAAATCGATCTCCCGTTATCTACAGTTACTATGTAAAGCTAAGGCTAATGATATTTGAGTTGTTAATAAGGGGAAACTAAAATCTTAAATCTAGGTAAAATATAAATGCGCGGACATCGGTATGTACTTCGTCTAACTTAGGTGATCCGAAGTTCCATTGGCCAGATTCTTATTAAATTATGAACCTTTACTAACTATGTCATTTAAAAGTCCTCCTCTCAAACTCTCGCTCTATTGATTAAGACTACGATCCTAACTCATAATGTACGCTCTCGTCATCCCACCAGATTTAGAAACGCTTTTTGAAAACAACATATTTAATAAAATGCCCGCTTCGTGAAGACGTTACCTACTTAAATCTCCTAGTCTCAAACTCTCGCTCTGTTGACTCGGATCATGCTAGTATTCCCTAACGTACGCTCTCGCCATCCCGTGTCGGGTTTAAAACACTTTTTGAAAGTAAATAAATTCTAATCAGTTTTAATACGCTTTCGCCATCCGTAAAACTAATGTCCTATGTCTACTATCCAGTTAAAGATCTCAAACTCTCGCTCTGTTGATCCTAACCTTTATTAGTTCTAAAACCTCAAACTCTCGCTCTGTTGATTTTAGAACTTTAGAAAATTAAATTAGACACAAAACCAGAAACGAGTGATTTTTAATAAAACATTATTTAGGCCAATTTATTTCGGATCCCTTTGGTTAGATTAATTTACATACCGATATCTAAATAAATTAGCCAGACATACTTAAAGAAACTAACATGAAATTATAATTATTAAATATGGAATTATAATTATTAAACATGAAATTATAATTACTAACCATGAACGTGTGCGTATTTAGATTTATAATGATAAAAGAATATTATAAGAACAAGAAACTAAAATAAATGCAAATAAATAAACCTGGAAGTAAAGCAGACGAAACAAACTTGAATAAAATTACGAACAAAGCAAATCTTGAAACTTGAATAAAGCTTTGGAATAATGTCGAAAATATTGTGATCCAAGAGTACATAAATTGTAGGCCTAAAACTAATGGTGTGGTAGTTCCTTAATATGAAAAACTACCACTTTTACAAAGTGATAATTTATGCCTAAAACTATGAACAGCGCTTCCGCACCTAAAACTTGGATACTTTCAAATGAATGCTCAGACTCTTTTTATAGTGAATGGCAATGGAAGTTACTTTCAGCATCATGTGAGAAGTAGTGGAGATCATGGCGTGGGAAGTTGAGAAAATATAGGAAGACTTGGTTGGTGGAGTATAGAACGAAGACGTGGGCCTTCAAATTTAAATTATCTTTGAACGAGTCTTGAGACGTGGGTCTCAAAGTGGATGGATTGCTGGAGACGGACGTCTCCTTCATGTGACGTGGCCTATGAACGTGGGTGAACTTGGGAGACGGACGTCTCCTTTAATGACATGGCCCTTGGACTTTGGAGACGGGCGTCTCCATGCAATTGGGCCCTTAGACGGGCGTCTCAGCTTCTTCATAGTGGGAACTTCAGCTCCTTCGTGGGCTGGGCTTTAACACTTGATCCATCTTATTTTCACCCTTCACATTTGATTCATTCCATTTGCACCTCCACTTCACTACAGTACCTCCAACTTGATTCTTTTGCCTTTTTTTAATACGATTTCTTATCGATTTCTTCTTATTTTGCCAAATGCTTCTTGCATAAACATAATACCTAAAACAAAGGAAAATACCAGCATAATACCGTAATAATATATAATTATAATAAAATAACGAGACAATTTATGTTATAATCGAGCTTAATATACGATATAATTGCGTGTTATCAACATCCCCACACTTAAACCATTGCTTGTCCTCAAGCAATCAACCAACACGGTAAAAAGAAATAATTAAGCTCGATTCGAAACAAGGGCATGACACGATTCCTAATCATATTTGTGATAGGAAAATGTTAAATCGATAGGTAGTAGGTATCAACACCTAGGATACCGTGACAACACAATGTTCAAAAACTCCCTCCTTATGCAAACCAATTCGAATTATGCCATTATAACTCAACCTATATCTCTCGTTTTTCCTTTCACTCTTTTCATTCAAGCGCAATCACATTAAGCCCGTTATCCGTACACTCACATAGTAGGGGAAATCGGTTAGCGACTATGATCCTTTTCTTTTCTTTAGCACGGGGTTCTGGTTTTTTAAATGGCGAAGCCCCCTCTTTCCCAACTGCGGTTGCGGGGGATCGGACCATAGTCCACCCTACCAAGCCCAGTACCAGTGACCTCTAGGCCAACCAACAGTGGGTGCTAATTATTCAATCCTTATATGCGTAACAACCGTTGGGCTAAATGACCGGGTGAGGGTCACCTAACTTAGAAGGTTATTTTTCAATTAAATCATTTATAAATAGGATCATTCACTTATATTCATCGACTCCCTACGTAGTTTGTGCTTAAGATGGTGCCGACTGATAATATAAACTACTTAAGAGCTACTTTGAAAACTTGAGCCTAAGGTATCAACATAATAGGCATCCAAATTGATATCACATAATGAGGGGGTTTAGGTTGTCAGGACGGTATCAATGTTATTAAAACATCCTCAAATCTTTCTAACAAAGCCTAAAGTGTGACAACCTCTATGTTTTCAGAGTGTGCATGCCATGTATCAAAAAGAAAATAATTTTGTTGGAGGTTAAAATTTTCAAATTTTGGGGAAATTTGATAGCAACAGAAAATCATATATAAAGACTTGACAACATAACTAGAAAACAATAAAACAACAAATGAAAGCGGTAAAGCTTCTCCCCCACACTTAAACCAAACATTGTCCTCAATGTTTCGATCCAAGGTGGAGATGAAAAGACAGAACCTATATGGATGCTACAGGCGTTCCATCACGACAAAATCCACTCCGCGTCCGGAGGAAATACCTTTTCCTATCATACTCATCAATTGAAAAGGTATGTTATTGGATAAAATACAAAAAATTGTCACTTATTATTACTTTAATTTATATGATTCAAAATATTATTATATTAATATATGTCATTAATGAAGTTTATACAATTAAATATTAAAAATTTATTTGTTATTGATGTCATTTCACAAATATATGTTATCAATGTAAGTAAGAGAAATATATATATATATATATATATATATATATATATATATATATATATATATATATATATATATATATATATATATATATATATATATATATATATATATATATATATATATATATATATATACACACACACACACACGGGAAATATGCGTATTACTTATTCAATTGTAACATACTACTATTATTTATAACCAAATTCTATTAGTATTAATTTCTATTGATTCAGATATTTTTGTAAATGTACATAAACAAAAATAATATTTATATACGGGAAAAAATATATTATAGATATAAATATTTTTATATACAAAAAATGATATTTATGATTCAAAAAAGGTATACGGGAAAAAACTATTATTGATTTAAATATTTTTATGTAAATGATACCTAAACATAAATAACATTTGTATATGGGAAAATTTATTAATGATCTAAATATTTTTATATATGAAAATGGTATTTATGATCCAAAAAAATTTTATTCAAAAAAGGTATACGTGAAAAAATCTATTATTGATCTAAATATTTTATATACAAAAATTTACAATTGATTCAGATATTTTTGTAAATGATATCTAAACTTAAATAATATATGTCTAGGGGAAAAATCTATTAATGATCTAAATATTTTTATATATGAAAAATGATATTTGTGATTTAAAAAAATTTGATTGAAAAATGGTATATAGGAAAAAGTTTATTATTAATTTAAATATTTTAATATACGAAAATTTACTATTGATCCAAATATTTTTCTAAATGATACCTAAATATAAATAATATTTATATTTGGAAAAAAAATCTATTATTGATCTAAATATTTTTATATACGAAAAATGGTATTTATGATCCAAAAAATTTTAATCAAATTTTATTTTTTATTTAAAATAAATATATTATGTAAACAAATGCGCGTACCAAACCAGAACCCGTGCGTATGCACAAGTTTGTTACTAGTGTGTGTAAATAAATATATTATGTAAACAAAATTTACAAAAGCCTCACCCCCAATAATTTCATAATTATCTTAGTACCACTATTTGATTTGATATCACATTCCCAATTTCAATGGAAAAATACGGCGAAGGCGACAAACAATGGATCGTAGAAGACATACCCGATGACACAAATGTTTATAATTGTCAGTGATCTGAAATAAAATGACTAGAATGGTCTAGAACATTCTTTAACAAACTATTCAACAACCTCAAAATCCTCGACGACGAAGGTAATTTCCATGTCATCGACAAGAAAGTTGAGAAGCTCGACGACAAGGCTTACATTAACATCCGTAAGGAGCACAACTTCCCCATGTTGCTCTGTAAGATTGTCCTAATTTTTTTTTTATTTTTTGTTTCTAGATACTCCATATGGTAGTGACAAAAGGATCACAATCTCCATGGGGTACCTTCTAGATAATATAAAAAAATTGTAGCAACATCAGGCCCACTATCCACTACCTCAAAAATCACACAGTAAAAAGTTGTTAGAATCCAAATGCTTAAGCTATTAGAACGCTTGAAGAAAATATGCAAAGAGTCTTCTATGCCATAATCATATAAAGCATAATTAATGGGACATTTAACACCTTTGTCGTCTAGCCAATTTATGGTAGGAAAATAATTTTTACATATTCGCTAAATCAAATTCTTCACTTTTAGTGGTGCTTTAACCTTCCAAATAAGGTCCTAGTGTTCGGGTCGTCTGAGAAAGCTAGTGTCAATATGGTCCTAAATAATTAATCGATAAGAACTCTTTACCGAGTAGTCTTCCTTAGTCTTTATGCTCCAAAATTGTGTATCTGCTATGACCAAATAAAAAATGCAGTATTGAAATTCTTTCAAGAATTAATTGGATCGAACATAGTATTGATTAATTGATAATTCCACATCTTTGTATCAATCAAAATAAGGTCAGGCACACATATGGTTATGAGTTTGCAATAAAAGATGTGATCGGATAAGAGTATAACCATCACTAAGCCATTTTTCATTCCAAACTAGAATATTCACACCATCTCCTATACATCATATGTTTCCTATGTCAAAATAAATTTAGCGCTACAAATGTTACACCATAAGAAGCTTGGGTTATGATCCACTGATGAGGCAAGGAAATCGGTGTGAGGGAAGTACCAAGCTTTGAAAGGTTACTTTATAAGACTTTGCAGATTAATGAGAATACGCCTTTCTTATTTACTAATTAAATCAAGATTGAAAGTAGTAAGATCTTAAAAACCCATACCTTTATTATTTTTGCTCACTACCTATTTATCCCAAGACATCCAATGTATCCCTTTTGAGCTAGTACTTGATTTTCCCCACTAGAATGAATTCATCATTTTTTCAATATCATCAATTAGGGAGGAAGGTATAATGAAAATCCCTATGAAATAGGTGGGGATAGATTGGATCAGTGATTTGACGAGGACTTCTCTCCATGCCCTAAAAATACATCTGTTGCTCCATGAGTTGATATATTTCCAGACCCTATCTTTCATAAATTTGAAAGTTTCCTTCTTACATCTACCAATCATAGAGGAAAACCCCAAATACTTCCATGTAATGATAACAACCTGCACACCAAGAACATCATCAATAAAATCTTAAACAATTCGAAGAGTATTATAGCTACAAAAGAACTTAGATTTTTTTGAAAATTGACCGCTTGTCCTGATTCCGCTTCATAAGTCTCAAGAACGTTTTTCATGGTTGTGGCTTCATGAGTATTGGACTTGAAGAATAAAAAACAATCATTTGCAAGTAAAAGGTGAGAAATGATAGGAGCATATTGACACCGTGTATGTCTCTAGTAGATTTTGCCTTACGCATAAGGATCGGAAGTCCTTCTGTAAAAATAATAAACAAGTATAGAGAAAGAAGATCTCCTTGACGCAAAGCTCTGTCAGGTGTTATAGGACCAACGACATTATCGTTAACTATGACTAAGTAATAAAGTGATTCAAGGCACAACATAATCCAAGAGATCCATTGGATAAAAAAACCCATCTTTGTCAAAATAGTGCATAAATACTCTGAATCAATCATAAGCCTTGCTAATATCTAGCTTGAGAGCAACCTCACAGACGTTTCCTCTTGTTTTAGATTTCATATAGTGGATGATATCTATGGAGGCCATATCATTATCTAGAATCGATCGACCAGACACAAAAGGTGATTGGCTTACTAAATTCACTTATCAAGGACCATCTTCAACCAATTAGCAAGGACTTTAGAGACTAATTTAAAGATGACATTACAAAGGAAAATCAAACGTCAATCTCTCTTCGAGTGTTGGTCATCTCCCTTAGGTATAAGTGCAATATTAGTAAGAGTAAGAATGGAAGGAAAAATACTAGTATCTAACCATTCACAACAATCTTGGAAAATCTTTCGACCACACAAAGGCCAAAATTATTGATAAAATTCTAGGTTAAAATCATTAGGCCCTGGACACTTTTCAGACTTCATAGAGAACAAAGTTGCTAGAAATTCCTCAATAGACAAGGGAAAGGCGAGGTTCGTGATGTCTTCAGCAGAGATAGAGTGACTTATAACATCAATTACAAGAGCTATAATATTTTTCTATTTTTTGAAAATATGTTAATTTCTACAGATTCTTCGTTTTCATGAACTATATAAATTCCAAATATATAATCAATAAAATAATTTTTTTTAGCCAAATATACATTATTAAAACAAAAATATCCTAAAACACACATAATCAAAAATACACACATAACAAAAAGAACAAAATCATACAAGATCCAACCATCTAATGAAGAAAGAAAATCAAATGTTATATGAATACACATTGTTAAGAAATACAACGAAATAAAAAAAAAGAAATTGAAATTAACCTCTTTAAAAGATCTTATGTGCTCACATAATCATTCAAATCCAACCATGCTAAACAAAAGATTTTTTTTTAGACAAATACACATATTCTTTAAAAAGAAACCCTAAATTTAAAATTTTAAAATCAATATTGTTCTGGACCGGTCCACTTATTCCAATTGGGCCAATCCATTCTTTGGTCCAAGGCATCCTGATCCATACACGCGACAGCCTCCCCCGGTCTGCTCCGGGAAAACAAGGGACGTAACCGAGCACGCTGAAGCCTGGTGCAACTTCTGAACGTAAAGCAGGAACAGAATCAGGTTCAGAGAGATGAATACCTTTGGACACCTTCTGAACTGCTTCAAACACAGCCTCAAGCTTCTTCTGCTTCTTACTTTTCTGCTCTTCCACAATCTTAGCCTTCCGAAGAGAAAATTCTCTTCTTCTGGCAGATTCCAGTTTCTCCTTCTCATTTTCAGCAGCCTTCTGACCTTCAACTTCTTGAGTTGTTGGTCCTTGAATGATTTCTTCTTGCTGATTCACAGCTTCTGCTTGCTGATTCACAGCTTCTTGAACTTCCCCATCTTCATCTGAGGCATCAATGATCAATTTTCTTCTTCTTGCCTTCTTCTTCTCAACAACCTTTTCAGTTTCAACATTTTTATTCATCTTTCTCTTCTTCTTCTTCTTCTTCTCAGCAGTCTCCTTTTCACTCTTCTTAGTTGCAAACAGAATCAATCTGAACTCCTTCAGCAACAACTTCTTCTTGAGCAACTTTCTCAACAATAGTAGCAGCAGCTACACTCTGGACTACCTTCTCCTGGTTATCAGAAGGATGATCAAATTTTCTTTTTGTCCTTCTTTCCTTCTTGACAACCGCTTCAGGGGCAGCTTCTGAAACATCTTCTGAAGCAGCAGGCCTGGAAGTGGAAACTTTCTTGCGACCACCCTTAGCAGGAGCAACTTTGCCTTCTTCTTCTTTGAGTGAGTTCAGATAACTAGTTTTGACTTCTGGCAGCTCGCTTCTGAAGAAGGATTCAAAGTCAGCAAGAATAGGATCTCTTCTGCTTCTTGCTCCAAGAAGCGGTTGAGGGGTTTTGATGATAGCATCAATAACACTCATCTTTCTCAAGGTGAGAGCATTCAAGCAACTTCCAGTATTAACAACAAGATCTTTGATGATCCCTTTAGCTTCTAGGTTCTCAACAATCTTGGAATGAACCAGAAGGTTTGTAATGATTCCTCCAAAAGGAATAATAGTACACTTCTTTGTTCTGAAGGCATTTCTGGAATCCCTCACAGCATTCCACATGTGGTTGAAGATTATGTAGATAACATCAACCTTCTTCTTAGTGGCAATGCAATACAGAATGTATTTATGCTTATTGTTGACAAAATCTGCAGAATGGGTTGCTTTCCTGTGATAGAAACACCCCAGAAGAATCTTGGTCCAGATTTTGTAGAGGTCCCTCATGTCCTTGACACGCTTTGTCTCCTTTACGTCTGTATAAAGAGTAGTCAAAACCTCTTCCCAATCAGCCCTTTGATCAATTTCATGAGCACCCTCAGGGTTTCTTAGATCAAACATCATTCTCAGAATATTTTCAGTAACAACCACAAACTTCTCATGGACAAAGGACAGAATAGACATAGGGGCAACAACAGCATGCACCCAAAATTCCTTCACAAGATCTGGGTAAACCGGTCCACAGAACTCAGCGAACAACGAAGTCCATCCTTGAAAAATGATATCTTCTTTAAGATGATACTCATGTTCTTCAAGACTGTCAAAATCTACCATAAGTTCACAGATAACTTCCAACACCTTTTTGGGAATAGAGCAGGCGATAATCGGAACAATCTGCTGATCTTCTTCATGAAGATGGAGAGGGACAGATGAGCCAACATTGTGAGACGATGAAGCAGCCATTGAAACAGTACTGAGATTGCAAGAAATATATCTGGGTTTGCGCTTAGGGTTTGAGAAAATACCAAAAAGGTTGCAAAAATGCATGCAAGAAGAAAGAGAGAATGGGAGCGAAAAAGATAAACGTTATGATTTGAAAAGTATTTATAGAGACGGATTTGAAAAAGAATGCAATAAAATTATGAGAATGATCAGTTACAGAATCAAATGAAATCAATTGCATTAAATGATGAATGACGTTAGGTGAGAGATCGTGGTAAATGAAATGATTTAACACAGTTACCTAGGGCGGCGTCCCATCAGATTCTCTCACGCTTTTACTAACCGTACATACACGTGTTCACCATCAGAAAATACTTGATGACAGCTGTGTTGTACTGAATAGAACTTTTCATCTTCTGATTCTGATCACTGCTTTTGATTGTTATTCTTTAGAAATGATCTAGTTCTGATAGGATCATCTTTCTTTCCAAGGATCACATCTTCTGAGTGAGCTGAGGTGAGTCTAGAAGATCTTCTGACTATTGGCTCTTCAGAAATTCTGAGATTCTCTAAAGATGCAGCAACTTGATCTTCTGATCCTTTGCTTCTGAGACTTTCAGCTTCTGAAACTTTGCTTCTTGGTTCTTCAGCTTCTGATATGTCAATATCTAGATCTGCAAAATTCTCAAACTGCTTTGGTTTTTCAAGACCAAGCTTATCATCAAATCTGATATTGATTGATTCTTCTACAACCAATGTTTCAGTATTGTATACTCTATAGCCTTTAGAGCGTTCAGAATATCCAAGAAGAAAACATCTTTGTGCCTTAGAATCAAACTTACCAAGATGATCTATAGTATTCAGAATAAAACACACACATCCAAAAAGATGAAAATATGAAATGTTGGGCTTTCTGTTCTTCCACAATTCATAAGGAGTCTTATTTAGAATAGGTCTTATAGAGATTTTATTCGAAATATAACATGCAGTGTTTATTGCTTCTGCCCAGAAGTGCTTAGCCATATTGGTCTCATTGATCATGGTTCTGGCCATTTCTAGTAGAGTCCTATTCTTTCGCTCTACAACTCCATTTTGCTGTGGAGTTCTAGGGCAAGAGAAATCATGGGCAATACCATTTTCTTTGAATAACTCCTCAAAGAATCTGTTCTCAAATTCGCCACCATGATCACTTCTGACCTTTATGATTTTGCACTCCTTCTCAGATTGGATCTGAGTGCAGAATTCAAAGAACACTGAATGAGACTCATCCTTGTGTTTTAAGAACTTTACCCATGTCCAGCGGCTATAATCATCTACGATGACTAATCCATATTTCTTCCCTCTGACAGATGCTGTTTTGACTGGTCCAAACAAATCAATGTGCAGAAGTTCTAACGACCTTGAGGAAGAGACAACATTCTTAGATTTGAATGCAGGTTGGGAGAACTTGCCCTTCTGACATGCTTAACAAAGAGCATCTGATTTGTATTTCAAATTTGGGAGTCCTCTGACCAGATTTAGTTTGTTAATCTGAGAAATTTTTCTCAAACTAGCATGTCCTAATCTTCTGTGCCAGACCCATTGCTCTTCAGAAACAGACATAAGACAGGTCACCTTCTGCTTCTCAAGATCAGAAATATCAATCTTATAAATGTTGTTCTTTCTCTTGCCTGTAAATAGGATTGAGCCATCCTTCTGACTTACAGCCTTGCAAGACTTTTGATTGAAGATTATGTCATAACCATTGTCACTTAATTGACTTATGGACAATAAGTTATGCGCTAATCCTTCTACAAGAAGTACATTAGTTATGGAAGGAGAGTTACCAATACTTATGGTTCCAGAGCCAATAATTTTGCCCTTCTAATCTCCTCCAAACTTGACTTCTCCACCAGACTTAAGCACCAGGTCTTGGAACATAGACCTTCTTCCCGTCATGTGTCGCGAGCACCCAGAGTCCAGGTACGATGACATTTTCTCCTTAGGTACCCACAATTTCTTGGGTCCTTTCTTGTTAGTTTTCCTCAAGTTCTAATTGAACTTGGGTTTAGCATGATAATTAACAGGAGGAACAGCATGATATTCTGTAGGTTTGGCAGCATGATATCTTTTAGGTCGTGTCACATGCTTCTTGGTGTGTGTAGTGTGAAAACTCTGTGCATGTGAAGTGAGCCTAATATCATGTGAGTGGCCATATTTGAACTGATCATACAATGGCTTGTATGTGATTTTCAAATCATCAACAGGTTCAAATTTATGTGAGGTATCACCCTCATAGCCAAAACCAAACCTTTTGTTTCCAGAAACACCATATATCATAGAAGCAAGATGACTTCTGCCAATACTTCTAGATAGGAACTTTCTGAAGCTCGAGTCATATTCTTTCAGAATATGATTGAGACTAGGAATGGATTTTTCTGATTCAGAAGGAGATCCAATATCTTTGGATAGTTTTAAAACTTTTTCCTTCTGTTCAGAATTTTCCACTTCCAGCTTCTTAGTTTCAAATTCAAATTGCTTTTTCAGCTTTTTGTATTTGATACTAAGATGAGCCTTGAGTTCCAGAAGTTCAGTTAAACTGGAAACTAACTCTTCTCTAGATAGTTCAGAAAATACCTCTTCAGAATCTGATTCTGATGTAGATTCTGATCCATCTTCCACTGTGGCCATCAGTGCAAGGTTAGCTTGCTCTCCTTCAGAGTCTGATTCTGATTCTGATTCAGAATCATCCCATGTTGCCATAAGACCTTTCTTCTTATGAAACTTCTTCTTGGGATTCTCCTTCTGAAGTTTTGGACATTCATTCTTGAAGTGTCCAGGCTCATTGCACTCATAGCAGATGACCTTCTTCTTGTCAGATCTTCTGCCACTAGAAGATTCTCCTCTTTCAAGCTTCTTTGAACTTCTAAAGCTCTTGAACTTCCTTTGCTTGCTCTTCTAGAGTTGGTTTACCCTTCTGGAGATCATGGACAGTTCATCTTCTTCTTCTGATTCTGATTCTTCAGAATCTACTTCTTCAGCCTGAAAAGCGTTAGTGCATTTTTTAAAATTAGATTTTAATGCAATAGACTTACCTTTCTTCTGAGGCTCATTTGCATCCAGCTCTATTTCATGGCTTCTCAAGGCACTGATTAGCTCTTCCAAAGAAACCTTGTAACACCCGTATAATTTTAATTTTTTAATTTAATTTGAATATTAGATTAATAATTATTATTATTATGGATTTTATTAAAATAATGGGAAAATGATGGTTGATGGTGTCATACCCTAAATTTGTCCTATCCCTCTTAATTTATCAGGCTTGTGGCTTTTAAATCATGTGCATACATTCTCACCACCTACTCATTTTAGGTAAAATCATTCATTCATCCGCATCATACGTGACTTTATCAGGACAAGGGTTGGGTGACACACGTTGGGTTCTTGTGGTTTCATCTGATCGAATGTTGCCCTTCAACATCACTTATGTAGCAAGCTATTCTGGCCCTACTGATATTTGTCTGGGTTTCTCAAGAAGAGAAGCTTTAGAAGAAATGCATGCTGGAGAGGGATTGAAAATGAAAATATTCACTTGAATTGACTCTTGGTTGACTAAGTCACGTTGGCTTCTTCCTTAGTATTTGACCATGACTACATTTTGAAAGCATTTTGGATGCAAGGGTTATTTTGGTTCCATCATTCAGGAAAAGAGGATTCAAATTCAGCAAAGGAGTAAAATCATTCATGTCCAATCATTTGAAATACAAAAGTCAAATTCAGGTCCAACCATTACAAGCTCATGGAAAAGAGAAATTCATTACAAAAAGTCTACACCATTTACAAATGAAAAGATCATTCTGTTCATTGTTACAAAGAGAACTACACAAAAGAAAATAATTCAAGTCTTCTTCAATGCACCATTGTTTCTTCAGAACTTCATTCACAGCAAGTAGTAATGACCCTGCATCAACACAGTGCTACAATAAGTTACCCATATACATCTACATAAATCAAGATCCCAAATATCATACAAACCAGCATTATGCACAAAACAATCCATCACCCTGCATAGTAAAATAAAAATCAGTCGCCCTGCCATATACATTCTTCAGCCATTTAAATGGCACTGTGTTCCTTCAAGCCTCCAAGCTTCATCAAACACTCAGCCAGTTCTGCAACATAGAAATCACATTCAGACCCTACACCACCATCAGAATACAAACAAAAATAATCAGTTCAGCCAGCATACAGTCATGAGCAAAATAAAATGTTCAGCACCTAACACAGCTCCTAAACCAAACCATCATAAAAAGAAACCGCACCAGTTCAGGAGATTGAAAGATAACATAACCCATGACCATTTTTGACACTAATTAGTAATTGTTTCAACCTTCATTCACATTCGTTCATAGCATAGACAAATAAATACAATCAGTCCCACATCACACATTCAGAACTAACAAGATTCACTAAATCAGGAAAGCATGCACACTGCCATACATGTATCTCATCATTCACACATCTCTGTATATTGTCGAATAAACCAATTCAATCAGTCCTGCACATATTCTTTAAAACAAGTCATAATCACATTCCAATACACATTCAAATTCCAGTCCCTCACCATTAATTTCATCTAGTTTCAAATCTAAACAGTTTTATCTAAATTCAGTTTCAGTTTGAACTAGTTCCTTTTAACTAATGTTAACTGCTCATACTAACTTTTTCCCTAACCCCAATTACTAACTGAAACAGAAAAACAAGTTTGTAACTAACAACTTCAGTTTCTAACCAACTCAGCACCTTTAACAGAACCTCTCAGCCCTCATAACAGAATCAAAACTAACCTAACAGAATTAAAACTAACTTCTAACCGCTCAATCTCCACCCTTAGATTCTCTAACCGTTTCTCACCAATCCTACGCACCAGATTCAATCACCTTCTCCTATATAACAGAATCATCTCTCACCACAATCTTCTCTACGCATACGCTCATTTTCTACCCTTCACCATCACCTTCTCCATTCTCCACGACACCTCTCCACCACCTCCTTCTCTCTCATAATTCTCTGCAACCTCTCTTTCTTCTCCTTCAATCTTTCTCCATAACCTTCACTCTCTGAACATTCATCATCACGCTGCCACACCTTCTTCACCACCAACCTTCAACTTCATCTTTCACCCTCACACCACACGAACAACAACTCTCAACATCCCTCAGTTCTCACACCACACAGAAGAACACAACAAGACGATAACAGAAAGAAAGGAGAAGGAGAATTGATAACCGAAAAAGCACTGGAACGAACCTGTAACTGAAAACGAGAACCGAATCTTCATCAACCTCTTCATCATCGCACTCCACCTCCTTCGTGAATCATCGTCGTAATCCTCTCCATCATCAACCTTCACCGATTCTTTATCCATCAAATCTTCACCACTTCACGATTCTGCATCCAAACCTGAGAATCGCACAATCATCATCTCCGCAACGACCTTCAACAAACATCTCTGCGAACAACAACACAAAGAAGAAGAAGATATTGCAAGAGACGAGGAGAGGGAGGTCAATCGGTATTCGCGACTTGTTTCCGATCGGAGAAGGAGAAGTATCGCCGTCGCCGTTCATGTTTGAGGGAGAGTTCGAGTTTGAGACGGAGAAGATAGACGAGAGGGAGAGTGTAGCGACGATTAGGAGGTTGATCGGAGAAGACAAAATCTCCGGCCGCCGCTTGCTCAGAGGTGTGAGGAGAGAAGAGCGTGAGAGGTAACCTAATTCCTTTCCCAATTTCGTTCATCCATTTTTTCTATTTTTTTTATTATTTTTTTTATAACATTCAATAAAGTGGATCAAACAAAACAAGTTGGGCCTGATAATGCTAACCTCACCCCCTGTTTGGCCCATTGCCATTTTTGGCATAGAAAGACTGTAACAAAAAACTTCTTTGGGCCAGACCTAGGCCTGCGCTTTCTGCTACTTACACCATCATTTTAATCACACACCCCCCTGTTTCCATTTTGTTTGATTAGTATTTTAGGTTTTAATTAGATTTTTTCTTATTTCTTTTAGATGATAAAAACACTAATTTTCTTCCTTTCATTTTTAGACTTCAACGTAATTTTTGACATAAAAAAGAATAATCACAAATATTAGTTTTAGACTAATTGTTTAGTCTTTTTACTTAATTTAGAATTCTTTTCTCTTTCATAAAAGGCTCATAAAAAATAATAGTTTAGGCTTCTATTTCATTTCTTTTTGCTTGATTAAAATCATGTATTTTTGTCATAAAAAACCATAAAAATAAATAGTCCTTTAAATTCGATTTTTGTACTATTTTGCATCATTCACTTCCATATTTTTTGTACTACATTTTGGGTCATTCTCTTAGTCGTTTTGCACCATTTTGATATCGTTGTTTACTTGTATTTTACTTGTAATTTTGATCTCCGCTTATGCTTATATTTTCATGCCGCTTTTTGCTCCTAACCATTAGGTAGAAACCATGACAACTTTAGGAATTAGAAGTTCCCATCATATTAGGCTAGTTTACTTAGGCTAGTTTCTTTTTCTTTTACAACATAAAACACTTAACAAATATACTTGAATAAATTCCCCATAAAAAATACAAAGAAAATACTTAAAACACTAATAATCAAAGTGAAAATTCTTAAAAAGGGAATGGAACCTTGAACGTCCCTTGCTTTAGGGAATGTTCGAGTGCTTGGATCTCCCTTGCTTTAGGGAACCATTCGGGCGTAAGTTCCCAACGTTAAAAAACACAAACCATAGAGTAACTCGAGTTTCCCTTGCTTTAGGGATTTTCTCGAAACACTCAAACTCTCTCTCTCTCTCTTCTCTCGCTTTCTTAAGGGCACCGTTATTTCCGCTCCATTGCATCCTAGGTCGATCCCTTATGCAAGAGCGCGAACGTTAACGCCGCCCAACTAAAAAACACAAAAACAAACAAAAAAACATGTGAGCCGAACTACGGCGCTCTGATTCCTGAAAAGGATACGTAGGCATCAAGTCGCGGGGCTTGAACGAGCACATTTGTAAATAATTCCTTCTTTTCCCCGTATTTCTTTTGCATGCATTCATATATAGACATAGACATAGTACACACCCTTTAGATAAAAACAAACATAGGTGGATACCATCGAGTACGATGGGCGTGAGGGGTGCTAATACCTTCCCCTCGCGTAACCGACTCTCGTACCTTGATTCTCTGGTCGCAAGACCATGTTCCTTCCTTTGTTAGGTTTCCTGATATTCCTTTCCCTTATGGGATAAATATATTGGTGGCGACTCTGTTCATTTTTCGCGAGCGTGCGACAGCTGGCGACTCTGCTGGGGACGCCTAAGCAAGTCGATCCTAGCCTTTGTTTGTTTTATTTTATTGGGTGTTTATTTGTTTTATGTCTATATCTTGTATATATGTTTGCATGTTTCTTTTCTGCTTGCATATCATGTTTATTTCTGCCTGCACATCATGCATATGGATTATATTTTGTGTTCCTTGGGGTCTTCTGTTCTGTTTTGCAGGTGGGGGGTTTGTGTGAGGTAAAAGGCCCACTACCCAGGCCAGTGACACATAGGATTAGCATGGATGCTCATGTTGACTCCCGTGGCCCTTGCTACGATCGAGTTCAACATGGGGTACCACAACTGGGCGAGGTTCTTTCATGGAACACTGTGTCTGGCACCCTTGCTGCCTCAAACACTTTGTACCCCATGGGAACTGTAGACCCTAGTGACCATTAGGGACCACTTGTCCGTGTCTAGACTTCATACCCGTGAGATTGGGGTGGGACAGGAAACCTTGGCTCCTACATACCATTGCTTCTTCATAGTTGAGGTTGGACCTTTATTTGGTCTATTCTCATGGTGCTTGATATCCTGGTATTTCAAAAAGGCGTCGAACCTTTGATCCTGTGACATTTGACTTATACAGAAGCTTAACATCGGTTATCCAGAGATTGCACAGAGGCTACTAAGATTATATGGACCTTGATCCTATGCTTTTGCATTGCATAACATCATTGCTTTATCCACTTCATTTGTGGGGGATCCTAAAGTCTATTTCCAAAAAAGAGAGAAAAAAGGAAAAAAGGAAATAGAAAAGCAAAAAAGAGAAAAGATATTCTATACAAAAAGCTTTGATTCCAAAAGAAAAAGAAACAAAAGTGTGTGAAAGGACTTTAGGATTCTCCATAAATGAAACATGCATTCATACTATCATGCATTTCATGGTTCTCTCAGAAGCTTATGGGGCCCTTTCTACTCAGATTCTGACTTCAGCAACAAAATTGACTTCTCACCGCTATGTGCTTGAAAGTTAACAATGGAACCACTTCGTGGGGTTTTGACTGAGATAAGAACGGAAATAGGGGCTGACATGAATCAGTGTATGGAGGTTATTCAAGCCTTTTCTCTTTGACAAGAAGAATTGAGACAAGTTCCTCAGAGGCCGAATGTCAATGTTAATCTCATCCATGAGAAGGTCTTATGAATCAGAATGTTTGAAGTATTGTTGAGATTCCTATTCTTGGCAAGGAGAATTCACATCATTGAAGTATTCAAGTTTTCGAGTACTGAAATTGACAAAAGGTTCCACCTCTTGGAGGAAAGTTGGGAAGCCATAAAAAGGTCGTGACTCCGCTGATTTAGATATTGTTGGTTTGTGCCTGATGTTAAAAGCCGCAAGGGTCATTTACTCTCACTCCTAATGATGGACATTGAAGCTAAAAAGGTAATCATCTCCTGTACATGTGTGGAAGTTGCTTGGGGCTCCCGATCGAGGGATAAGCAAGACCTGGTCTATCTTGAGCATTGTGCCATTTGCATTGCTCGAATCCCTTAAAGCAATACAAATTCCTGGATGACTTTGCCAGTATCTTTCTCCGTGTGGAAATCAAGAGTGTTCTTCACAACGTTTCTCATCCACAAAGTTCTACTTCATATCTCAGTGGTCTTTTCTCTGAATTTCCTTCTCAGTGGCCTTCGCTTGTTAATAGAGACAAGAAGAATATGAGAAACAAATTGACGGATTCTATTGCCTTGTTCCCATTTGCTTCCCTGTTTGTTGGAACTTCAATTGGTTAAGATTCGAGTATTGGGTCTTCTTCATCACAAATAGATCTCCTCAATTTGCTGACCGTACAAGTTTCCTCCGTGTTTTATGGCGGTTATTACTCCAACATCTATGCTTGGGGCTCCCGCACGAGGGATAAGCAAGACGTACTCTTATCTTGAGCATTGCATCACTCGCATTGCTCGAATCCCTAAAGCAAGGCAAAAGTTTACAACTCATGGGTGACTTTGTTGGAGTTCTCTTTTGAAGTAATCTGAAGTGTTTGGAAAAAATTGCAAAAAAGTATTCAAGAGCAACAAGTTCAGACGGAGTCAAGTCTCCTCAACAATGGCATTCATTTAGTTCTTAATCGCATTCTCATTTGTAACATTTCGTTGTTTGTTTAAGCATTGCTAGCATGTAAAAACTTGTCAATTTCTGAATGAAAATCATAATGCATTGTTTATGTTCGTCTTGAAGTAATCCATTCGTTTTCACTCATAAAATGTTTTTGGCATTACGATACCAACTTTACCAATTACTTGCTTAGGCAAAAAGCTGAGGGAGAATGATGAAAAATAAAAACGCAAAAATCTATAATCGTGTGTTTTTGAATAAAACCCTACTGAGGATGTACAGGCATTGATTCAAATCCCCAAACACCGGAGATATAAGGGAGATAGACCCTCGTCAACCCCTTTGAGCCTTGAAGTAGGAGTTTCTTTTCTAATCATAAAAAACCCTTATTTTAACCTTGGGGCAGGGTAGTGTTCATTTAACTTGATCGAGTGTTCAAAACTCACCAAAAAGGTATGCATCTAAGGATACAACAATGGTTATCCTTCCAAAGGTTGAGGAATGTCAAAACCGCAATGATTATCCATTTTCCATCGAGAGATCAAGAGATGACGATACCACAATGGTAATCCTTCATCAAATCAAAGGAGTGAGGCAGTCGCAATCACCTCCAACGAATCAAAGACTATGCGAGGTCACACGACTTGTTCAACAAAAAAAAAGAGAGCAAAAAAAAAAATGGCGAAAAAAATAATGAAAAGAAAATGACAAAAGAAGCCTAAAAAAAACGATGAAATTGCCAAGCAAGAACAAAGTCGTGTGACAATGAATCCGAAGAACAAAAGGTGAGCGACCGCCATGTCCAAAAACTTCATTGATTCCTCAACCATTCCAAATTCCTTGTGAGGGATGAACACTCGTGTCAAGTTAACTGAACATAGGACTGGAGAACATCACGAAGGGGGTGGGTACGAATAATTTTGAGCCTAAAAATCCTTTGTTTTCTAAAAACCGTGAACCCGGACAAATTACAACCCTTAAAAGTCCTAATTGAAGTAGGGTTTATTTTGAAAGCATACTCCGATGAGATAGCGTTTAACTGACTCCCAATGAAGCGTGACTCATATCCATGTTGGTATCGTACGTTTGCTTCATCTTCCATATGCAAAAAAATCGAGGTTGTGTCAACTAGTGATTCGGTCACAAGAGGTCGCAACCTCATTTCACAAAAAGGTTTTAAAACTTCAAGACTAACATAGGTTTTGCATTAGAATTATCATTCTTAGAATTAACATTCTTTTGCATGCAAAATATGTGCTTAACATCAAGGAAGTTTTCAAGGATGAGAATCAATGAGCAACTTGATCATATCAAAGTACAAGAGACTTGAGAACTCCGAGGAGTAAAAGCTAATCATCTCAAATGTTGACCATCAAGGGGCAGGTTCTCTAAAGAAATCTGTTGGGCATGAACAGTTAATGCTTTCTTTGATTACCTTGAGGGGAATTATTTGAAGACTCCTTTGAGCGTGGTAAAGTTGTTTCCATTTTTGTTTGACTTCAAAACAAAGAAAACCTTGAGGATTCTAGCAAGATGTATCTAATCAGGGGCAATGGAATTGAGGTTTGACCTCTCAAATTCAGCATATCTGGGGCAATCATGTCGATAAATCTCTTTGAGCCTTGATCAATCTGGGACAATCAAGTCGAGGAGTTTCTCTTGAGTTCAACCAATCTGGGGCAGTTACGTCGAGATTTGGTAAATCTCTCCAAGGATCCTTTGGGGCAAATTCCTCCATAAGTCATGAAGCTTGGGGCACAATTCTGAGTTTTTTGTCGCTCCATGACCATAGGAGTTTATTTCTCCTAGAAATTTGGTCTCTCCCCAAGCACAGGAGTTTATTTCTCCTGAGAGTTGTTCCATTTCTCCAACCTGGTGCCCTTGTTCGGATAATCCCCAACATGGTGAATTGTGGGAATCTCCTCAAGTTTAAAATCTCCCAAGCAGTCGTACATGGTGAGAAGTCCGAAGTCATTCTACGTTCTGGAAGGCAACAACTAGAGTGTGCTCTTACAAGTCAAAGTCCAATATCTTTTGGCACCTCTACATGGTCCTTAACGCCAAGGGTATTCTCCCCGGTGTTTACCTCACTAATGCCTTTATTTGGCATCCTGCATATAGAACCCATTGCATACAACATCGCATCCCCAAAGCGTAGCATATCCAATAAAATGGATCATTACGCCATACAGAAAAATTCAAACATGCATGCAAAGCATGAGCCAGATAACACAGATCACCATTCAATTAAGATAGCGATAATTCCCCACAGGAAAAGTTGTCCTTACAAACTCTGATTGATATCTGCTACTACGTCACAAATCTCCTCAAGCCACGGTGCCGATACTTGGTATCCTCAACCCCCAAAAGAAATCTTATCTTCTATCTCCAATGGATCGGACACAATGTCTTTCTTCATCAGAATCGTGTCCCCGAGGTTATTTCCCGTGTGCCGCGCGAAGATTAGAGTGCGAATGAGGATGGGCATTCAACCCATTTCATTTTTCAATCGTTTGAATAATCATACTTGGTGTGTGGCGATTCGAACGATTGCCACTCTTGAAGAGTTACACCCCGCCTTTGGCCTGAGGGATTAATGTAATTCTTATGCTTCGTAAGCATCAATATCCCCGTAATCCCCCGTGGTTACTGTCATCTTATTGCCGAGCCTAGTCGTCCCTAGTCTCCGTGATTCCTTCCCTCGTACGGGAATTTTTTTTTTTTTTTTTAGATCCAACCCCCGTGTTGCGCATCCTTTGCCTTCCGTCCTGGCAAACCATTTCAAAACCAATTCCCAATCCCCAGTAAGTCCATCTATCAAGCTTCTTCCAACATCTCAATCTGTACATTCTTTTGATACTCGTCTGTATCTTCTTTCGATACTCGTCTGTATTGATTCAAACACTCGTCCGTGTTATTCTTTTGATACTCGTATGTATCTTATTTCGATACTCGTTTGTATTGATTCAAACACTCGTCCATGTCATTCCTTTGATACTCGTCTGTATCTTCTTTCGATACTCGTCTGTATTGATTCAAACACTCGTCCGTGTTATCCTTTTGATACTCGTCTGTATCTTCCTTCGATACTCGTCTGTATCCTCTTTTGATGCTCGTATGTGTCATTTTTTTGGTACTCGTCTGTATCTTCTTTTGATGCTCGTATGTGTCATTTCTTTGGTACTCGTCTGTATCTTCTTTTGATGCTCGTATGTGTCATTTCTTTGGTACTCGTCTGTATCTTCTTTTGATGTTTCGTATGCGTCATTCTTTTGATACTCGTATGTATCTTCTTTCGATACTCGTTTGTATTGATTCAAACACTCGTCCGTGTTATTCTTTTGATACTCGTCTGTATCTTCTTTCGATACTCGTCTGTATTGATTCAAACACTCGTCCGTGTTATTCTTTTGATACTCGTATGTATCTTCTTTCGATACTCGTTTGTATTGATTCAAACACTCGTCCGTGTTATTCTTTTGATACTCGTCTGTATCTTCTTTCGATACTCGTTTGTATTGATTCAAACACTCGTCCGTGTTATTCTTTTGATACTCGTCTGTATCTTCTTTCGATACTCGTATGTGTCGTTCCTTTGGTACTCGTCTGTACCTTCTTTCGATACTCGTCCGTATCTCCCTTAAAACATTTGTCTATGTTACCTTACCCTTATATCAAACCTGCGTCTGTTCCAATCACTTCCATGTAATAATCTCTTCCTTTGAGAACCTTGTTTTGGCACTTTGGCTGCGTTACATACTACCATCCTTCAAATCCATTACTCACTGTAAATATTTCCACCAGAAAAACAAAAATTCTCTTTCCCCAGCAGATATCAAAACAAAACAGAAAAATAAGAATAACAATCACACCATCATTTCAAGACAAATTTCTGGTACTTTGATATTTAATCCTCTTCTACCTCGAATGTTCGAAAGGCTAGCGCCAATCTAACCTTCAGGTTTAAGATGATTAAATAGGGGCAGCTGTCATACCCTAAATTTGTCCTATCCCTCTTAATTTATCAGGCTTGTGGCTTTTAAATCATGTGCATACATTCTCACCACCTACTCATTTTAGGTAAAATCATTCATTCATCCGCATCATACGTGACTTTATCAGGACAAGGGTTGGGTGACACACGTTGGGTTCTTGTGGTTTCATCTGATCGAATGTTGCCCTTCAACATCACTTATGTAGCAAGCTATTCTGGCCCTACTGATATTTGTCTGGGTTTCTCAAGAAGAGAAGCTTTAGAAGAAATGCATGCTGGAGAGGGATTGAAAATGAAAATATTCACTTGAATTGACTCTTGGTTGACTAAGTCACGTTGGCTTCTTCCTTAGTATTTGACCATGACTACATTTTGAAAGCATTTTGGATGCAAGGGTTATTTTGGTTCCATCATTCAGGAAAAGAGGATTCAAATTCAGCAAAGGAGTAAAATCATTCATGTCCAATCATTTGAAATACAAAAGTCAAATTCAGGTCCAACCATTACAAGCTCATGGAAAAGAGAAATTCATTACAAAAAGTCTACACCATTTACAAATGAAAAGATCATTCTGTTCATTGTTACAAAGAGAACTACACAAAAGAAAATAATTCAAGTCTTCTTCAATGCACCATTGTTTCTTCAGAACTTCATTCACAGCAAGTAGTAATGACCCTGCATCAACACAGTGCTACAATAAGTTACCCATATACATCTACATAAATCAAGATCCCAAATATCATACAAACCAGCATTATGCACAAAAAAATCCATCACCCTGCATAGTAAAATAAAAATCAGTCGCCCTGCCATATACATTCTTCAGCCATTTAAATGGCACTGTGTTCCTTCAAGCCTCCAAGCTTCATCAAACACTCAGCCAGTTCTGCAACATAGAAATCACATTCAGACCCTACACCACCATCAGAATACAAACAAAAATAATCAGTTCAGCCAGCATACAGTCATGAGCAAAATAAAATGTTCAGCACCTAACACAGCTCCTAAACCAAACCATCATAAAAAGAAACCGCACCAGTTCAGGAGATTGAAAGATAACATAACCCATGACCATTTTTGACACTAATTAGTAATTGTTTCAACCTTCATTCACATTCGTTCATAGCATAGACAAATAAATACAATCAGTCCCACATCACACATTCAGAACTAACAAGATTCACTAAATCAGGAAAGCATGCACACTGCCATACATGTATCTCATCATTCACACATCTCTGTATATTGTCGAATAAACCAATTCAATCAGTCCTGCACATATTCTTTAAAACAAGTCATAATCACATTCCAATACACATTCAAATTCCAGTCCCTCACCATTAATTTCATCTAGTTTCAAATCTAAACAGTTTTATCTAAATTCAGTTTCAGTTTGAACTAGTTCCTTTTAACTAATGTTAACTGCTCATACTAACTTTTTCCCTAACCCCAATTACTAACTGAAACAGAAAAACAAGTTTGTAACTAACAACTTCAGTTTCTAACCAACTCAGCACCTTTAACAGAACCTCTCAGCCCTCATAACAGAATCAAAACTAACCTAACAGAATTAAAACTAACTTCTAACCGCTCAATCTCCACCCTTAGATTCTCTAACCGTTTCTCACCAATCCTACGCACCAGATTCAATCACCTTCTCCTATATAACAGAATCATCTCTCACCACAATCTTCTCTACGCATACGCTCATTTTCTACCCTTCACCATCACCTTCTCCATTCTCCACGACACCTCTCCACCACCTCCTTCTCTCTCATAATTCTCTGCAACCTCTCTTTCTTCTCCTTCAATCTTTCTCCATAACCTTCACTCTCTGAACATTCATCATCACGCTGCCACACCTTCTTCACCACCAACCTTCAACTTCATCTTTCACCCTCACACCACACGAACAACAACTCTCAACATCCCTCAGTTCTCACACCACACAGAAGAACACAACAAGACGATAACAGAAAGAAAGGAGAAGGAGAATTGATAACCGAAAAAGCACTGGAACGAACCTGTAACTGAAAACGAGAACCGAATCTTCATCAACCTCTTCATCATCGCACTCCACCTCCTTCGTGAATCATCGTCGTAATCCTCTCCATCATCAACCTTCACCGATTCTTTATCCATCAAATCTTCACCACTTCACGATTCTGCATCCAAACCTGAGAATCGCACAATCATCATCTCCGCAACGACCTTCAACAAACATCTCTGCGAACAACAACACAAAGAAGAAGAAGATATTGCAAGAGACGAGGAGAGGGAGGTCAATCGGTATTCGCGACTTGTTTCCGATCGGAGAAGGAGAAGTATCGCCGTCGCCGTTCATGTTTGAGGGAGAGTTCGAGTTTGAGACGGAGAAGATAGACGAGAGGGAGAGTGTAGCGACGATTAGGAGGTTGATCGGAGAAGACAAAATCTCCGGCCGCCGCTTGCTCAGAGGTGTGAGGAGAGAAGAGCGTGAGAGGTAACCTAATTCCTTTCCCAATTTCGTTCATCCATTTTTTCTATTTTTTTTATTATTTTTTTTATAACATTCAATAAAGTGGATCAAACAAAACAAGTTGGGCCTGATAATGCTAACCTCACCCCCTGTTTGGCCCATTGCCATTTTTGGCATAGAAAGACTGTAACAAAAAACTTCTTTGGGCCAGACCTAGGCCTGCGCTTTCTGCTACTTACACCATCATTTTAATCACACACCCCCCTGTTTCCATTTTGTTTGATTAGTATTTTAGGTTTTAATTAGATTTTTTCTTATTTCTTTTAGATGATAAAAACACTAATTTTCTTCCTTTCATTTTTAGACTTCAACGTAATTTTTGACATAAAAAAGAATAATCACAAATATTAGTTTTAGACTAATTGTTTAGTCTTTTTACTTAATTTAGAATTCTTTTCTCTTTCATAAAAGGCTCATAAAAAATAATAGTTTAGGCTTCTATTTCATTTCTTTTTGCTTGATTAAAATCATGTATTTTTGTCATAAAAAACCATAAAAATAAATAGTCCTTTAAATTCGATTTTTGTACTATTTTGCATCATTCACTTCCATATTTTTTGTACTACATTTTGGGTCATTCTCTTAGTCGTTTTGCACCATTTTGATATCGTTGTTTACTTGTATTTTACTTGTAATTTTGATCTCCGCTTATGCTTATATTTTCATGCCGCTTTTTGCTCCTAACCATTAGGTAGAAACCATGACAACTTTAGGAATTAGAAGTTCCCATCATATTAGGCTAGTTTACTTAGGCTAGTTTCTTTTTCTTTTACAACATAAAACACTTAACAAATATACTTGAATAAATTCCCCATAAAAAATACAAAGAAAATACTTAAAACACTAATAATCAAAGTGAAAATTCTTAAAAAGGGAATGGAACCTTGAACGTCCCTTGCTTTAGGGAATGTTCGAGTGCTTGGATCTCCCTTGCTTTAGGGAACCATTCGGGCGTAAGTTCCCAACGTTAAAAAACACAAACCATAGAGTAACTCGAGTTTCCCTTGCTTTAGGGATTTTCTCGAAACACTCAAACTCTCTCTCTCTCTCTTCTCTCGCTTTCTTAAGGGCACCGTTATTTCCGCTCCATTGCATCCTAGGTCGATCCCTTATGCAAGAGCGCGAACGTTAACGCCGCCCAACTAAAAAACACAAAAACAAACAAAAAAACATGTGAGCCGAACTACGGCGCTCTGATTCCTGAAAAGGATACGTAGGCATCAAGTCGCGGGGCTTGAACGAGCACATTTGTAAATAATTCCTTCTTTTCCCCGTATTTCTTTTGCATGCATTCATATATAGACATAGACATAGTACACACCCTTTAGATAAAAACAAACATAGGTGGATACCATCGAGTACGATGGGCGTGAGGGGTGCTAATACCTTCCCCTCGCGTAACCGACTCTCGTACCTTGATTCTCTGGTCGCAAGACCATGTTCCTTCCTTTGTTAGGTTTCCTGATATTCCTTTCCCTTATGGGATAAATATATTGGTGGCGACTCTGTTCATTTTTCGCGAGCGTGCGACAGCTGGCGACTCTGCTGGGGACGCCTAAGCAAGTCGATCCTAGCCTTTGTTTGTTTTATTTTATTGGGTGTTTATTTGTTTTATGTCTATATCTTGTATATATGTTTGCATGTTTCTTTTCTGCTTGCATATCATGTTTATTTCTGCCTGCACATCATGCATATGGATTATATTTTGTGTTCCTTGGGGTCTTCTGTTCTGTTTTGCAGGTGGGGGGTTTGTGTGAGGTAAAAGGCCCACTACCCAGGCCAGTGACACATAGGATTAGCATGGATGCTCATGTTGACTCCCGTGGCCCTTGCTACGATCGAGTTCAACATGGGGTACCACAACTGGGCGAGGTTCTTTCATGGAACACTGTGTCTGGCACCCTTGCTGCCTCAAACACTTTGTACCCCATGGGAACTGTAGACCCTAGTGACCATTAGGGACCACTTGTCCGTGTCTAGACTTCATACCCGTGAGATTGGGGTGGGACAGGAAACCTTGGCTCCTACATACCATTGCTTCTTCATAGTTGAGGTTGGACCTTTATTTGGTCTATTCTCATGGTGCTTGATATCCTGGTATTTCAAAAAGGCGTCGAACCTTTGATCCTGTGACATTTGACTTATACAGAAGCTTAACATCGGTTATCCAGAGATTGCACAGAGGCTACTAAGATTATATGGACCTTGATCCTATGCTTTTGCATTGCATAACATCATTGCTTTATCCACTTCATTTGTGGGGGATCCTAAAGTCTATTTCCAAAAAAGAGAGAAAAAAGGAAAAAAGGAAATAGAAAAGCAAAAAAGAGAAAAGATATTCTATACAAAAAGCTTTGATTCCAAAAGAAAAAGAAACAAAAGTGTGTGAAAGGACTTTAGGATTCTCCATAAATGAAACATGCATTCATACTATCATGCATTTCATGGTTCTCTCAGAAGCTTATGGGGCCCTTTCTACTCAGATTCTGACTTCAGCAACAAAATTGACTTCTCACCGCTATGTGCTTGAAAGTTAACAATGGAACCACTTCGTGGGGTTTTGACTGAGATAAGAACGGAAATAGGGGCTGACATGAATCAGTGTATGGAGGTTATTCAAGCCTTTTCTCTTTGACAAGAAGAATTGAGACAAGTTCCTCAGAGGCCGAATGTCAATGTTAATCTCATCCATGAGAAGGTCTTATGAATCAGAATGTTTGAAGTATTGTTGAGATTCCTATTCTTGGCAAGGAGAATTCACATCATTGAAGTATTCAAGTTTTCGAGTACTGAAATTGACAAAAGGTTCCACCTCTTGGAGGAAAGTTGGGAAGCCATAAAAAGGTCGTGACTCCGCTGATTTAGATATTGTTGGTTTGTGCCTGATGTTAAAAGCCGCAAGGGTCATTTACTCTCACTCCTAATGATGGACATTGAAGCTAAAAAGGTAATCATCTCCTGTACATGTGTGGAAGTTGCTTGGGGCTCCCGATCGAGGGATAAGCAAGACCTGGTCTATCTTGAGCATTGTGCCATTTGCATTGCTCGAATCCCTTAAAGCAATACAAATTCCTGGATGACTTTGCCAGTATCTTTCTCCGTGTGGAAATCAAGAGTGTTCTTCACAACGTTTCTCATCCACAAAGTTCTACTTCATATCTCAGTGGTCTTTTCTCTGAATTTCCTTCTCAGTGGCCTTCGCTTGTTAATAGAGACAAGAAGAATATGAGAAACAAATTGACGGATTCTATTGCCTTGTTCCCATTTGCTTCCCTGTTTGTTGGAACTTCAATTGGTTAAGATTCGAGTATTGGGTCTTCTTCATCACAAATAGATCTCCTCAATTTGCTGACCGTACAAGTTTCCTCCGTGTTTTATGGCGGTTATTACTCCAACATCTATGCTTGGGGCTCCCGCACGAGGGATAAGCAAGACGTACTCTTATCTTGAGCATTGCATCACTCGCATTGCTCGAATCCCTAAAGCAAGGCAAAAGTTTACAACTCATGGGTGACTTTGTTGGAGTTCTCTTTTGAAGTAATCTGAAGTGTTTGGAAAAAATTGCAAAAAAGTATTCAAGAGCAACAAGTTCAGACGGAGTCAAGTCTCCTCAACAATGGCATTCATTTAGTTCTTAATCGCATTCTCATTTGTAACATTTCGTTGTTTGTTTAAGCATTGCTAGCATGTAAAAACTTGTCAATTTCTGAATGAAAATCATAATGCATTGTTTATGTTCGTCTTGAAGTAATCCATTCGTTTTCACTCATAAAATGTTTTTGGCATTACGATACCAACTTTACCAATTACTTGCTTAGGCAAAAAGCTGAGGGAGAATGATGAAAAATAAAAACGCAAAAATCTATAATCGTGTGTTTTTGAATAAAACCCTACTGAGGATGTACAGGCATTGATTCAAATCCCCAAACACCGGAGATATAAGGGAGATAGACCCTCGTCAACCCCTTTGAGCCTTGAAGTAGGAGTTTCTTTTCTAATCATAAAAAACCCTTATTTTAACCTTGGGGCAGGGTAGTGTTCATTTAACTTGATCGAGTGTTCAAAACTCACCAAAAAGGTATGCATCTAAGGATACAACAATGGTTATCCTTCCAAAGGTTGAGGAATGTCAAAACCGCAATGATTATCCATTTTCCATCGAGAGATCAAGAGATGACGATACCACAATGGTAATCCTTCATCAAATCAAAGGAGTGAGGCAGTCGCAATCACCTCCAACGAATCAAAGACTATGCGAGGTCACACGACTTGTTCAACAAAAAAAAAGAGAGCAAAAAAAAAAATGGCGAAAAAAATAATGAAAAGAAAATGACAAAAGAAGCCTAAAAAAAACGATGAAATTGCCAAGCAAGAACAAAGTCGTGTGACAATGAATCCGAAGAACAAAAGGTGAGCGACCGCCATGTCCAAAAACTTCATTGATTCCTCAACCATTCCAAATTCCTTGTGAGGGATGAACACTCGTGTCAAGTTAACTGAACATAGGACTGGAGAACATCACGAAGGGGGTGGGTACGAATAATTTTGAGCCTAAAAATCCTTTGTTTTCTAAAAACCGTGAACCCGGACAAATTACAACCCTTAAAAGTCCTAATTGAAGTAGGGTTTATTTTGAAAGCATACTCCGATGAGATAGCGTTTAACTGACTCCCAATGAAGCGTGACTCATATCCATGTTGGTATCGTACGTTTGCTTCATCTTCCATATGCAAAAAAATCGAGGTTGTGTCAACTAGTGATTCGGTCACAAGAGGTCGCAACCTCATTTCACAAAAAGGTTTTAAAACTTCAAGACTAACATAGGTTTTGCATTAGAATTATCATTCTTAGAATTAACATTCTTTTGCATGCAAAATATGTGCTTAACATCAAGGAAGTTTTCAAGGATGAGAATCAATGAGCAACTTGATCATATCAAAGTACAAGAGACTTGAGAACTCCGAGGAGTAAAAGCTAATCATCTCAAATGTTGACCATCAAGGGGCAGGTTCTCTAAAGAAATCTGTTGGGCATGAACAGTTAATGCTTTCTTTGATTACCTTGAGGGGAATTATTTGAAGACTCCTTTGAGCGTGGTAAAGTTGTTTCCATTTTTGTTTGACTTCAAAACAAAGAAAACCTTGAGGATTCTAGCAAGATGTATCTAATCAGGGGCAATGGAATTGAGGTTTGACCTCTCAAATTCAGCATATCTGGGGCAATCATGTCGATAAATCTCTTTGAGCCTTGATCAATCTGGGACAATCAAGTCGAGGAGTTTCTCTTGAGTTCAACCAATCTGGGGCAGTTACGTCGAGATTTGGTAAATCTCTCCAAGGATCCTTTGGGGCAAATTCCTCCATAAGTCACGAAGCTTGGGGCACAATTCTGAGTTTTTTGTCGCTCCATGACCATAGGAGTTTATTTCTCCTAGAAATTTGGTCTCTCCCCAAGCACAGGAGTTTATTTCTCCTGAGAGTTGTTCCATTTCTCCAACCTGGTGCCCTTGTTCGGATAATCCCCAACATGGTGAATTGTGGGAATCTCCTCAAGTTTAAAATCTCCCAAGCAGTCGTACATGGTGAGAAGTCCGAAGTCATTCTACGTTCTGGAAGGCAACAACTAGAGTGTGCTCTTACAAGTCAAAGTCCAATATCTTTTGGCACCTCTACATGGTCCTTAACGCCAAGGGTATTCTCCCCGGTGTTTACCTCACTAATGCCTTTATTTGGCATCCTGCATATAGAACCCATTGCATACAACATCGCATCCCCAAAGCGTAGCATATCCAATAAAATGGATCATTACGCCATACAGAAAAATTCAAACATGCATGCAAAGCATGAGCCAGATAACACAGATCACCATTCAATTAAGATAGCGATAATTCCCCACAGGAAAAGTTGTCCTTACAAACTCTGATTGATATCTGCTACTACGTCACAAATCTCCTCAAGCCACGGTGCCGATACTTGGTATCCTCAACCCCCAAAAGAAATCTTATCTTCTATCTCCAATGGATCGGACACAATGTCTTTCTTCATCAGAATCGTGTCCCCGAGGTTATTTCCCGTGTGCCGCGCGAAGATTAGAGTGCGAATGAGGATGGGCATTCAACCCATTTCATTTTTCAATCGTTTGAATAATCATACTTGGTGTGTGGCGATTCGAACGATTGCCACTCTTGAAGAGTTACACCCCGCCTTTGGCCTGAGGGATTAATGTAATTCTTATGCTTCGTAAGCATCAATATCCCCGTAATCCCCCGTGGTTACTGTCATCTTATTGCCGAGCCTAGTCGTCCCTAGTCTCCGTGATTCCTTCCCTCGTACGGGAATTTTTTTTTTTTTTTTTAGATCCAACCCCCGTGTTGCGCATCCTTTGCCTTCCGTCCTGGCAAACCATTTCAAAACCAATTCCCAATCCCCAGTAAGTCCATCTATCAAGCTTCTTCCAACATCTCAATCTGTACATTCTTTTGATACTCGTCTGTATCTTCTTTCGATACTCGTCTGTATTGATTCAAACACTCGTCCGTGTTATTCTTTTGATACTCGTATGTATCTTATTTCGATACTCGTTTGTATTGATTCAAACACTCGTCCATGTCATTCCTTTGATACTCGTCTGTATCTTCTTTCGATACTCGTCTGTATTGATTCAAACACTCGTCCGTGTTATCCTTTTGATACTCGTCTGTATCTTCCTTCGATACTCGTCTGTATCCTCTTTTGATGCTCGTATGTGTCATTTTTTTGGTACTCGTCTGTATCTTCTTTTGATGCTCGTATGTGTCATTTCTTTGGTACTCGTCTGTATCTTCTTTTGATGCTCGTATGTGTCATTTCTTTGGTACTCGTCTGTATCTTCTTTTGATGTTTCGTATGCGTCATTCTTTTGATACTCGTATGTATCTTCTTTCGATACTCGTTTGTATTGATTCAAACACTCGTCCGTGTTATTCTTTTGATACTCGTCTGTATCTTCTTTCGATACTCGTCTGTATTGATTCAAACACTCGTCCGTGTTATTCTTTTGATACTCGTATGTATCTTCTTTCGATACTCGTTTGTATTGATTCAAACACTCGTCCGTGTTATTCTTTTGATACTCGTCTGTATCTTCTTTCGATACTCGTTTGTTTTGATTCAAACACTCGTCCGTGTTATTCTTTTGATACTCGTCTGTATCTTCTTTCGATACTCGTATGTGTCGTTCCTTTGGTACTCGTCTGTACCTTCTTTCGATACTCGTCCGTATCTCCCTTAAAACATTTGTCTATGTTACCTTACCCTTATATCAAACCTGCGTCTGTTCCAATCACTTCCATGTAATAATCTCTTCCTTTGAGAACCTTGTTTTGGCACTTTGGCTGCGTTACATACTACCATCCTTCAAATCCATTACTCACTGTAAATATTTCCACCAGAAAAACAAAAATTCTCTTTCCCCAGCAGATATCAAAACAAAACAGAAAAATAAGAATAACAATCACACCATCATTTCAAGACAAATTTCTGGTACTTTGATATTTAATCCTCTTCTACCTCGAATGTTCGAAAGGCTAGCGCCAATCTAACCTTCAGGTTTAAGATGATTAAATAGGGGCAGCTGTCATACCCTAAATTTGTCCTATCCCTCTTAATTTATCAGGCTTGTGGCTTTTAAATCATGTGCATACATTCTCACCACCTACTCATTTTAGGTAAAATCATTCATTCATCCGCATCATACGTGACTTTATCAGGACAAGGGTTGGGTGACACACGTTGGGTTCTTGTGGTTTCATCTGATCGAATGTTGCCCTTCAACATCACTTATGTAGCAAGCTATTCTGGCCCTACTGATATTTGTCTGGGTTTCTCAAGAAGAGAAGCTTTAGAAGAAATGCATGCTGGAGAGGGATTGAAAATGAAAATATTCACTTGAATTGACTCTTTGTTGACTAAGTCACGTTGGCTTCTTCCTTAGTATTTGACCATGACTACATTTTGAAAGCATTTTGGATGCAAGGGTTATTTTGGTTCCATCATTCAGGAAAAGATGATTCAAATTCAGCAAAGGAGTAAAATCATTCATGTCCAATCATTTGAAATACAAAAGTCAAATTCAGGTCCAACCATTACAAGCTCATGGAAAAGAGAAATTCATTACAAAAAGTCTACACCATTTACAAATGAAAAGATCATTCTGTTCATTGTTACAAAGAGAACTACACAAAAGAAAATAATTCAAGTCTTCTTCAATGCACCATTGTTTCTTCAGAACTTCATTCACAGCAAGTAGTAATGACCCTGCATCAACACAGTGCTACAATAAGTTACCCATATACATCTACATAAATCAAGATCCCAAATATCATACAAACCAGCATTATGCACAAAAAAATCCATCACCCTGCATAGTAAAATAAAAATCAGTCGCCCTGCCATATACATTCTTCAGCCATTTAAATGGCACTGTGTTCCTTCAAGCCTCCAAGCTTCATCAAACACTCAGCCAGTTCTGCAACATAGAAATCACATTCAGACCCTACACCACCATCAGAATACAAACAAAAATAATCAGTTCAGCCAGCATACAGTCATGAGCAAAATAAAATGTTCAGCACCTAACACAGCTCCTAAACCAAACCATCATAAAAAGAAACCGCACCAGTTCAGGAGATTGAAAGATAACATAACCCATGACCATTTTTGACACTAATTAGTAATTGTTTCAACCTTCATTCACATTCGTTCATAGCATAGACAAATAAATACAATCAGTCCCACATCACACATTCAGAACTAACAAGATTCACTAAATCAGGAAAGCATGCACACTGCCATACATGTATCTCATCATTCACACATCTCTGTATATTGTCGAATAAACCAATTCAATCAGTCCTGCACATATTCTTTAAAACAAGTCATAATCACATTCCAATACACATTCAAATTCCAGTCCCTCACCATTAATTTCATCTAGTTTCAAATCTAAACAGTTTTATCTAAATTCAGTTTCAGTTTGAACTAGTTCCTTTTAACTAATGTTAACTGCTCATACTAACTTTTTCCCTAACCCCAATTACTAACTGAAACAGAAAAACAAGTTTGTAACTAACAACTTCAGTTTCTAACCAACTCAGCACCTTTAACAGAACCTCTCAGCCCTCATAACAGAATCAAAACTAACCTAACAGAATTAAAACTAACTTCTAACCGCTCAATCTCCACCCTTAGATTCTCTAACCGTTTCTCACCAATCCTACGCACCAGATTCAATCACCTTCTCCTATATAACAGAATCATCTCTCACCACAATCTTCTCTACGCATACGCTCATTTTCTACCCTTCACCATCACCTTCTCCATTCTCCACGACACCTCTCCACCACCTCCTTCTCTCTCATAATTCTCTGCAACCTCTCTTTCTTCTCCTTCAATCTTTCTCCATAACCTTCACTCTCTGAACATTCATCATCACGCTGCCACACCTTCTTCACCACCAACCTTCAACTTCATCTTTCACCCTCACACCACACGAACAACAACTCTCAACATCCCTCAGTTCTCACACCACACAGAAGAACACAACAAGACGATAACAGAAAGAAAGGAGAAGGAGAATTGATAACCGAAAAAGCACTGGAACGAACCTGTAACTGAAAACGAGAACCGAATCTTCATCAACCTCTTCATCATCGCACTCCACCTCCTTCGTGAATCATCGTCGTAATCCTCTCCATCATCAACCTTCACCGATTCTTTATCCATCAAATCTTCACCACTTCACGATTCTGCATCCAAACCTGAGAATCGCACAATCATCATCTCCGCAACGACCTTCAACAAACATCTCTGCGAACAACAACACAAAGAAGAAGAAGATATTGCAAGAGACGAGGAGAGGGAGGTCAATCGGTATTCGCGACTTGTTTCCGATCGGAGAAGGAGAAGTATCGCCGTCGCCGTTCATGTTTGAGGGAGAGTTCGAGTTTGAGACGGAGAAGATAGACGAGAGGGAGAGTGTAGCGACGACTAGGAGGTTGATCGGAGAAGACAAAATCTCCGGCCGCCGCTTGCTCAGAGGTGTGAGGAGAGAAGAGCGTGAGAGGTAACCTAATTCCTTTCCCAATTTCGTTCATCCATTTTTTCTATTTTTTTTATTATTTTTTTTATAACATTCAATAAAGTGGATCAAACAAAACAAGTTGGGCCTGATAATGCTAACCTCACCCCCTGTTTGGCCCATTGCCATTTTTGGCATAGAAAGACTGTAACAAAAAACTTCTTTGGGCCAGACCTAGGCCTGCGCTTTCTGCTACTTACACCATCATTTTAATCACACACCCCCCTGTTTCCATTTTGTTTGATTAGTATTTTAGGTTTTAATTAGATTTTTTCTTATTTCTTTTAGATGATAAAAACACTAATTTTCTTCCTTTCATTTTTAGACTTCAACGTAATTTTTGACATAAAAAAGAATAATCACAAATATTAGTTTTAGACTAATTGTTTAGTCTTTTTACTTAATTTAGAATTCTTTTCTCTTTCATAAAAGGCTCATAAAAAATAATAGTTTAGGCTTCTATTTCATTTCTTTTTGCTTGATTAAAATCATGTATTTTTGTCATAAAAAACCATAAAAATAAATAGTCCTTTAAATTCGATTTTTGTACTATTTTGCATCATTCACTTCCATATTTTTTGTACTACATTTTGGGTCATTCTCTTAGTCGTTTTGCACCATTTTGATATCGTTGTTTACTTGTATTTTACTTGTAATTTTGATCTCCGCTTATGCTTATATTTTCATGCCGCTTTTTGCTCCTAACCATTAGGTAGAAACCATGACAACTTTAGGAATTAGAAGTTCCCATCATATTAGGCTAGTTTACTTAGGCTAGTTTCTTTTTCTTTTACAACATAAAACACTTAACAAATATACTTGAATAAATTCCCCATAAAAAATACAAAGAAAATACTTAAAACACTAATAATCAAAGTGAAAATTCTTAAAAAGGGAATGGAACCTTGAACGTCCCTTGCTTTAGGGAATGTTCGAGTGCTTGGATCTCCCTTGCTTTAGGGAACCATTCGGGCGTAAGTTCCCAACGTTAAAAAACACAAACCATAGAGTAACTCGAGTTTCCCTTGCTTTAGGGATTTTCTCGAAACACTCAAACTCTCTCTCTCTCTTCTCTCGCTTTCTTAAGGGCACCGTTATTTCCGCTCCATTGCATCCTAGGTCGATCCCTTATGCAAGAGCGCGAACGTTAACGCCGCCCAACTAAAAAACACAAAAACAAACAAAAAAACATGTGAGCCGAACTACGGCGCTCTGATTCCTGAAAAGGATACGTAGGCATCAAGTCGCGGGGCTTGAACGAGCACATTTGTAAATAATTCCTTCTTTTCCCCGTATTTCTTTTGCATGCATTCATATATAGACATAGACATAGTACACACCCTTTAGATAAAAACAAACATAGGTGGATACCATCGAGTACGATGGGCGTGAGGGGTGCTAATACCTTCCCCTCGCGTAACCGACTCTCGTACCTTGATTCTCTGGTCGCAAGACCATGTTCCTTCCTTTGTTAGGTTTCCTGATATTCCTTTCCCTTATGGGATAAATATATTGGTGGCGACTCTGTTCATTTTTCGCGAGCGTGCGACAAATGGCATTTGGGCCATGTGTGAGATTAGTAAGAAGAAGGGGGTGTGGTGTAGTAAAGCCCTTACTAATTTAATATTATTTTTCATAAAATAATCATAATTGGGAATTGGGGAAAAAAAGAAAGAACGTGAAAGAACAGAATTGGGAACAAGGAATGTGAAGGAGAACTGTAGAGGGAGAGACCAAGAACCAAGACTTTTATCTGAGGTAAGGGGAGACTCTCCGTTTAATCTCTTTTATCGTATTATAGGTGATGGTATGGATTAGGAGTATGATTGGATCCATTGATTCTATATTCTGAATTTTCATCTGTGTTCATCATTGAATTTTGGACTGTTAATCCCTAATAACTGATAGATTTAGGGAATGATGAATGAAATTGATTATGGAATTATATACTGTGGTTGTGGATGAATTCGTATGCTGTTTAGGTGTGAATTTTCTGGTTTTTAGACTCAAAATCGTGGACTGATATGAGTAGAAACGAGTGGGTTTTGGACTGTTACGAAGTTGCAGGTGCTGGGCATTTTCTGGTGTTTCGCGTATTAAACAGTGCCATACGCGTATGGGATGAGGTCATACGCGTATGGGGGACACTCCCAAGGGGCTATACGCGTATGATACGCAGCTACCCTGTCCCAAACACCCTGTGCTGGTGATTTGCGTATGAGGAGCGTATGAGGATGCTCATACGCGTATGGAAATTTTGAAAGAGGAAAATTATTCTGGTGATACGCGTATGGCAAGACTGATACGCGTATGGGGTTGCTTTTGGGCAAAACTTGGTCTGTTGAAATGCGTATGATACGCGTATGGAACATAGTGATACGCGTATAGATGCGTATGGGCATTATGATACGCGTATGGTCGCTGTGAGTGCAAATTCCTGTGTTGTGATTTTCTGGAAAGTTTAATGACGCATAACTTTCGATCTGTAGGCCTGTTTTGTGTGCCGTTTGAGGATGAGTGAACCTTATAGCGTGATAGTTTGGTTTACTGATGGTTTAATTGTATTTGAATGATGTGAATGTATATATGAACATGCTTAATAATGATGATGATGGTGATGAAATGAGTATAGATGATGCTACTCATAGTATGATGATGAAAGTATGTTATATATATGTTACATGCATTCATAAACATTGATGAGGACTGAATCTTAGATGATGAGAGGATTTCAGTGAATGGCAGAATTCCCATTGTGTGGAATTTGTGCTGGTAGGGCCGTATCTTGATGATGATAGATCGGTCGGTGGATGATTTCCACTGGTGATGATTTGGTACCACATGTATAGTGTCAGTTTCATACATGTGCATGATTTGTTTATAGCTTGATGATATATGTTATATGATGACTTGTCTGTTTATCTGTGGATGTGTGAATGACGTTTTGTCTGGATATGAAACAATTGGGTGAATGATATGACTATGAAATGTTATTATTTATGATGCAATAACATTGGTTAACTGTGATGAGACTCACCCTTACTTGTTGTCATTTTTCAGATTGAGGATAACGGCGTGACTTGGTGAGGATTAGCTCATAAGTCGGTTTTTAGTATTGTGTCGGTGTCATGCTCTGATAGATGTAACACTGGGAACGCTTTGTTTTTAGAGTTCTGATTATAACTCTATTTGTATTTGTTTATGATGTTTGAAGTCTGATACATTATTGATGAATGTTGACTTGATGAATTAGTTCCGCTGTGTAAACATGTTCTGCTTAATGAGTTATAATTACAGATGTTTTCAGTGGATGCATGATATGTACCGACGTGTGTTTTCTTCATTTTATGAATTGTGACACCTCTTGCATGTTTACTCTGATTAATAATTATTTAACTTCCGCGGGTTATTAGAGGGGTGTTACAATAGTGGTATCAGAGCATAGTCGGTCGTTGTGACCAGAGTCTTAGTGTCAGTCTTTCTGTGTATGCGACTAATACGAGTTATTTGTCGATACTTTTGTTCTGACTGGATTGTTTGTGTAAGCAGAACAATGGCTGGAAGAGGAGGAAGAAACGATGATGCTATCACTGAGGCTCTGGGCATGATTGCTGGTGTGCTTGGAGGAACTGCTATGGGGGCTGGGATTGGTGCTGAAAGACAGTTGGGGAATTTTCAGAGGAACAATCCTCCATTGTTCAAGGGCACGCATGATCCCGAGGGTGCTCTGAAATGGCTTAAGGAGATCGAGAGGATTTTCAGAGTCATTGACTGTGCTGAGAATCTCAAGGTGAGATATGGCACTCACATGTTGTCTGAGGAAGCTAATGATTGGTGGATGTCAACTAGAGCTGAGTTGGATGCTGGTGGTACAACAATTACCTGGACTGTATTCAGGAGGGAATTTCTGAGGAGGTATTTTCCTGAAGATGTCAGGGGCAGAAAGGAAGTTGAATTTCTGGCACTGGTTCAAGGCAATATGTCGGTGCCGGAGTATGCTGCTAAGTTTGTGGAACTGGCAAAGTACTATGTGCATTACAATGATGATGAAGCCAGTGAGTTCTCGAAATGTGTCAAATTTGAGAATGGTCTTCGTGATGAGATCAAGCAAGGTATCAGGTACGAGAGAATCCGGAGATTTGTTGATCTGGTGGATTGTAGCAGGATTTTTGAGGAAGATAACATTAAGCTGAGGTCATCTCACTCTCGCGAGTTGGTTGACAGAAAAGGAAAGAAACATATGGATAGAGGTAAGCCATATGGTCGCGGTAAACCTACTGATTGGAAGAAACCCAGTGGGGGAGATTCCAGTGCTCGTATCAGATGTTACAATTGTGGTGAGATGGGGCATCGTAGGAATGAATGCAAGCTTGATCAGAAGAAGTGTTACAAGTGTGACCAAGTGGGTCATATTGCTGCTGACTGCAAGAAGAGGGTTGTGACTTGCTACAACTGTGGTGAAGAGGGTCACATCAGTCCTAATTGTCCTAAGCCGAAGAAGAACCAATCGGGAGGAAAGGTTTTTGCTTTGACCGGGTCAGAGACTACTCCAGAGGACAGGTTGATTAAAGGTACGTGTTTCATTCATGGCACACCTTTTGTTACAATTATTAATACTGGAGCAACTCATTCTTTTATTTCTTTGGATTGTGCTATGAGGTTGAATCTTGAGATATCTGATATAAATGGAAGTATGGTTATTGACACTCCTGTGTCGGGTTCAGTAACTACTTCGTCTGCATGCTTGAATTGTCCGGTTGACATTTTTGGTAGAGAATTCGGGATGGACTTAGTGTGCCTTCCGTTGAAACAACTTGATGTAATCCTGGGAATGAACTGGTTGGAATTCAACCTTGTTCATATCAACTGTTTTACGAAGACGGTAATTTTTCCTGAAGAGGTTAGTAATGATGATCTGGAAATGTCAGCTAGACAAGTGAATGAAGCCATCGGAGATGGAGCAACAATGTTTATGTTGTTCGCATTGATGAATGTGAAAGAGAAAGTGGCGAGTGGCGAATTGCCTGTGGTGTGTGAGTTTCCAGAAGTCTTTCCAGAAGATGTGAATGAATTACCACCGGAAAGAGAAATGGAGTTTTCTATTGAATTGGTTCCGGGAACTAGTCCAGTGTCGATGGCACCGTACCGTATGTCGCCGTCTGAATTGGCTGAACTGAAGAAGCAGTTAGAGGAATTGCTTGAGAAGAAATTTATTCGTCCTAGTGTTTCGCCGTGGGGTGCGCATGTGTTACTGGTAAAGAAGAAAGAGGGTTCAATGAGGCTGTGTGTAGATTACAGACAATTGAACAAGGTCACTATCAAGAATCGGTATCCATTGCCGAGGATTGATGATTTGATGGATCAATTGGTTGGAGCATGTGTATTTAGTAAGATTGATCTGAGGTCTGGGTATCATCAGATATGTGTGAAAGATGACGATATTCAGAAGACTGCTTTTAGAACGAGGTATGGACATTATGAGTATTCTGTAATGCCGTTTGGGGTTACTAATGCACCTGGTGTTTTTATGGAATATATGAACAGGATCTTTCATCCTTATCTCGATAAGTTCGTGGTGGTATTTATAGATGATATCCTGATATATTCTAAGAATGAGGAAGAACATGCAGAACATCTCAGAACTGTGTTAGAGCTGTTGAAAGAGAAGCAACTTTTTGCCAAACTATCGAAGTGTGAATTCTGGTTAGAGAAAGTCAGTTTTCTTGGACATGTGATTTCTAAGGATGGTATTGCTGTGGATCCTACAAAGATAGAAGCTGTGTCCCGGTGGGAAGCTCCGAAGTCAGTATCAGAGATTCGTAGTTTTCTTGGTCTCGCAGGTTATTACAGAAAGTTCATTGAAGGATTTTCAAAGTTAGCATTACCGTTAACTAAACTGACCAGGAAGGGACAAGCCTTTATATGGGATGCCAAGTGTGAAGAAGGATTCCAAGAGTTGAAGAGGAGGTTGACTAGTGCTCCTATTTTGATTTTGCCGAACCCGACGGAATCATTTGTGATTTATTGTGACGCATCACTGATGGGTTTAGGTGGTGTATTGATGCAGAATCAACAAGTGGTCGCTTATGCGTCGAGACAACTCAAAGTGCATGAAAGGAATTATCCGACTCATGATTTGGAGTTGGCAGCTGTGGTGTTTGTTTTGAAGTTGTGGCGACACTATTTGTATGGTTCGAGATTTGAGGTATTCAGTGACCATAAAAGCCTGAAGTATCTCTTCGATCAGAAATAGCTGAATATGAGACAGAGAAGGTGGTTAGAATTTCTGAAAGATTATGATTTTGGTTTGAATTACCATCCGGGTAAGGCAAACGTTGTTGCTGATGCATTGAGTAGGAAGACCTTGCATATGTCTAAGCTAATGGTGAAGGAATTGGACTTGATTGAACAATTCAGAGACTTGAGTTTAGTGTGCGAAAGTACTCCTACTAGTGTTAAATTGGGTATGCTGAAGTTGACTAGCGGTATTCTCGAAGAAATCAGAGAAGGTCAGAAAGCTGATGTTGGATTGATTGATAAGTTGACTTTGATTAACCAAGGCAAGAGTGGTGAATTCAGAGTGGATGAGAATGGTATACTGAAGTTTGGTGACAGAGTTTGTGTTCCTGATGTTGATGAACTCCGAAAACGTATTTTGGAAGAAGGACACCGTAGTGGGTTGAGTATTCATCCTGGTGCTACCAAGATGTATCATGATTTGAAAAAGTTGTTTTGGTGGCCTGGAATGAAGAAGGAGATTGCTGAGTTTGTGTACTCTTGTTTGACTTGCCAGAAGTCAAAGATTGAGCATCAGAAACCATCTGGGTTTATGCAACCGATGTTTATTCCTGAGTGGAAGTGGGATAGCATATTAATGGATTTTGTTTCGGGTTTGCCGAGAACTGTCAGAAATTGTGAAGCTATCTGGGTCGTGGTAGACAGGTTGACGAAGTCTGCACATTTTATACCGGTGAGAATGGATTATCCGATGGAGAAGCTAGCTCAGTTGTATATTGAGAAGATAGTTAGTCTTCATGGTATTCCTTCAAGTATCGTGTCAGACAGAGATCCGAGGTTTACATCTAAGTTCTGGGAAGGTTTGCAGAAAGCTTTGGGTACTAAGCTGAGATTGAGTTCTGCTTACCATCCGCAGACTGATGGATAGACTGAGAGAACGATTCAGTCGTTAGAGGATTTGTTGCGTGCTTATGTGTTGGAAAAAGGAGGCACTTGGGATAGTTATCTGCCTTTGATTGAGTTTACCTACAACAACAGTTTTCATTCGAGTATCGGTATGGCTCCGTTTGAGGCTTTGTATGGTAGGAGATGTAGGACGCCGTTGTGTTGGTACGAATCTGGTGAGAGTGCTGTGATTGGTCCAGAAATTGTACAACAGACTACAGAGAAGATTAAAATGATTCAAGAGAAGATGAAGGCTTCTCAGAGTTGTCAGAAGAGCTATCATGACAAGAGGAGGAAAACACTTGAGTTTCAAGAGGGAGATCATGTGTTTATGAGAGTTACTCCTATGAAAGGGATTGGTCGGGCATTGAAGTCGAAGAAGTTGACTCCGCGTTTTATCGGACCATTCCAAATTTCTGAAAGAGTGGGAGAAGTGGCTTATCGTATCGCTTTACTGCCGATGCTTGCAAATTTACATGATGTATTTCATGTGTCTCAGTTGAGGAAATACATTTCAGATCCGTCCCATGTGATCCAAGTAGATGATACACAGGTGAAAGATAACTTGACGGTTGAGACTTTACCTGTGAGGATTGAGGATCGAAGGCTGAAGCAATTGCGTGGCAAGGAAATAGCTTTAGTCAGAGTGGCTTGGGGAGGACCTGCTGGGGGAAATGTTACCTGGGAGCTAGAGAGTCAGATGAAGGATTCTTATCCAGAGCTCTTTACCTAAGGTATGTTTTCGAGGTCGAAAACTCTTTTAGTGGGGGAGAGTTGTAACACCCGTATAATTTTAATTTTTTAATTTAATTTGAATATTAGATTAATAATAATTATTATTATGGATTTTATTAAAATAATGGGAAAATGATGGTTGATGGCATTTGGGCCATGTGTGAGATTAGTAAGAAGAAGGGGGTGTGGTGTAGTAAAGCCCTTACTAATTTAATATTATTTTTCATAAAATAATCAGAATTGGGAATTGGGGAAAAAAAGAAAGAACGTGAAAGAACAGAATTGGGAACAAGGAACGTGAAGGAGAACTGTAGAGGGAGAGACCAAGAACCAAGACTTTTATCTGAGGTAAGGGGAGACTCTCCGTTTAATCTCTTTTATCGTATTATAGGTGATAGTATGGATTAGGAGTATGATTGGATCCATTGATTCTATATTCTGAATTTTCATCTGTGTTCATCATTGAATTTTGGACTGTTAATCCCTAATAACTGATAGATTTAGGGAATGATGAATGAAATTGATTATGGAATTATATACAGTGGTTGTGGATGAATTCGTATGCTGTTTAGGTGTGAATTTTCTAGTTTTTAGACTCAAAATCGTGGACTGGTATGAGTAGAAACGAGTGGGTTTTGGACTGTTACGAAGTTGCAGGTGCTGGGCATTTTCTGGTGTTTCGCGTATGAAACAGTGCCATACGCGTATGGGATGAGGTCATACGCGTATGGGGGACACTCCCAAGGGGCTATACGCGTATGATACGCAGCTTATCGCTACCGCAAAAATTAACAGAGTCGCCACTAACATATTTATCCTGAAAAGGAAGGGAATGCCAGCAAACCACAAAACAAAACAACGGTCTCACGACCAGAGAAAAAGGGTAAGGGAGTCGGTTACGCGAGAGGAAGGTGTTAGCACCCCTCGCGCCCATCGTACTCGATGGTATCCACGCCTGTGTCTAAAACTATGGGTGTGTAACAAATCTACGCTAATCTGGACTAAAATGAATGCAGAATGTAGGGAAAAGAAAGGATTATGCTCGCACGGGCCCTACCCCGCTGCCTACGTATCTGTTTTGCAGAATCAGAGCTACCGTAGCTCAGCTAACTAATTTTTGTTTGTTTTGTGTTTTTTAGGTGAACGAGTTACATTCACACTCCGCTGCTCGACCTTTGGAGACTTATGCTTGGGAATGGAGCGGAAATAACAAGCTCTTAAGAAAAGAAAATCAAAGAGCGTGGTTTGTGTTTTAAAGAATGCATGAGGAAGAGACCTAAGCTAAGGGGGAAAGCTTGCTACCTAATGTTATCATACAAAGGGTACAAGTCTAAGCTAAACTAGCAACCTACGAGGGAAAGAGGCGAAAGCAAACAAGAGTATCACACAAACGAGCTCCGCTCGTAAAGCAAACAAAACCAACGGTACTGACCGAGTGGTAGAAAAGCGGTCCCGCCATAGCCAAGGGGAGCAACTCAACCCAAGTCAACCAAGCATTAGACCTCGCGAAAATGATCGGGCCATAGACAAGAGGGCGGACCCCTCTCAGCAACCAAGCCGTCACGGATCGTAAAGGAAAACGGTGCGTGCGTACACCGAGCATCAACGTCAAGTGACGCGAGCTATAGGAAAGGCGGGGGTCCGGCTACATGAACCCTTTTCCTGACATACTCGATAACAAGATCTTGTGCAGGTTCAAAAGCAAGCAACGCGTAGCGTGCGCATACTGAACAGACTCGATGAGACTAGGCGGGGGTTGATTGCTAACCCTTTCCGCATGCCTTCCATGAGGACTTAACGGAGTGCCATATAGGACTTATTACACCGTGACTCCCTGCCGCAAAGCACAAATATAAACACACCAACAAAAACAGAGCCTCTTTCGAGGGCTTGGCCAGATGCATGTCTAGGTCCTACTTCTCATGTTAAAGGATGATGCGAGAAAGCGATAAAGTGCGAGAAAAGTAAAATGAAACGGAATCAATACCAAACGGATGATGATCCGTAAACTAAAGCGAAGAGAGCGAGTACACTAGGATCCCGTGAGCGAGCTAGCAAAGCGAAAGCAAATAGTCAGCACACCGATTAGCCATGAAAGCACACAAAGGTCGACATGCACGTCGAGCATAATCACAATACACCTGCAAGAGGAACAAGCAAACCAAACAAGCGGATATAAAGTAATAGGAATGCGTCTCCAAGATGAGAACACAATACGAATGAAGGAAATCGTGTTCCGCAAGTAAAGCGGAACACTCAAGCAATGAGCGTCGATCGGTGACTATCCAAGAGCCTTGCACATTAGCACACAAGTTAGAGATAACAAACATCGCAATCGGAATTGCGTTATTGCTATAAACCGAAAGAAACGGGCAAGTAATATAAACATGAAATGGACAATGAAACATCAAAGAGAAATCAAACATGAATGATCTACAAATTAATGAAAACTAAGCATCTAGCTAGATAGTACATCTCATAAGCTTTCCGACGATATAAAGAACGCGCAAATCGGAGTTACGAGCAAAAAGTTATGCGAGAAAGAAGTTAGAGGAAAAAAACACACTAGGGAACCGGTTCCCCCATTTGGGAACCCGGGTTCCAGGGCATTCTGCCACCCGTTTAGGCCTCTGATGGATGGGAACCGGTTCCCCAAAGCTAGGAACCGGGTTCCACTGTTTGAAAATCACTTTTTTGCTATTTTTTATGCTTGGGAACCAATCCTACCCAACTTGAAACAATGCCAACTTGCAAGCATCATGAAAAGCCATCAAAGCACATTCAAAGCACAATGAAACACCCATGGAAACAAAGCACGATATCACGGTAACAATCAATGGCATATGAGAAGATGTGAACCAAATATCAACGTGAGGCATGCTGTTAGCAATAAGCGAGCAATCATCAAGCACCAAAGCAACAAAACCAAACATATATCGATTTCAATGATTAAGCACAAATGAAACATATTGGCAAAAGATAGACATGAATCCCCACGTCAATTAGGCCAAACAACCACAAACCAAACAAAGTGCGACGCGTAGAGCCAAACCACAACTCAAACATCACCACCAACAATTATGTAAACGCAACATAAGCGACGAGCATTAACACATACAATGGTAATCAAACTATGACAATATCTCAAGTAATGATTTAAGCACCTACCAAAACAAATAGTAAGCAAAAGATTTCAACACATGCATTGGCACAAACACCTTGAGTGCGACACAAGATACAAGTATTAACACCAACAATCACATCAATATGTCACCAACGGCAAGAATTAACACATGTGAAGATGATCAATTATAGCAAATATACTCAAGTCATAACCTAAGCATCAAACTAGGCCATCATCAAGCAACAATTATACACAAGCATTTAAACGAACACTTGGAGTGTGTCGCAAGACACATGCATGAATGTTAACAATATTGTGCACATAATCACCAACGAGCCATGGATTCAAACACAAATAGCGTAATTCATCATCAACGAGTATCAATTATATGGAACAAACATTAATTCTAGCCACAATTCATATGAACACAATTAACAATACACAAATTCATCAATCAATCATCATCCCACATCCATGGAAACAAGAGCAAGAAGTAGATCTAAATTTGAATTCATGTAATGATCATCAATTAAGCACTTAATTCATGATTAGAAAGCTTACCGAATGAAGATCTAAACCAATGCGCGAACACGAACACGACACGTATGCGAACACGACGCGAAGCGAAAAGCGGATCCAAAGGAGAGTGAGAGAGGGGCGCGCAAGCTAGGGAGAGAGGAGGAGAAAAACTTCGAACTCGGAACTTTGATTTTCAATCCATGTTGTTCTTGATTTTGAAGAAAATTGGTGAATATTGACGAAAGTTTTATGTAATTTGTGGTTTTGATTCAAGAGAATTGAGAGAGAATTGAGAGAAAGTGTTTTTGATCTTTTTTTGGGTGAAGTCAAGTTATGAGAGTTTGTGAAGAAAAATGACTTATATAGCGAACATAGCGAAATGTCCAAAACGCCCTTAATTCTCTTATTTTGGCTCGTTTTTAAGGAAACTCGGTTCGGCTCTGAATTTCGGAACGAAACCAATGCCACTGTGAAGATGACCAAATTCGTGACTCGTCGCCGCGAGAATCGTCTTGATCCGATAAGCAATGAAGAAATTACGCGCATTTGAATGACGAGAAACGTCGATTCATCTGGCGCGATTGTGCAGAATTTTGTGAGTACCGCTCAAAGAACTCGATAAAACTCCATCTTCGGCTCAAAATCTGAACAAGCATGTGTGACGAAGAATCGAAGCTAACGAAATTTCCGAGAAAATGCCGCCGGAATGGACTTAATACGATAAAAATCGAAGAAGTTATGAATTTTCGAACTAGGCGCGACATACTTGAAAACACATTTTTTACCGAAACAATGTGACGATCCTTAAAATTCTGGGAGTTTTCCGTGCATAATTGGCCCTCGGTCCGAACATATGAAATCTTTGTAATGATGGTACGGAGCTCCAGTTAAATTTTCAAGTGAATCCGACAAGCGGATTGGGAGATATGAATTTTCCGAGGTCCGAAACCCTACATTCAGCATTGTTTTTCACTACGAAACCTCAAGTAATTTGCAAATCTGGCAACCTTCCTCAAAGAATTGGCTTCCGAGCCGAACACGAAAGTTGTAGATATCGTCGAAACAGTCGAGCCATCGCGGGAACTTAGCTCATATCACCTTCCAAGTATGACTTGCGAATTTTCTCGTATTTCCACTGTTTAAACCATTTTTCACACCTTATCTTCATAAACCCACGAAAACTCTTTATTATTTTTCTTCATTTTTGAATGACGAAATAAACGTCATTATTAACTTATAGCTCAAATAAAGAGGGCAAATTTTGGGGTGCAACAGCTGCCCCTATTCAAACTTCTTGAACCTGACGAGTGAGAAACGAAGGTTTCGAACCGTCGAGGTGGAAGGAGATTGAATACCAGAATGAACTCGAAAATTTGCACTCTTGATCAATAGAAGATTCCGTCTTATAATAAGGAATGTACTACCCCGCAAGCAGGGAGAAAAAACTTCAATTGATCTGGACAATAAATATGTTCCAACTTGTGGTAAGAGGGAACGGGCACCCACAGGCAGGGGAAAACACTTCAAATGATCTGGTTATCAAGAGAAGGAACATCTCGAATGATCTGAGTATCACACGTAGCAGATGTCTCCGAACTTGCATCAGGATAGATGTCTTAAGTCGATCTGGGAATCGAGGGAGATACATCGGTTGATCTGGGCATCAACGGGTAATAGGTATCTCTGATCTGGGAATCATGATCTGGGAATCTGGGCAGACATCTCTTCTGATGCAATTAAATCATCAGGTAGATATTCCTACTAATCTGGGAATTAGCGGCTAGCTCCTTCGTAAGACCACGGGGATCCGGAGGCGGTTCCTTCAACTGAACTGGAAATCAGGATAGGAACAATATCTCTTCCGAACTGTGTACACCGGGGAAAGAATGCCTTTAAACTGATCTAGACATGATGCTAGAAAATAAGTAGGACAATCTTCATCTGAAAGACAAAGTCGATCAGGCAAACATCTCCATCTGATCTGATGATATCAGTGGCTTGCTCCTTCGTAAGACCACGGGGATCCGGAGGCGGTTCCTTCAACTAATCTGAATCTGAATATTAGGATAGGAACAGATGTTTCTTCCGAACTGTGTACGCCGGGTAAAGAAAAGCGTCCTCAACTGATGGTTAAGCATCAGGACTGGGCAGACGAATTTCTTCTTCTGAACGAACTAAATCGTCAGGGAGTAGATATTTCCAACTGATCTGATGTATCAGAGGGCTTGCTCCTTCGTAAGATCTTGGGAGATCCGGAGGCGGTTCCTTCAACTGAGCTGGATATCAGGATAGGAACAAATATCTTCCACCGATCTGGGGGCATCGGGAATAGGAATGTCTTTGAACTGATCTGAGCTGTGCAAGAAAATAAGTAGAACAATTCTCTTCTGATTCAAAACATCAGGATAAGCGCCTGTAATGGCTAGGCGAATATTACTCTCTAGGGAGCATCTGAATCTGGATAACTTTCCTGCAGAAAGAAACAGATATGATATGATTTATGCATGATGCATGTATGAATGTATACGGAATAACGTTTCCGATAAGGAAGATGCTACACGCTTAAAGAATGCAATGCAAATGATGCATGATTCGGACGTTGCTTAGGGAGGCAACTGGTGAGCACTGAATTGCTGAAGAAGTCCTGGTGAGAGAGTACGGAACTCTGCGAGGAGGACAAGATGAGTGACCAGGGGTCACAAACTGCGAGCTGGCAAAGATGGATCAGGAATCTGCTGGAGATGATCAAATTTGGATGCGAGCTTTGTTTGAGGAATAAATCCTGCTTGGGGATAAGAACATCCCACTTGAATGCTTGGGGAATACCCTAGCAACTTCACTGGAGAAGCAAATCCTCGACACACTGGGGATGAGGAGATAAGAGCAAGCCATGGAGACAACTCTGATGGGGAGTGAACAACTTGCTTGTGTAGGACGCATTCCGCTGGGGATGTCCTAGATGAACATAGATTCTGCTGAGGATGCATGTGAATCTCTGCTGAGGAAAGCAACTCAGTGGGGAAGATGGATACTTCTGCACAACGATATGCTAAGGATATGAGAGATCCGCTAGAGACAAGGAACTTAGCATAAGAACCTTTTGTTAAAACAACTCCACTGGGGAACAAGATGACTCTCCTGGGGAGAACAAGTCAATCTGTTGGAGAGAAAAACGCTCTACTGGGGAGAATGAGGAACTCGGTCAAGGGACCTCATTAAGAGCCTGCTGGGGGATCAGATACCGTCCAATCATGACTCAACTGGGGAGAAGACATTCCTCCGGGGAATAAGACTTCTGGAACATAGAGAATGCATCAAGATGTGCTTTGATGAGGAGATGAGAATCTTGGAACAAAGAAAACCTCATCTGAATGTACTCAGCTGGGAATGAGAATCTCTCGTTAGGATGCACTCGGCTGGGGAGTGAGAATCTCTCATAGCTATGTCTGTCAATATGCTGATGTGAAGCGCTTGCAAGGACGTACCTGCGATACAAACAAATGAAAAATGCCCCAGGATATAGCATGGCATCTTGGCCTGCCATCCCGGTTATACAAGACTTCAAAGTAAATTCAAAGGTGATATCATTTCTAATCATGTATTGTAAAAGCAATGCAGTTTTCATATGCAAAGTTTAACACAAACTCAGGACGTTTTATGCAAACAAAACAGTAAAAGAAAACAGTTGTTTAAGATAAAAGAGATCTTTATTAATTGCGAACAGAATGCTCGTAAAAGAGCGAACACATTTCAGAAGTAGTTCCTAGTAAGAGGTAACCACACATTTATTGAGTACAAGAGAAATGGCAATGTGAAACGGATATCCATTGGTTTCGATCCCGCTATCACTTTTATAACCTTGACGTTCTCATCTCCTTGCTTTGGAAGACCGTACTCGTTAGGATTGATCACTGCCCGATCTGATAATGTCACCAAACTTGTGGACCCGACGGGGTTTGTGTGAGCCTTTAGGGATTTGAGCTGCCGGGTGCAAACTCAAGAACACGGAGTCTTGCTTATCCCTCGGTCGGGAGCCCTAAACAAAGTGATTGGAATTTGTGAATGATTTAGGGATTTGAGCTTCCAGGTGCAAACTCAAGAACACGGAGTCTTGCTTATCCCTCGGTCGGGAGCCCTAAGCATGTATGAAGAGTGATTGCCGAGATGGCATGCCAGATGTAGTCATTCGCTTTTGTCCCTTTTTTTTTGCCTAAGCCGCCCTTTCGGGTTTTCAACTTAGCGGGTATATTTGTTTCTTTTTCATTCTTTTGCCTGATTCATTTTCTTTTTTCTTTTTTTTCTTCTTTTTTTCTTCTTTTTCTTATTTTTTCCTTTTCTTTTTTTTTTCATTTTTTTTATCAGGTCTATGCGAAGTATTTTTTGACTACATCCGCGTTCACAGGGTGCGGAAAGTTCTCGCCATCCATTGTTGCAAGCATCATGGCACCGCCAGAGAACACTTTCTGCACAACAAAGGGGCCTTCATACGTCGGAGTCCACTTGCCTCGAGGATCACCTTGAGGAAGAATGATTCTTTTGAGTACCAGATCACCTGGTTTGTAGCTTTGGGGTCGCACCCGCTTGTCAAAAGCTTTTCTCATCTTCCTTTGGTACACCTGACCATGTCCAATAGCCGCTAAACGTTTCTCATCAATGAGGTTCAACTGATCCATCCGATTCTGTACCCATTCTGACTCGTCAAGCTCGACGTCTTTCATAATCCTCAGGGAAGGAATCTCAACTTCAACAGGTAGTACCGCTTCCATACCATAAACCAGTGAGAAAGGAGTTGCCCCAGTCGATGTACGCACAGAGGTACGATAACCATGCAAAGCAAAAGGCAACATCTCATGCCAATCTCGGTAGGTCATTACCATCTTCTGCACAATCTTCTTAATGTTCTTATTAGCCGCTTCAACAGCGCCATTCATCTTTGGACGATACGGAGAAGAATTGTGGTGTTTGATCTTGAAGGACTCACAAAGCTCCTTCATCAACTTGTTATTAAGATTCGATCCATTGTCAGTAATGATCTTCTCAGGAATCCCATAGCGACAGATTATGTTGTGCTTGACAAAGCGAGTGATCACTTGCTTGGTGACATTCGCATAAGATGCGGCTTCAACCCACTTGGTGAAATAATCGATGGCAACCAAAATGAAGCGATGTCCATTGGAAGCGGTAGGCTTAATCTCTCCAATCATGTCAATGCCCCACATTGCAAAAGGCCACGGAGAAGTCAAGACATTCAAAGGCACAGGCGGTACGTGCACTTTATCAGCATAGATCTGGCACTTGTGACAAATTCTGACATGGTTATGACAATCAGTTTCCATAGTGGACCAATAGTAACCAGCCCTCAAGATCTTCTTAGCCATTGTATGCCCACTTGAATGGGTACCAAACTCACCTTCATGCATTTCCTCTATAATTTTCGAAGCTTCTTCCTTAACAACACATCGGAGCAACACACCGTCATGATGCCTCTTATACAATACACCACCGTTAAGGTAAAACTTAGCTGCAAACCTTCTCAGGAACTTCTTATCAGTCACCGACGCTTCGGGAGGATACTCTTGAGTTTCGAGGAACTTTTTGATATCATGATACCAGGGATTACCATCCAATTCAACATCAGCTTCGAAGCAAAATGCTGGCTCATCCAACCTGTTAATGGTAATATTAGGCGCCTCATTGGCCCATTTCACTTTGAACATGGAAGCCAAAGTAGCGAGAGCATCAGCAAGATTGTTCTCTTCTCTAGAAATATGCTCGAATGTGATCTCATCAAAGTACGGAATGAGTCTCATCACATGTTCCCTGTATGGAATCAGATTCTGATGGCGAGTTTCCCAATCTCCATTGATCTGGCTAATGACAAGATTGGAATCCCCATAAACTTTCAAATACTTGATTCACAAATCGATCGCAGCTTCAATACCATATATGCAGGCCTCATACTCAGCCATATTATTAGTGCAATCAAAACAGATTCTGGCTGTAAACGGAATATGAAAACCTGATGGAGAAGTAATTACAGCTCCAACACCATTCCTGAGTGCATTAGAGGCACCGTCGAACACGAGCGTCCATCGCGATCCTGGTTCGGGTCCTTCCTCTGGTCCATGAATGTTACAATCTCTGATGTACCGGACATCCTCATCGGGAAATTCAAACTTCATCGGTTCATAATCTTCAACCGGCTGATGCGTCAGATAATCTGCCAACACACTACCTTTGATGGCTTTCTGGGTAGTATACTGGATATCATATTCAGTCAAAATCATTTGCCACCTGGCTACTCTTCCGGAAAGAGCGGGCTTCTCAAAAACATACTTGATAGGATCCATCTTGGAAATCAATAGGGTGATGTGAACCAACATATACTGCCTCAGCCGGCGAGCAGCCCACACCAAAGCACAGCAAGTTTTCTCGAGCAGTGAGTATCGGGATTCACAGTCGGTAAACTTTTTGCTAAGGTAGTATATTGCATGATCTTTTCGGCCAGACTCGTCATGTTGACCCAGCACACATCCCATTGAGTTTTCAAGCAATGTGAGGTACATAATCAAAGGCCTTCCTGAAGCTGGAGGTATTAGTATCGGAGGTTCTTGCAGATACTCTTTCACTTTTTCAAATGCTTTTTGACAATCATTATTCCACCTGGCCGTCTGATCTTTTCTTAGCAATTTGAATATTGGTTCACAAGTGGCCGTAAGATGAGAGATGAATCTAGCAATGTAGTTCAATCTCCCTAAGAAACCACGAACTTCTTTTTCTGTTCTTGGCTCAGACATCTCTTGTATAGCTTTTATCTTTACAGGATCGACCTCAATACCTTTCCCACTAACAACAAAACCCAACAGTTTTCTGGATCGCACTCCGAAGGTGCATTTGTTTGGATTCAACCTCAGTCTGAATTCCCGAAGCCTTTCAAACAATTTCTGCAAATGAACCAAGTGCTCTTCTTCAGTGTGAGATTTTGCAATCATGTCATCGACATACACTTCAATCTCTTTGTGAATCATGTCGTGAAAAAGAGTCACCATGGCGCGCTGATACGTTGCCCCTGCATTTTTCAACCCAAAAGGCACGACTTTATAGCAGAAAGTTCCCCACGGTGTGATAAACGTTGTTTTCTCCATGTCTTCTGGTTCCATCTTGATCTGATTGTAACCAGAGAAGCCATCCATGAAGGAAAACACTTTGAAAGGAGCAATATTATCCACCAACACATCAATGTGAGGAAGAGGAAAATCATCTTTCGGACTCGCCCTATTCAGATCTCTGTAATCAACAGACATCCTGACCTTTCTGTCCTTCTTAGGTACAGGAACAATATTAGCAACCCACGGCGGGTAATTCACAACTTGCAGAAAGCCAGCATCAAAATGTTTCTCAACCTCTTTCTTAATCTTCTCAGACATATCTGGGCGAGTTCTTCGAAGCTTCTGCTTAACAGGAGGACTATCTTCCTTGAGAGGTAGACGGTGTACCACAATATTTGTATCAAGACCTGGCATATCCTCATAGGACCAAGCAAAGATATCCGCATACTCTTTCAACATATCAATAAGCTTCTGCATCACACTACTCTCAAGCGCAGCCCCTATCTTGACTTCTCGAACTTGCTCTTTAGTACCAACATTTACCATCTCGATTACCTCTTGATGCGGCTGAATCGCTTTCTTTTCCTGTTTCAACAATCTGGCCAACTCATCGGGGAGATCACAATCTTCATAAGCTTCCTCCTCGGCTTGGTAAATCGGATTGTCAAAATCATAATAAGCAATAGCGGAACTGTTACCAATGGAATCCGTGGTAGTGGAACATCTGCATGATTGATGTTTTTATTTTAGTTTTATTTTTATTAAGCTATGTGCAAGTGTGTGCAAAAACATTGCCATTTAAAGGAAAAAAGTTAAAAGGAAAGACAAAGAGCAAAACATTTGAATGCAAAAACGTCCTTTTATTTCATGATTAACTTTGAAAATGCGAACTGCATGGCCCTACAAATGATTCACTACGCCTTGGGCAGAGCATAGGAATTATGTCATGATAAGAAAAGTAAAAACAAGGAATTTACTCCTGAGCTTGTGTAACTTGGATGACATCTTCGATTGTCCGGTTGCAAGGCGTCTCTCCAGGAATACTTGGACGAATCCAGTTATCAAAATCACAGTCGCTATCCACCTCTTCACCATTGACAATGGCGTTAACCTGACCGTCTTGAATGACACCCCCACTCACGAACTTGATCGGGCTGAGGACACCAGACCTGGGCGATGCATTCTGCTTTCCAGGATTGAAACCAAGACCATTCTTATCAAATTTGGGACGCACGTCAATTACTTGCCCCCAGCCTTTCACCTTTCCGGTCTCAACGACAACCTGAGCATCTTTCAAAGAGGACATAACCGTTTCTGGCTTCGTTATCTCATAAGGAGGAGTTCTCACAGCGTTCACAGCCTCAAACGCTTGGAAAGGCGTCTCATGTATCTCACCCTCGATCTCTACATATCGGAAAGAGGACAAGTGACTCACGATATAATCTTCTTCACCACTTTACCGTCAACCGGATACTTCAACTTCTGATGAAGAGTGGATGTCACAGCACCATCCTTGTGAATCCACGGTCGTCCCAACAAACAACAGTAAGCAGGTTGAATATCCATCACATAAAAGGTTGTAGTAAAGATCTGAGGACCCACTTGGATTGGTAGATCTACCTCTCCGAACACAGACCTCCTTGAACCATCAAAGGCGCGCACTACCAACTCACTAGGCATTAACTCCACACCGGCATAGTCAATTCGCATGAGGGCCGACTTGGGAAGTACATTCAAAGAAGACCCAGTATCAACCAAAACACGGGACAAAGTCGTCCCCTTACACTCAATCGAAATGTGCAAAGCCTTGTTATGGTTTCTCCCTTCCGAAGGAAGATCACGATCCGTAAATCCCAAACCATTCCCAGCGGAGATATTATTGGCTACCGCCTCTAACTGATTCACAGATATTTCATGCGGAACGTAAGCACCATTCAGAATTCTTAAGAGAGCATCTCTATGACCTTCTGAACACATCAGCAATTGCAAAATGGAAATCTTTGACTGGGTCTGACCCAACTGCTCAACAACCTTGTAATCAGACTTTCTGATGATTCTCAATAATTCCTCCACATCCTTGGAAGACACAGCACTATCAGGTGCCCCACTCTGAATCGGAGAATTCTGGACATCAGTCACATGGAATTTTGTAAGTGCTTTAGGGATTCGAGCAATGCAAATAGTGCAATGCTCAAGATAGACAATGTCTTGCTTATCCCTCGTGCGGGAGCCCCAAGCAATTTCAAAGACTTGTAGATACTAACATTACGACCAGGTTCCCCAGAATAGAACTCACACCTAGTGTCATCGTCTTCAAGCAGAGAACCTGTAGACATCCATACAATGCGGAGCTTAACCAGTTGCAAATAAAGCAAGCATGGAAGCCACTGATCATAAGACACGTCTTCATAGATAACCTCAACTGAGCTTTCTTCTCGATAAAATCCCCACAAAGTTGTTCCATGACTAATCTTTGAACACACAATAAGAACAAATCAAGTCTCTGAATCTGGAGATAGTACCAAGTCTGAATAAGAGATCCTCGGTCTTGAACACCTGTTATACATGAGATGTATGAGATGCATGATATGAATGCAATGCCATGTTCATTCAATTTCCAAGGAATCCTCGTGTTTTGATTTTTTAGCAAGTAAGAGATGGAAAAGCTCGGCACGAGGCTTAAAGATATGATTCCTTTGAAATGGAAGGAACACATATGCTAGTTATTTTTTGTACATCATTTTTTTTTGGAAAGTAAATATGCAATGATGCAAAGTGGTGGGGCTTGTTGCCGCCCACCAGGCATTCTGGACTGCCGGTAACACACATAATACAGAGCCAAAGGTTCGGCCCCCAGATGGTATACCATACGGAACATAGAATGTCAATTCACGGAACCAAAGCCTGTAGTCACTAACACACTGGAATAGAACAGAGATCACCACTCGAACAAGAACCATAGTACCCCACGAACAGGAATAATAGTACACTCGAACGAGAACAGCGGTAACCCTCGAACAAGAACAGCGGTAACCCTCGAACAAGAACCAAAGTCACCATCAGTGTACCTGTTAAGCAATGATTGATTCCCGCCCCACTCACGGGTAAATCTAGGCCAAGGTAGGTCAAAAAGCCAACAGAGGAACGAATGTAGGCGCTATCATACGATATTGCCTCATTCCACCAAGCTCTGCCCGTGGATACGTGCTCAGATCAATCAGGCATACGCCTTCTGTCCGTCACGGCCACTCTATTCCTAGTTCCTATGGTATCACTCATAGCCTGGGTATTGGGCCTTTTACCTCTTGAAACACCCACCCACAGATAGAAATCCAGACAGTCCAGAATATGATGCAGAAAAGTAAAAGCGCACATAGAATGCAATGCAAACAGGTAAATATGCAAAGCAGTAAAAACACCCAAAGATAAACACACAAGCGCTAGGATCGACTCGCTAGGTCTGGACCAGCAACAGGTCGAGACGTCCCCAGCAGAGTCGCCAGCTATCGCTACCGCGAAAATTAACAGAGTCGCCACTAACATATTTATCCTGAAAAGGAAGGGAATGCCAGCAAACCACAAAACAAAACAACGGTCTCACGACCAGAGAAAAAGGGTAAGGGAGTCGGTTACGCAAGAGGAAGGTGTTAGCACCCCTCGCGCCCATCGTACTCGATGGTATCCACGCCTGTGTCTAAAACTATGGGTGTGTAACAAATCTACGCTAATCTGGACTAAAATGAATGCAGAATGTAGGGAAAAGAAAGGATTATGCTCGCACGGGCCCTACCCCGCTGCCTACGTATCTGTTTTGCAGAATAAGAGCTACCGTAGCTCAGCTAACTAATTTTTGTTTGTTTTGTGTTTTTTAGGTGAACGAGTTACATTCACACTCCGCTGCTCGACCTTTGGAGACTTATGCTTGGGAATGGAGCGGAAATAACAAGCTCTTAAGAAAAGAAAATCAAAGAGCGTGGTTTGTGTTTTAAAGAATGCATGAGGAAGAGACCTAAGCTAAGGGGGAAAGCTTGCTACCTAATGTTATCATACAAAGGGTACAAGTCTAAGCTAAACTAGCAACCTACGAGGGAAAGAGGCGAAAGCAAACAAGAGTATCACACAAACGAGCTCCGCTCGTAAAGCAAACAAAACCAACGGTACTGACCGAGTGGTAGAAAAGCGGTCCCGCCATAGCCAAGGGGAGCAACTCAACCCAAGTCAACCAAGCATTAGACCTCGCGAAAATGATCGGGCCATAGACAAGAGGGCGGACCCCTCTCAGCAACCAAGCCGTCACGGATCGTAAAGGAAAACGGTGCGTGCGTACACCGAGCATCAACGTCAAGCGACGCGAGCTATAGGAAAGGCGGGGGTACGGCTACATGAACCCTTTTCCTGACATACTCGATAACAAGATCTTGTGCAGGTTCAAAAGCAAGCAACGCGTAGCGTGCGCATACTGAACAGACTCGATGAGACTAGGCGGGGATTGATTGCTAACCCTTTCCGCATGCCTTCCATGAGGACTTAACGGAGTGCCATATAGGACTTATTACACCGTGACTCCCTGCCGCAAAGCACAAATATAAACACACCAACAAAAACAGAGCCTCTTTCGAGGGCTTGGCCAGATGCATGTCTAGGTCCTACTTCTCATGTTAAAGGATGATGCGAGAAAGCGATAAAGTGCGAGAAAAGTAAAATGAAACGGAATCAATACCAAACGGATGATGATCCGTAAACTAAAGCGAAGAGAGCGAGTACACTAGGATCCCGTGAGCGAGCTAGCAAAGCGAAAGCAAATAGTCAGCACACCGATTAGCCATGAAAGCACACAAAGGTCGACATGCACGTCGAGCATAATCACAATACACCTGCAAGAGGAACAAGCAAACCAAACAAGCAGATATAAAGTAATAGGAATGCGTCTCCAAGATGAGAACACAATACGAATGAAGGAAATCGTGTTCCGCAAGTAAAGCGGAGCACTCAAGCAATGAGCGTCGATCGGTGACTATCCAAGAGCCTTGCACATTAGCACACAAGTTAGAGATAACAAACATCGCAATCGGAATTGCGTTATTGCTATAAACCGAAAGAAACGGGCAAGTAATATAAACATGAAATGGACAATGAAACATCAAAGAGAAATCAAACATGAATGATCTACAAATTAATGAAAACTAAGCATCTAGCTAGATAGTACATCTCATAAGCTTTCCGACGATATAAAGAACGCGCAAATCGGAGTTACGAGCAAAAAGTTATGCGAGAAAGAAGTTAGAGGAAAAAAACACACTAGGGAACCGGTTCCCCCATTTGGGAACCCGGGTTCCAGGGCATTCTGCCACCCGTTTGGGCCTCTGATGGATGGGAACCGGTTCCCCAAAGCTAGGAACCGGGTTCCACTGTTTGAAAATCACTTTTTTGCTATTTTTTATGCTTGGGAACCAATCCTACCCAACTTGAAACAATGCCAACTTGCAAGCATCATGAAAAGCCATCAAAGCACATTCAAAGCACAATGAAACACCCATGGAAACAAAGCACGATATCACGGTAACAATCAATGGCATATGAGAAGATGTGAACCAAATATCAACGTGAGGCATGCTGTTAGCAATAAGCGAGCAATCATCAAGCACCAAAGCAACAAAACCAAACATATATCGATTTCAATGATTAAGCACAAATGAAACATATTGGCAAAAGATAGACATGAATCCCCACGTCAATTAGGCCAAACAACCACAAACCAAACAAAGTGCGACGCGTAGAGCCAAACCACAACTCAAACATCACCACCAACAATTATGTAAACGCAACATAAGCGACGAGCATTAACACATACAATGGTAATCAAACTATGACAATATCTCAAGTAATGATTTAAGCACCTACCAAAACAAATAGTAAGCAAAAGATTTCAACACATGCATTGGCACAAACACCTTGAGTGCGACACAAGATACAAGTATTAACACCAACAATCACATCAATATGTCACCAACGGCAAGAATTAACACATGTGAAGATGATCAATTATAGCAAATATACTCAAGTCATAACCTAAGCATCAAACTAGGCCATCATCAAGCAACAATTATACACAAGCATTTAAACGAACACTTGGAGTGTGTCGCAAGACACATGCATGAATGTTAACAATATTGTGCACATAATCACCAACGAGCCATGGATTCAAACACAAATAGCGTAATTCATCATCAACGAGTATCAATTATATGGAACAAACATTAATTCTAGCCACAATTCATATGAACACAATTAACAATACACAAATTCATCAATCAATCATCATCCCACATCCATGGAAACAAGAGCAAGAAGTAGATCTAAATTTGAATTCATGTAATGATCATCAATTAAGCACTTAATTCATGATTAGAAAGCTTACCGAATGAAGATCTAAACCGATGCGCGAACACGAACACGACACGTATGCGAACACGACGCGAAGCGAAAAGCGGATCCAAAGGAGAGTGAGAGAGGGGCGCGCAAGCTAGGGAGAGAGGAGGAGAAAAACTTCGAACTCGGAACTTTGATTTTCAATCCATGTTGTTCTTGATTTTGAAGAAAATTGGTGAATATTGACGAAAGTTTTATGTAATTTGTGGTTTTGATTCAAGAGAATTGAGAGAGAATTGAGAGAAAGTGTTTTTGATCTTTTTTTGGGTGAAGTCAAGTTATGAGAGTTTGTGAAGAAAAATGACTTATATAGCGAACATAGCGAAATGTCCAAAACGCCCTTAATTCTCTTATTTTGGCTCGTTTTTAAGGAAACTCGGTTCGGCTCTGAATTTCGGAACGAAACCAATGCCACTGTGAAGATGACCAAATTCGTGACTCGTCGCCGCGAGAATCGTCTTGATCCGATAAGCAATGAAGAAATTACGCGCATTTGAATGACGAGAAACGTCGATTCATCTGGCGCGATTGTGCAGAATTTTGTGAGTACCGCTCAAAGAACTCGATAAAATTCCATCTTCGGCTCAAAATCTGAACAAGCATGTGTGACGAAGAATCGAAGCTAACGAAATTTCCGAGAAAATGCCGCCGGAATGGACTTCATACGATAAAAATCGAAGATGTTATGAATTTTCGAACTAGGCGCGACATACTTGAAAACACATTTTTTACCGAAACAATGTGACGATCCTTAAAATTATGGGAGTTTTCCGTGCATAATTGGCCCTCGGTCCGAACATATGAAATCTTGGTAATGATGGTATGGAGCTCCAGTTAAATTTTCAAGTGAATCCGACAAGCGGATTGGGAGATATGAATTTTCCGAGGTCCGAAACCCTACATTCAGCATTGTTTTTCACTATGAAACCTCAAGTAATTTGCAAATCTGGCAACGTTCCTCAAAGAATTGGCTTCCGAGCCAAACACGAAAGTTGTAGATATCGTCGAAACAGTCGGGCCAACGCGGGAACTAAGCTCATATCACCTTCCAAGTATGACTTGCGAATTTTCTCGTATTTCCACTGTTTAAACCATTTTTCACACCTTATCTTCATAAACCCACGAAAACTCTTTATTATTTTTCTTCATTTTTGAATGACGAAGTAAACGTCATTATTAACTTATAGCTCAAATAAAGAGGGCAAATTTTGGGGTGCAACACAGCTGCCCTGTCCCAAACACCCTGTGCTGGTGATTTGCGTATGAGGAGCGTATGAGGATGCTCATACGCGTATGGAAATTTTGAAAGAGGAAAATTATTCTGGTGATACGCGTATGGCAAGACTGATACGCGTATGGGGTTGCTTTTGGGAAAAACCTGGTCTGTTGAAATGCGTATGATACGCGTATGGAACATAGTGATACGCGTATAGATGCATATGGGCATTATGATACGCGTATGGTCGCTGTGAGTGCAAATTCCTGTGTTGTGATTTTCTGGAAAGTTTAATGACGCATAACTTTCGATCTGTAGGCCTGTTTTGTGTGCCGTTTGAGGATGAGTGAACCTTATAGCGTGATAGTTTGGTTTACTGATGGTTTAATTGTATTTGAATGATGTGAATGTATATATGAACATGCTTAATAATGATGATGATGATGATGAAATGAGTATAGATGGTGCTACTCATAGTATGATGATGAAAGTATGTTATATATATGTTACATGCATTCATAAACATTGATGAGGACTGAATCCTAGATGATGAGAGGATTTCAGTGAATGGCAGAATTCCCATTGTGTGGAATTTGTGCTGGCAGGGCCGTATCTGGATGATGATAGATCGGTCGGTGGATGATTTCCACTGGTGATGATTTGGTACCACATGCATAGTGTCAGTTTCATACATGTGCATGATTTGTTTATAGCATGATGATATATGTTATATGATGACTTGTCTGTTTATCTGTGGATGTGTGAATGACGTTTTGTCTGGATATGAAACAATTGGGTGAATGATATGACTATGAAATGTTATTATTTATGATGCAATAACATTGGTTAACTGTGATGAGACTCACCCTTACTTGTTGTCATTTTTCAGATTGAGGATAGCGGCGTGACTTGGTGAGGATTAGCTCATAAGTCGGTTTTTAGTATTGTGTCGGTGTCATGCTCTGATAGATGTAACACTGGGAACGCTTTGATTTTAGAGTTCTGATTATAACTCTATTTGTATTTGTTTATGATGTTTGAAGTCTGATACATTATTGATGAATGTTGACTTGATGAATTAGTTCCGCTGTGTAAACATGTTCTGCTTAATGAGTTATAATTACAGATGTTTTCAGTGGATGCATGATATGTACCGACGTGTGTTTTCTTCATTTTATGAATTGTGACACCTCTTGCATGTTTACTCTGATTAATAATTATTTAACTGCCGCGGGTTATTAGAGGGGTGTTACAAACCTCATTCAGATTCTTTGCAATCTTGAATGCAGTCACCATTGGACCCCATCTTCTGGGCAAGCTTCTGATGATCTTCTTTACATGATCAGCCTTGGTGTAGCCTTTGTCCAGGACTCTTAATCCAGCAGTTAGCGTTTGAAATCTTGAAAACATCTTCTCAATATTTTCATCATCCTCCATTTTGAAGGCTTCATATTTCTGGATTAGGGCAAGAGCTTTGGTCTCCTTGACTTGAGCATTTCCTTCATGGGTCATTTTCAATGACTTATATATATCATAGGCAGTTTCCCAGTTAGATATCTTCTCATACTCAGCATGAGAGATAGCATTCAGCAAAACTGTCCTACATTTATGACGATTTTTGAAAAGCTTCTTTTGATCATCATTCATTTCTTGTCTTGTAAGCCTTACGCCAGTAGCTTTAACTGGATGTTTGTAACCATCCATCAAAAGATCCCATAATTCACCATCTAGACCAAGGAAGTAACTTTCAAGTTTATCTTTCCAGTATTCAAAGTTTTCACCATTAAATACTGGTGGTCTAGTATAACCATTGTTACCATTTCCATTGTATTGCTCAGCAGAGCCAGATGTAGATGTATTTGTTGGATTTTCACCAGACATCTTGACTTAAGCGTTTTTCTCTTCCTGATGCCAATTGAACACGGTTAAGTGCTTGCACCTTAGAACCGGCGCTCTGATGCCAATTGAAGGATAGAAAAACACTTAGAAAGGGGGGGGTTTGAATAAGTGTAGCTTTAAAACTTGTAAGATAAAAACTATTTGCACAATGATTTTTATCCTGGTTCGTTGTTAACTAAACTACTCCAGTCCACCCCCTTGGAGTGATTTACCTCACCTGAGGATTTAATCCACTAATCACACAATATTACAATGGTTTTCCTCTTAGACAACTTCTAAGTATTCTAGAGTATACTGATCACAACCTGATAACTCTAGGAACAATCTGCTTAGATACCCTCTAAGACTTTCTAGAGTATACTGATCAACAACCTGATCACTCTAGTTCTTACAACTTAATGTAAACAAATTCTTTTAAGAGTTACAATGCTTCTAATAAAGCTATTATCACAACTGTGATTTTCTCTTAAGTTTAAGCTTAATCTCACTAAAGTATTACAACAGCAATGTAGTGAGTTTGATGATGAAGTTTGAGAGCTTTTGATTTGAACAGCGTTTGTGCAAGTTGGGTCAAAGTTCATCACCTTGCTTCTCATCTAAACTTCATATATATAGGCGTTTGAGAAGATGACCGTTGGGAGCATTTAATGCTTTGCGTATTCCGTACAGCATTGCATTTAATGTTTCACTCTTTTGTCAACTACCTCGAGCCTTGCTTTCGCTGTGTCTACTGACGTTGCCTTTTATAGCTTTCAACGTTCCTTTTGTCAGTCAGCGTAGCCTGCCATCTAGTACTTGCTTCTGATCTGATGTTTGTGTAAACAACGTTTGAATATCATGAGAGTCAAACGGCTTGGTGCAGAGCATCTTCTTGTCTTCTGACCTTGAAGTGCTTCTGAGCGTGATACCATGAGAACTTCAGTGCTTCTGCTTCTGATCTCAAGTTCTTCTGATGTTTCCATAGACCCATGTTCTGATTCTGCTTGACCATGTTCTGATGTCTTGCCAGACCATGTTCTGATGTTGCATGCTGAACCTTCTGAGTCAGTGCTTCTTGCGCTGATTTTGTGCATACTCTTTATATAATTCCTGAAATGGAAATTGCATAGTATTAGAGTACCACATTATCTCATACAAAATTCATATACATTGTTATCATCAAAACTAAGAATATTGATCAGAACAAATCTTGTTCTAACAACAGCGTCCATCGCTCCGACACCGTTCGGAGTCTCCCCGGCAAAAGAGAAGATCTGAGTCACCATCCGCAAGGCACGACGACGATCGCAGGTGACACAGGCGAAGCCGCAGCTGATCCACCACGCCCATTCCCAGTGAAGAGGAAGAGGAGCGTCGATGCCCTCTGTCCCACACCATCTTGGAAGCACCACTACCAGTCGATCTCGAGAAGCCCCCACCGCTGGGCTTGTATGATGGGACAACCGACCCAGACGAGCATATCGAGAACATCGACGCCCTCCTAGATTATAGAGGAGTATCGGGCGCAATCAAATGTCGCTTGTTCCCGACCATGATGCGCAAATGAGCCATGACTTGGTACAAGATCCTTCCCGACGAGTCCATCACGTCCTGGAAAGGGCTCGGAAAGCTTTTCTCCCGACACTTCACGACTTCCCGCAGACATCCAAAGTCGGAAGCCTCCCTGAAGGCCATCATCCAGGGGAAGGACGAATCACTCCGAGCCTACATAGAGAGGTTCAACAAAGAGGCCATGCAGGTGTCCATGACTGTCCATATGAAAAAATTCCTGCTCGAACGAGGCCTCCGACCACGTTCAGATTTCGCCAAAGCCGTCGGGATCGAGACACCGGCCACTTTGGACGCATTCTTTCTCAAAGCCCATATGTATATACAGTATGAGGAAAAAGAAGCCGCTCATGCGGTCCGCAACTCGACACTTGAAGAAAACACCAAAGGCGCCCGCCGGGGATCCGATAAGAAAAAAGAAGACAAAGGTCGGGATCCTAAGGACTACAAAGGCCCAGCAAGGAAGTTCCGGGAATACACCCCACTAAACACATCTAGGGAGCGCATCCTGAACGAATGGGCAAACATCGAATTTCAAACGGGCAATGTCCGCTTTCCAAAATCCATGTCTGCACGGCCAAACATGGACAAATCAAAGTTTTGTCGTTTCCACAAAGGCCACGGGCACAACATCGAGGATTGCATCCACCTAAAGGACGCGATAGAAATATTGATCAGAGAAGGACACCTGAAACAATACGCAAAAAAACAAGAGGCTGCCAAGGAAGCCAAACCGGCCACCGAGGAAAAGCCTGCTGAGGACACGCCCGCCATGCAAGTGGCGATGAGCATCACCAGACCAGAGGACTTTTACCTCCCCGACTGGGCGAAAATGTCCCCCCCTCTCTCTTCTCGCAGTCCTTGGGAGTTCTTCCCTTCTGCCATGGTCATCTCCGGGGGAGGGTTCAGCAAACTAACCGTCGGATCTGTAAAACGAAAGTTCAACGAGTTCATTTAAGCAAACTCGAGCAAAGCTGCTACTCTGGACCTTGCCAAGAGCGGCTCCTCCCCTATTGCATTCTATCGAGAAGAGCTGTCGGGCGGTGCTCCCAATGCCACCATCCCTCTCCTCATCCGGGCTCGAATGGCTAACTTCGATGTGCGCCATATTTTGGTCGACCAAGGAAGTTCGGTAGACATTATGTACTCTCAGCTATTCAAAACGTTACAGCTGGACGACCGCCACCTCACGCCCTACAGAGCATCCGACCTACAAGGCTTCAATGGCACCGTCACGAGACCGTGGGGATTCATCGAACTTATTGTCTCGGTCGGGTCGGCAGAAAGCGCAAGGGCCGTCAAGGTCTAGTTCCTGGTCATCGATTGCCCCTCGATCTACCAATGCATCTTGGGACGACCCACGCTTGCTGAACTGATTGTTGTCCCTTCGACTATTCACCTCAAACTTAAATATTACACGGCTAAAGGGCAAGTTGCCATGCTACACGAAGACATTGAAGCTGCAGGAGATGTTTCGAAGCATCTTCCAAAGGCCTCAGTTCGATAAAAATGGCCTCTCAAGACAAAGCAACGACCAGCGTGGGCTCCGAGCCCAACAAGCCATTGTCGCGCATCGACACCGTCGACCTAGACAGTCGCTTCCTTAAAGAGTCCGAGAGGAAAGCAGATACGAAGAAGTCAGAGGAAGGTCTGCGACCAATCCCGGACGGAGATTTCGAGCTAATAGCCCTCGAGGAGGATCCGACCAGGGGACTCAAGATCGATGCGGATCTACCCGAACTGGCCAGGATACAACTCAAGGCATGCCTCTGGGAGAATTCCGACCTATTTGCTTAGAGCGCAGCCGAAATACCCGGCCTCGATCCAGAAGTAGCTTGCCATCACCTGACGATCGATCCGACTTGTAAAGTCGTCGCTCATAGGAGAAGAAAGCAGTCCCCAGAAAAAACAGTCGCCGCTGAATTAGCTGCTAGGGACCTCTTAGAGGCTAGATTCACATCGGAAGCCAAGTATACTACTTGGCTCTCCAACGTTGTACTTGTGAAAAAATCCAATGGAAAATGACGTATGTGCATTGACTACACTGATCTTAATAGGGCTTGCTCAAAAGATGCTTATCCTTTACCGAACATAGATAAATTAGTAGATAATTCTGCCAGTTTTAAATTACTATCATTTATGGACGCGTATTCAGGGTACAACCAAATACCAATGTCTAAAACGGACAAGAAATATACGGCTTTCATGACCGAATCGGGCAACTATTACTACAACGTAATGCCCTTCGGCCTAAAAAACATTGGGGCAACGTACCAGCGGATGATGAACAAAGTGTTCCGGATGGAAATAGGCGATATGCTCGAGGTATACATGGATGACATGATCGTCAAATCCCAAGTGTGCTCAGCACGCTCTCCCCCTCTTCAAACTTATGCGAAAAGAAGCTGCATTCGAATGGACAGACGAATGTGAACATGCCCTCTCCCATCTCAAACAAGTCCTCTCGTGCCCACGTGTCCTCTCGAGGCCCAACGTCGGAGAAATCTTTTTCCTATACCTAGCCGTCGCCACCGAAGCGGTTAGCGCCGCCCTCATCCGAGAGACACCAGAAGGACAGAGACCCATCTATTTCACGAGCAAAGCGCTCCAGGGCCCCGAGGTCAGATACCAACAAATCGAGAAAGCTGCACTCGCGCTAATCAACACGGTCAGGAGATTAAGGAACTACTTCCTGGCACACACCATAGTCGTGCGTACCGAGCAACCTTTAAAGCAATTGCTCAGACGCCCCGACATGGCCGGAAGAATGCTCCGCTGGTCGCTGGAGCTTTCATAATTCGACATAGGGTACGAGGGGAGGAAAGCTCTTAAAGCACAAGTTCTAGCGGACTTCATGGCCGAGATGGCTTTCCCTGAGACATCGGCCTGCGACGCCAAGAAGTGGACCTTGTATGTGGATGGAGCTTTGAGTCCGTCTGGAAGCGCGGCAGGTATTTGTTTACGGTGATTTCCGGTAAACAACCGCTAGTCTTCCAAACTATAATAAATATGATTTGGTTACTCGCAGGATCGACTAGATTGATCCTAGGATATAGTCAAAAAAAGGTTGTTATTTATGATAGTTCAAATTATGTCTTTGGTTGACTTGTTCTCGAAATAGGAAATACTTAATCAAAGAAATAAAGATTAGCAATCACCTTGTTATACACGTAAATATAACATCAGCGAAGGGTAAGACAAAAATAAAATATATGACAAAAACTGTAAAGTGCAATGATCTTAAAGTGCAGAAACTTAAATGCTTTGAAACTAAATAGAATGGAAATAAAGAGTGCAGGAATGTAAATGACAGAAAGTAAACGAAATGCAGTAATATCCGAAGATACTTGAATAAAGAAAGATACAAATGTATTTAAATTGATGGTGGTGTCATACGTACATTTCTCAGCGAAACTCGTTCTCGTAACACTTGATACTTGAGCAATATGTGAGTGATTTGTACAAAATGAACACACGGAATCCTAACATTAAGACCCTTATTTATACTAGTTTCGACCCTAACGGTCCTACACTAATCTAATGCCACGTTGCCCGCAGAAAATCCAGGGATGCCATTTGTCTTCGTGCGGTTACATAAACTACTTCGAAATTCAAATCATCCCGCCTGAATCTTCTTTCGACGTGTGGCAACATAATCAGAATCAAGAATACCACGAAAATACGCTAAGCGTCAGTACTATGCATATTTCGTAAAAAACGTTTAAGTCCCCAAAGACAATTCCTTTCGAATTTAGCTTCAGTGTTAACTGTCTCCGTTCCAACTTAAACCATCACTTTCGAACATGGCCATCAGTAGCCATTTTTTATCTCAAAAGATGGTCATCAGTAACCATCTTCCTTCGAATTTCAAACCTTCGAAGGATATTCTTCCCAAACGAAATCTTCAGCTAACAAATTGCCCCCAATAAATGCCTGTTTCGAAAACAAGAGAAATAGGCGTTTCTTGCTATAACGAGATTTCGTTTTACTTACTTCTTAGAGTTCTGAGACTATTGACTGACGTCATAATCATTTATGACTCTGTTTCCAAAACGTCTTGTCATTTTCAAAGATGTCTTTTCATAACTTACATTCCCACGTTCTGGTCTTACTTCAAGATTATTACTCCTATATACTAGGAGTAAAGCTAATAATTATTCGACCGCCGTTGGATTAAATCAACGCCTGCCGCGTATCTCTTGGCTTTTACCCAAAAGATTTGAAAGGGTTTCCGTTAAACCTTTAAATACTTGAACTCCTACCTTCATACAACTTTCACTTCTATCTCCTCATTCTCTCCACAGAAAAGAACATCTTCGGTTACATTCAAACCTATTTCCCAAATCAAACTTACTCATGGCATCCTCTTCAAATGTTCTTCAACCCGTTCTAAAACTTCAACATCCTATATGGACAGGGGATCAAGAACACATACCAAGCCCAAATACTGTAGAGGCGCGCGCCATTTATGCTTCTCAGGTAATCATTCCCTTTGAACTTTCTGGAAAAACTCATGCCTTCATGGGTCCTTTACCATGAGAAAATAACTCCGCTTTGAACAAATTCTTTCCTGCTTATTATAAAACTAGGCCCTTAGTTAGTAAGAATAAGATAGATGAAGATGGTCGTCCAATCTTAGCAGATCCTGATTGTGCAGAAGAAACTTCGACTGTAACCCCTTCAGTCTTAGAGAAAATTAGGTTAAACTTGTCATACCCCAAATTTGTCCTACCCTTTAACTTCTAACTGGCTTAGGCTTTGCATTCATGTACATACATCACTTAGGTCATAATCCATACCCATGCATGCATATCATTGGTATCAACTAAAGACCAGCAGGAAAGAACTTTTGTGGCAAAGTATCGATTGAAGGGTACAAGCTTGCAAATCATCTGGTTCCTTAAATCAGGGTTTCTTTGACCAAAGTCAACCAGTTGACTTTCTGGTCAACAGTTAATCAGGAATGGTTCCTATGTGTGAAAAGCTTCTCATACTGACGAGGAGGATGTGTCTGTTTGCCTGGATTTGACTGGAGGAGATTTAATCGGGAATTTCATCAATAGTCGAAAAAATCAGAAAAGTTGACTTTTGGGTCAAAATCAGAAGAATTATTCAAATATTGACTTTTGGTGGAAAATTAATCAAGAAAAGTCGAAGAATGGATAAAATCGGGAGTTCGACAAAAAGTTGCCAAAATAGCAAAAAGACAAGTTTCCAACACTTAGAAAAATTTTTGATGCTTTAAATCTTGTTGAGCAGTCCACTTCAGCACTAGATTACACGTGGCAAATGGCATTTTTTGGAGAAACTCCCAACATCAAAGTTGTTCTTCTCATGGAGGAGAACAACTTTGTAGTTGGACACTTTTTCATTTGAAGCTTGTATGAAGAGTTAAGGTTGATTGAAGTTGCTGAAAAGTCATTTAAACCAAGTCATAACCCAAGTCACAAGTCAGGTCGTGACCTGGCATTTTAACAAACACATGGCATGCCAAATCTCCAGCTATTTTTAGAGCTTTACAAAAGTGCCATGAATGCAAACTTGGTATCATTTTCTTCTCTGCCATCTCCTCTATCCATTTAAACAAGAATTGGGACAATTGAACAAATATTGAGTGAGATGCAAGCTTTCAAAATTGTGTCCCAACACTGGCCAAACACAGCATGCAGCCAAGGCAGATTCTTAAGGCACACGCATGCATTTCAGCAAACACATGGTGTGCCGAATGTCAATGCCTTTTTCTTCCCCCACAAGTCACCATTTTGAACAAGCTTGATTCTAGGCCAATCCTTGCCATGCCCTCTTTACATTGATCCAAAATTCACAACAATCGAGTAAGTGAGGAGCAAGATAGAGGGACTCAAAGTGTCACTCTCACAAAGTCATATTCTGACTATGCACACGAGCCCAAAGCTAAGGCATGCGCACGAGACTCCAGCAGTGTTGACAACATGAGTTCATGATCATTTTTCTCCCATTTCCAGATGACAATTCAAGATCCTTCAAACAGCAAATCTCATGTATTCCACCCCCTCTTCCATTTGAGCCAGAAAGTGAGTCATATGAAGGACCATGGCTTGAGATATGAGCACTCAAAGTGAGGCGCATGAAGTGTTATTGGCATTGGCCCAAAGATTCATTGCTGCAGCATATGCATAAAGTTATTCCACAATAACATCACATTGCCATTGCTAACCATGCAAATACCACATACATTGAAAGCTTGCAGGAAATTTACTCCATGTGGTACACTTGTTCCCTAAGCATGTAAAACTACGCATCACAAACATACACACCAAAGCAAGTCCCACATTCAAGAAATGCAAAAGAATATGCTGTCAATCACACTCTAGGCTCCACACTCAAGAAATCACCATCATTCTATAATCATTGGCCATATATAAAAGAAGCTGCAGCCACCATTCCCACACACATTCATTCTCACCACACCCTCACTTCACATTCACGATTCACTCCCTCCATATTCTCTTCTCCCTTCCTCTCACTTTCACTCGTTTTCTCTCCACATTCTCTCCATACCTCAGTTCACTCTCTCCTCCTCCATCTGAGTTTGTTACGAATCGTAACAAACTCCGGCCACCGCAACTGTCACCTCCCTAGCCTCAACCACCATAACAGAATCAACCGTCATCTTCATCACCATTGAACTATCACCTTCACAGCAATGCTAACCAATTCCATTATCATCTTCATCAATCACCTTGAGCTTATTTCTTGAAAGGTTCACGTGGCCAACACCAATCATCACCGCCGCCAAGAATCAAGCAGCAAGTCGAGTTTTCTTATTTCTATTGGATCAAGAACTATCCAGGTAAATTCTCCGAATCCTTCTCAGCATCATTTTAGTGGTATTAGTGTTGTATTCTCGTGCCTTTCATATTCGTGATGGATGAGTTCGATTTGTGTGAAGTAATTGTTGTGAATCCGTGAGTTCCTCGAAGCTTTGATTCTGTTAGTTCTCAATGCTGTGAATTACGTGTTTGATTCTTGTGTTTAAGTCCTTTGAACGCTTAGAAGGATTTTGATACGTTTAGAATGACTTTTGGTGGACTTTATCCACGTCATGGTTCATAGAATGTGGCTCGGTTTGCATCTTAGAGGCATGATAAAGGAAAATGGATGCTAGATTTGGGATCAGGGAAGAGAGACGAGTTGAAAGGTGGTGGCTTTTGGAATTTTTGGGCAAGGGCGTGTGTTTTCGGCGGCGGGTGACCGGAGAAGATGACCGGAGCCCTAGCTCCGGCCGGCGTCTCTGTGTGTCTGCATGTTTTCCATGGGGTGGCTGACGTGGCGACGCGCCACTGGCCTGTTTCACACTCTTTTTCTTCCTTTTGTCTTAATTCATTCATTTATTCAATGCGTGGCAGATGCTCATTGGCCCAAGGATTCATTTTTGTCTTATTCAACTTAAACTCCAAATGACCAATTGATGTTAATGCTGCATACTTTCATGTCACGTTCTATTAATAAAAACCATATGCTAATAATTGCATGCTGAGACATATAAAAAAATAATGAGAATAAATGGAATAGATAGTGTAGCATTGGGCCACACGCTTGGGCCTGGAGAGGGTTTCTGAATCACACTCCCCATTTGCTAATGCACACGCGCTTCTGGATTGGGCCTTAGTGCCAGACTATTATCTCCACCCCCCGGTTTGTAGCCCAGCCTTTGCTATAGCTACATTTTAGTTCATAATGACAATTACTTGTGCACCCCCTTTGCTGCCAATAAAAACAATAATAAATAGATTTTCTTTTAATTCTTTGTTGCTATTAATTCATTTTTTTCTTAAATAAAAATAACAAAAGCATTTTCTATCCAATTAGAATTTTTTTGAAATATTATTTTCTTTTAATTGTTTTTAATTGTTACTTCTTTTCACTTGTAATTGGTTGATCAAGAATAAAAATGATAGTACTTTTAATCCACTTTTGTGCTATATTTTGACTTGTTCTTTTTCATGCTATTTTCAATATTCTACTTAGTACTTTACTTTTCATGTTTCTTTTAAATCCTAACCTTAGGTAGAAACCATGATAATATTAGGTAGAAATTCCCACTCATATTAGGCTAGTTTGCTTAGGCTAGTTTCTTTTTCTTTACAACTCTAATCCACCTAATAAATAGCAAAATAAAATCCCCTTTAAAAAATACAAAGAAAATACTTAAAACATTAATAAAAAAGTGAAAATCATTAAAAAGGGAATGGAAGCTTGAATCTCCCTTGCTTTAGGGAATCATTCGAGTGCTTGGATCTCCTTTGCTTTAGGGAACCATTCGGGCGTAAGTTCCCAAATTCTAAAAGACACAAACCAAAGAGTAACTCGAGTTTCCCTTGCCTTAGGGATTTCCTCGAAACACTCAAACTCTCTCTCTCTTCTCTCCTTTCTTAAGGGCATTGTTATCTCCGCTCCATTGCATCCTAGGTCGATCCCTTATGCAAGAGCGCGAGCGTTAACGCCGCCCAACTAAAAAACACAAAAACAAACAAAAAATCTTGAGCCGAACTACGGCGCTCTGATTCTTGAAAAGGATACGTAGGCATCAAGTCGCGGGGCTTGAACGAGCACATTTGTAAATATCCCTTCTTTTCCCCGTATTTTATTTTGCATTCATTCGCATATAGGCAGACATAGTACACACCCTTTAGATAGAAACAAACATAGGTGGATACCATCGAGTACGATGGGCGCGAGGGGTGTTAATACCTTCCCCTTGCGTAACCGACTCCCGTACCTTGATTCTCTGGTCGCAAGACCATGTTCTTTCCTTTGTTAGGTTTTCTGATATTCCTTTCCCTTATGGGATAAATATATTGGTGGCGACTCTGTTCATTTTTCGCGAGCGTGCGACAGCTGGCGACTCTGTTGGGGATGTTATACCTGTGCTGGTCCATTCTTAGCAAGTCAATCCTAGCTTTTGTTTGTTTTATTTTATTGGGTGTTTATTTGTTTTCCATGTCTATATCTTGTATATACGTTTGCATGTTTATTTGCTGCTTGCATATCATGTTTATTTCTGCTTGCACATCATGCATCTGGACTATATTATGGGTCCCCGTGGGGGCCACATATTTTTCTGCTTTGTTTTGCAGGTGGGGGGTTTTTGTGAGGTAAAAGGCCCACTACCCAGGCCAGTGACACATAGGATTAGCGTGGATGCTCATGTTGACTCCCGTGGCTCTTGCTACGATCGAGCTTGACATGGGGTACCACAACTGGGCGAGGTTCTTTCATGGAACACTGTGTCTGGCACGCTTGTTGCCTCAAACACTTTGTACCCCATGGGAACTGTAGACCCTAGTGACCATTAGGGACCACTTGTCCGTGTCTAGATTTCATACCCGTGAGATTGGGGTGGGACAGGAAACCTTGGCTCCTACATACCATTGCTTCTTCCTACTCGAGGTTGGACCTTAATTTGGTCTATTCTCATGGTGCTTGATATTCTGGTATTCTAAAAAGGCGTCGAACCTTTGATCCTGTGACATTTGGCCTGTACGGAGGTTTTATATCAGTCATTCAGAGGATTGTACAGTGGTTACTAAGATTATAAGGACCTTGATCCCATGCTTTTGCATTGCATAACATCATCGCTTTATCCACTTCATTTATGGGGGATCCTAAAGTCTATTTCAAAAAAAAAAAAAAAGAAGAAAAAGGAAAATAGAAAAGTAGAAAAAAGAAAAGAAAAGATATTCTATAAAAAAAAGCTTTGATTCCAAAAAAAAAAGAAACAAGAAGTTAGTGAAAAGACTTTAGGATCCCTTGGAAATGAAACATGCATTCATACTATCATGCATTTCATAGTTCTCTCAGAAGATTGTGGGGGCCCTTTCTACTCAGATTCTGACTTCAACGATACAATTGACTTCTCACCGATAAGTGCTCGAAGGTTAACGTTGGAACAACTCAGTGGGGTTTTGACTGAGATGAGAACAATTTAGAAATTGAAGTCTTCAAGTTTCCGATTATTGAAATTGACAAAAGGTTCCGCCTCTTAGAGACAAGTTTGGAAGCCATAAAAAATTCATGACTCCGATGATTCAGATGTTGTTGGTTTGTGCCTAATGCCTGATATCAAGAAATGCAAGGATCATCCACTCTCACTCCTAATGATGGATATTGAAGCTAAATTGGTAATCATCTCCTGTACATGTGTGGAAGTTGCTTGGGGCTCCCGATCGAGGGATAAGCAAGACGTACTCTTATCTTGAGCATTGTACTATTTGCATTGCTCGAATCCCTTAAAGCACTACAAATTCCTATGTGATTTCATCAGGATCTTCTTATGTGTGGTAATCAAGAGTGTTCTACACAACCCTTCTCTTTCTCAAGGTTTTGCTTCACATCTCAGTCGCCATTTCGCAGAATTTCCTTCTCAGTGGCCTTGCTAGTTAACAGAGACAAGAAGAATATGAGAAACTAATTGATGTGATTTTATTGCCTTGTTCCCATTTGCTTCCCTGTTTGTTGGAACTTCAATTGGTTAAGATTCGAGTATTGGGTCTTCTTCACCACAAATAGATCTCCTCAATTTGATGAACATGCAAGGTACTTCCATTTGTGATGGCGATTACTACTCTAGCATCTATATTTGGGGCTCCTAATTGAGGGATAAGCAAGACGTACTCTTATCTTGAGCATTGCATCACTCGCATTGCTCGAATCCCTAAAGTGAGGCAAAAATTTACAACTCTTGGGTGACTTAGTTGGGGTTTTTCTTTTGAAGTAATCTGAAGTATTTGGAAGGAACTGCAGAAAGTATTCAAGCTCAATAAGTCCAGACGGAGCCAAGTCTCCTCAACAATGGCATTCACTTAGTTTCTTCATTGCATTCTCATTTGTAGCGTTTCATTGATTGTTTAGCATTGCTAGCATGTAAAAACTTGTTAATTTCTGAATGAAAATCATAATACACTGTTTATGTTTGTCTTGAAGTAATCCTTTCATTATCACTCATAAAATGATTCGCTTGCGTACGATACCAATTTTACTAATCGCTTGCTTAGGCAAAGAGCGGAGGGAGAATGATGAAAAATAAAAATGCAAAAATCTCTAATTGTGTGCTTTTGAATAAAACCCTACTGAGGATGTATAGGCATTATTTCAAATCCCCAAACACCAGAGATATAAGGGAGATAGACCCTCGTCAACCCCTTTGAGCCTTGAAGAAGGAGTTTCTTTTCTAAATCATAAAAACCCTTAATTTTAACCTTGGGGCAGGGTAGTGTTCATTTAACTTGATCGAGTGTTCAAAACTCACCAAAAGGGTATGCATCTAAGGATACAACAATGGTTATCCTTCAAAAGGTTGAGGAATGTCAAAATTGTAATCATTATCCTTATTTCATCAAGAGATCAAGAGATGACGATACCACGATGGTAATCCTTCATCAAATCAAAGGAGCGAGGCAGTCGCAATCACCTCCAACGAATCAAAGATAATGCGAGGTCACACGACTTGTTCAAAAAAATATAGCAAAAAAAAAAAGAAAAGGCAAAAAATAATAAGAAGAAAAGGATGAAAAGAAAAATGGCAAAAGAAGCATGAGAAAAAAGATGATGAAATTGCCAAGCAAGAACAAAGTCGTGTGACAATGAATCAGAAGAATAAAAGGTGAGCGACCGCCATGTCCAAAGAACCTCATTGATTCTTCAACCATCTCCAAGTTCCTCGTGAGGGATGAGCACTCGTGTCGAGTTAACTGAACATAGGACTGGAGAACATCACGAAGGGGGTAGGTACAAATAATTTTGAGCCTAAATATCCTTTGTTTCTTTAAACCGTGAACCCGGCCAAGTTACAACCCTTAAAAGTCCTAATTGAAGTAGGGTTTATTTCGGAAGCGCACTCCGATGAGATAGCATTTAACTGACTCCCAATTGGTATCGTATGCCCGCTTTATCCTTCTGTATGCAAAAATCGAGGTCGTGTCAACTAGTGATTCGGTCACAAGAGGTCGCAACCTCATTTCACAAAAAAGTTTTTACAACTTCAAGACTAACATAGGCTTTGCATTAGAATTATCATTCTTAGAATTAACATTCTTTTGCATACAAATACGTGATTAACATCAAGGAAGTTACCATGATGAGAATCAGTGAGTAACTTGATCATGTCACAGTAACAAGACTTGAGAACTCCGAGGATTAAAAAGCCAATCATTTCAGAAACTGGTCATCAAGGAGCAGATTCTCTAAAAACTCCGTTGGGCATGAACAGTTAATTACCCTGAGGGGAAGAGTTTGAAGACTCTGTTGAGCGTGGTAAAGTTGTTTCCATGATTGTTTGACTTCAAAACAAGGAAATATTGAGGATTCTAGTAAGATGTACCTAATCAGGGGCAATTGAATCGAGGTTTGACCTCTCAAATTCAGCATATCTGGGGCAATCATGTCGATAAATCTCTTCGAGCCTTGATCAATCTGGGGAAATCAAGTCGAGTAATCTCTCTTGAGTTCAACCAATATGGGGCAGTTACGTCGAGATTCGACAAATCTCTCCAAGGATCCTTTAGGGAAAATTCCTCCATAAGTCACGAAGCTTGGGGCACAATCTTCTGAGTTTTATTGTCTCTCCATGACCATAGGAGTTTATTTCTCCTAGAAATTTGGTCTCTACCCAAGCACAAGAGTTTATTTCTCCTGAGAGTTGGTCCATTTCTCCAACCTGGTGCCCTTATTCGGATAATCCCCAACATGATGAATTGAGGGAATCTCCTCAAGCTGAAAATCCTCCAAACAATGGCATGTGGTGAGAAGTCAGAAGTTATTCTACACTCTACAAGCCAACAACCAGAAGGGGCATCTTGCAAGTCAAAGTCCAATATCTATTGGCATCTGTACATAATTCTTAACACTAAGGGGATTCTCCCTGGTGTCTACCTCACTAATGCCTTTATTTGGCATCCTGCATATAGTGTTCACCGCATATAACATTGCATCCTCAAAAGCGTAGCATATCCGTCAAAGCGGAGCATTACGCCATAGAAAAATTCAAACATGCATACAAAGCCTAAGCCAGATAATACAAATCAGCACTCAATCAAGACATCGATACTTCCCCACATAAAAGTTGTCCTTACAAACTCCGATTGATATCTGCTACTCCATTACAAATCTCCTCTAGCCATGGTGCCGATACCTGGTGTCCTCAACCCCAAAAGAAATCTCCCCAATATGGATCGGATGCAATGTCTTTCTTCGTCAGAATCGTTGTCTCTGAGGTTATTTCCCGTGTGCCGCGCGAAGATTAGAGTGCGAATGAGGGTGGGCATTCAACCCATCTCATTTTTCAATCGTTTGAATAACCATACTTGGTGTGTGGCAATTCGAACGATTGCCACTCTTGAAGAGTTACACCCCGCCTTTTGGCCTGAGGGATTAATGTAGCTCTTATGCTTTGTCAGCATCAATATCCCCGTAATCCCCAGTGGTTACTATCATCTTCTTGTCGAGTCTAGTCGTCCCTAGTCTTGTCGTGGTTATTTCCCGTGTACCGCGCGAAAATTAGAGTGCGAATGAGGGTGGGCATTCAACCCATTTCATTTTTCAATCGTTTGAATAATCATACTTGGTGTGTGGCGATTCGAACGATTGCCACTCTTGAAGAGTTACACCCCACCTTTTGGCTTGAGGGATCAATGTAACTCTTATGCTTCGTCAGCATCAATATCCCCGTAATCCCCCGTGGTTACTGTCATCTTATTACCGAGCCTAGTCGTCCCTAGTCTCCGTGATCCCTTCCCTCGTACGGGAAATTTTTTTCAGATCCAACCCCTGTGTTGTGCATCCCTCGCCTCTCGTCCAGGCACACCATTTTCAAATCCAATTCCCAATCCCCAGTGGGTCCAATAGCCCGAAATTTTAAATCTGAATCTTCTTTTGATACTCGTATGTGTCATTCTTTCGATGCTCGTCTGTATCTTCTTCCGATACTCGTCTGTATCTTCTTTCGATGCTCGTCTGTGTCGTTTCTTTAGTACTCGTCTGTACCTTCTCTCGATACTCGTCTGTATCTCCTTTTGATGCTCGTATGTGTCATTCTTTCGATACTCGTCTGTATCTCCTTTTGATGCTCGTATGTGTCATTCTTTCGATACTCGTCTGTATCTCCTTTTGATGCTCGTATGTGTCATTCTTTCGATACTCGTCTGTATCTCCTTTTGATGCTCGTATGTGTCATTCTTTCGATACTCGTCTGTATCTCCTTTTGATGCTCGTATGTGTCACTTTTTCGATACTCGTCTGTATCTCTTTTGATGCTCGTATGTGTCATTCTTTCGATACTCGTCTGTATCTCCTTTTGATGCTCGTATGTGTCATTCTTTCGATACTCGTCTGTATCTCCTTTTGATGCTCGTATGTGTCATTCTTTCGATACTCGTCTGTATCTCCTTTTGATGCTCGTATGTGTCATTCTTTCGATACTCGTCTGTATCTCCTTTTGATGCTCGTATGTGTCATTATTTCGATACTCGTCTGTATCTCCTTTTGATGCTCGTATGTGTCATTCTTTCGATACTCGTCTGTATCTCCTTTTGATGCTCGTATGTGTCATTCTTTCGATACTCGTCTGTATCTCCTTTTGATGCTCGTATGTGTCATTCTTTCGATACTCGTCTGTATCTCCTTTTGATGCTCGTTGTTGCACCCCAAAATTTGCCCATCCATTTTTCTACTAACTGGCTTACTGTTTTTTAACTTCACTTTCTTTTTAGGCCATTTACACATCATGCATTCATCAAAAATAATATTGGTTCATTAAATCAGTGGTGATGGATTGAAGACATCAATTGGATCAGGGTTTATTTCCATATTTATTTAGTAATCAAGAGGATTTTTCTTATGGAGTTCGGATATAAGTATTTGGTACACTACTTAGATTATATGTTATGGTGCTCATCTAAGTTGGCAAAGGAGGAGAAAATGTGAATTTTAAAGTATCACTAATTGGAGGGAAAGGAGGTAATTCAAATCCTATTTGAAAATGTGAAGAAAAAAAAAATCATTAGATTTCAAATTTCCATTACAAGTATTCAAAAGTCAGTTCTATTACAAAAAAGGAATCCATTACATACATGCTACATGAGTTATTCTGAATACGAAGATTTTCGTACTGGTTCTTTGCCATCTCTCAAAGTCCAAATTCAAGAATTAAAGAACCAATCTCATTCACTATTACTTATTACATGTCCAAGAGCAATATTCCAAACTTCATCTCATCATGATTCATTACAAGCTCCATTCAAGGTTCATTACAAGTTTTACATTACAAGGTTCAATTCCATCATTCAAAAGTTTCTACAAAAAAAAAAAGCCAAATTACATTGTAAACATCATTTCACCTCAATTTATATTACAAGATACTACATGAAGATATGGCTTCTACCATTCAACCAAAAATTCTATAAGAAAGCAAAGGCCATTCTCCATTATTTATAAATGGGCATCCTGCATTCTTCAAGTCTTCTTCAAGGCCTCCACATATATGTTATTCAACCAAAACCTACATAAACAAAATACATCACTAAATCAGTCCCTGCAACAATAATGGAAAAGACTCTCATGGCTTGACATTCATGTTCAGATATAATTCAAGTTCCCTGTTTCCAGCTCAGGATAAGGACTGACTCAAGCAGATTTTCCATAACCTGCTGGCCCTGCAACTATCATCCATGCTACATTCAAACCAACACCAAAATCACAATACAATACATCCATACAGCCAGTAATTTTTCTATCAATCAACACACTAATTTTCAACATCTTTTCCTAACCATTCACTAACAGTTCTCAGCCTATTTCCAATTAAACATCTTACTAACATTTTCGTAATTTATTTTATAACTTATCACCCTAACTGTTTTTTATAACTAACTAACTAACTAACAGTTTTATCCTATATAACCAACCATAACTAACAATAACCACCTGTAACTAACTTACAAGCATCTTGTAAAAGAAAATCAGAAGAAAAAACTAACCTTTTGGCCAAGACTTCTTCATCCCTAACGGAATTCTCAGCTTCAACCTCTATATAACCTTCAATCCCCAACTTCTCAAGAGAACCTTCACCATTTTCTTCCTCTCTTCACTTCCATTCATCCCTCTTCAACATTCTTCATCTTCTTCTCTTCCTTCAATCATTTCCCATCACTCACCACGCCATTCATCACTCCTCCACTACTTCATTCATCTTCATTCAATCTCCACAATCACACTTCAATTCTATCACTCAGCTTCATCTTCATACCACCAATTGCAATCAACATACTCAAACGGACTCTCCCTTTTTTCAGATTAAAGACACATATCAGAACCGGCAAAAACTATCATCTAGAACCATTTCGGCAAAAAATTATACAAGGCAACTCACCTGGAAACTATCGATCCTCCCTGCAAGATTCTTCGTATCTTCATCGTCTTCAACAAGTTTCTGCAGAGGCACGCATCATTTTCGTGTTTCTGATCCGAGCTCATCTTCATAACCAGCTCATCTTCGATTTAGCTTCACGGCAGAGTTTCAACCTGAAGCGCAACAACGTTCCTCATCACCACCGCGAATCGTGGACGAAGAGAAAAAGATGAATACGAAGAAGCGAGGGTGAGAGGCGAACGAGAGCGAAGGAGATGTTTGGGTGTGGTGGTCGAAAGGCGAGTGGCGGAGTTTCTGTTCGGAGAAACGAATTCTCCGGCGCTGCATTGACGGTGAAGAGGAGATCTCATCTGATCTGATTTCAATTCACAAGTAACGTAACCCTAAACCCTCTTTCTATTGTTCTTATGATTTAATATATTTAATTAGCCTAAGATTTGAATAATTAACATTTAACTTGATTAATATGAATCAATATGCATAATTGATATTTAATTGAATAATCATTAAACAAAAATATGAATCTTAATTAGTATTAATGATATTGGAAATCTGGTAATCTTGTGCTAAAGATCTGATAATTGGATCAATACAATCATCTGGGCCACGAAGTGCTAACCTCACCCCCCATGAGGCCCATACACACCAATTTTGTGTGTGCTGAATAAACATGAACAAAAAACAAACTCTGTTGGGCCAACCTTCCGGGACCTGCGCTTTCTATCTCCCTGCACCATCAATTCATTTTGCACCCCCTGGTTCTTTCATTTTGTTATTTAGATTAATTAGTTTTTTACTATTTTCTTTGAGTAATTAAATTGCTAATTTTTCTTACTAATCCTTAGACTTTAATACATAATTTTGACATAAAAAATGATCATAAAAATATTAGGTTAGGCTAATTTTCTTTTAATTCTTTTTGCTTAGGTTAGAATTCAATTTTCACATAAAAATACTCACAAAATAAATAGTATCTTTTAATTCATGTTAGTGCTATATTTTGAACCATTTGTTTTCATGTTTTGTGCTATACTTTCAAGTCATTCTTTTAGTCATTTTTGCACTAATTTTGTATCATTGTTTACTTGTAATTTCTACTTGTAATTGTGATCTCACTTGTACATAACCTTAGGCAAATCCTATAATTTTAGGTAGACTTTAATTTGACAATTTAGGACTTAGAATCATCTTTTAGTTCATATTAGATTAGGTTCTTTTCCTTTTTCTTTTCAACTTTAAAACATTAATAAAGGACGACGCGAATCATGCTAATACCTTTTTTAGTGTGAAAGAAATGATTGGGGCGTAGGCCCCGATGTATGTTCTTTCCCACTTAGAGGAAGAGAAATGATTGAGGCGTAGGCCTCGGTGTATTTCTTAACCGTTATTTAGAGAAACGATTGTGGCGTAGGCCTCAATGTGCATTATCTAATTATTCAAAAAAACTGTATTTCTTAACCAATATTTAGAGAAACGATTGTGGCGTAGGCCTCGATGTGCATTCTCTAAATATTCAAAAACTGTATTTCATTTAGAGAAACGATTGTGGCGTAGGCCTCGATGTGCATTCTCTAAATATTCGAAAAAAACTCTTTTAAGGCATGATTCAAGTCACAAATTAATTTCCCTTAAAAGACACCCAACCAAAAATATTTCAAAATATCTAATAAAGGCTTAAACCTAAACAAAGTAAGGAAGTGATGCGAAGCCTTGTAGTGGGTTTTTGTCCATCATGGAATTACACCTAAAAAATACAAACCAATTTTATCTCTTCTCTCTCTTACCTCCGAGGCATTCTTTCTCTTGCCTTCAGGGCATTCTTCCTCCTAATCGGACACGTTATTTCCGCTCCATTCCCAGCTTAAGACTCCAGAGGTCGAGCAGCGGAGTGCGAATGTAACTGTTCAACTAAAAAACACAAAAACAAACAAAAACTAAACAGCCGAACTACGGCGCTCTGATTCCTGAAAAAGGATACGTAGGCATTGGGTCGCGGGGCCTGAGCGAGCACAATTATTTATAACCCTTATTTTCCCCGTGTTTCTTTTTCTTTCATTTGCATGCATTCCCTTTGTATCGAGCTCTAGATTTATAAGTAACACACCCTTTAGATAGCAACAAACATAGGCGGATACCATCGAGTACGATGGGCGTGAGGGGTGCTAGCACCTTCCCCTTGCGTAACCGACTCCCGTGCCCTATCTCTGGTCGAAAGACCTCGTTCTTATTCATTTTAGGTTTGCTGACGTTCCTTTCCTCTTAGGATAGATATGTTAGTGGCGACTCTGTTGTTCATCATTTCGCGAGCGTGCGACACCTGGCGACTCTGCTGGGGATGACCTAAGCAAGTCGATCCTAGCCTTTGTTTGTTTATTTACTGGGTGTTTACTTGTTTTATGTCTATACCTTGTATATATGTTTGCATGCTTATTCTTTGCCTGCATATCATGTTTATTTCTGTTTGCACATCATGCATATGGATTATATTTTGTGTTCCCTGGGGTCTTCTGTTCTGTTTTGCAGGTGGGGGGTTTGTATGAGGTAAAAGGCCCACTACCCAGGCCAGTGACACATAGGATTAGCGTGGATGCTCATGTTGACTCCCGTGGCCCTTGCTACGATCGAGTTCAACATGGGGTACCACAACTGGGCGAGGTTCTTTCATGGAACACTGTGTCTGGCACCCTTGCTGCCTCAAACACTTTGTACCCCATGGGAACTGTAGACCCTAGTGACCATTAGGGACCACTTGTCCGTGTCTAGACTACATACCCGTGAGATTGGGGTGGGACAGGAAACTTGACCTCCATCATACCCGGATTTCTGCTATTCAATAAAAGACGTCGAACCTTTGATACTGGGACATTTGACTTATATAGAAGTTCTACATCAGTTATCTATCAGAATCAACGTCGAACCTCTGAATCTGGAGGGTTCGACCATCTTTGACTTATGCACAAGCTATTTATCCAGAGAGCAACGTCGAACCTCTGAATCTGGAGGATTCGACCATATCTTATTGACCATGAGAAGTTGTTATCCAAAAGGCCTTGATCCTTGATCCCGATTTATGATACATTTGCATCTTCATTAACATTTTTGCATTCCTGCATGTGCATCCATGGTTATCAAGACTCTTACCACTCTTTCTCTCCATCAGATCAGTCAAGACGATTCCTCCACACCGATATCTGACAAGAGCTCACAGAAGAAGAATCATGGAGAACTATGAACAAGATCAAGCTGCCATTAGAGAAGAGATGGATCAAATGAAAACTAAGGTCGATGCTATCCTGGAAGCTATCCAAGCCTTGCGAACTGAAAGGGTTCCTGCTACACAAGAGATTCCCGTTGTTGGTAACCAAGCTGCTGCTAGCCAACTTGAGGTCGTTCCACCTTCTTCTACTCCATTTGAGTTCCAAACAAGGACTAATGCTACTCTTGGGATGCCATTCAACTTCATGACTGTTGATACCCTTGGAGCTCCAAACCAAGGTGGGACTATACCCGTGACTTCTGGAGCAATGACTATGGCTGATCCCGTCTTCCCATTCCCTGTGCCACCTTCTCAAACAGAGATTCCTATTCCTGCTTTCTGTGGTACTCGTTCTGCTAATCCAGAAATGCAAACAATACCAACTGCTGAAAGAGCTCGACCCGTTGAGAAATCTGCCGAGAAGTACAAAATCCTTGAGGAAAGAATTCGAGCCATTGAAGGATTTAGTGCATATGGGATGGATGCTGAGGATATGTGTCTAGTTCCTAATCTGGTTGTCCCTCCTAAGTTCAAGACTCCCGACTTCCAGAAGTACAAGGGTTTGAGCTGTCCGAAGAGCCATATCATCATGTATTGTCGTAAGATGGCTTCTCACATCCACAACGACTCATTGCTCATTCACTGCTTCCAAGATAGCTTATCTGGGGCATCTCTGAACTGGTATATGAATCTGGAGCGTAATAGAATCCGATCTTGGAAGGATTTGTCTGATGCTTTCCTCAAGCAATATCAGTATAACATTGACATGGCACCGACTAGGTTGCAACTTCAAAATCAAGTGCAAAGGACCAATGAGACATTCAAAGAGTATGCTCAAAGGTGGAGAGAAATGGCTGCTCAAGTGAATCCACCACTTTCTGAATCCGAACTGGTTGACATGTTCATGAACACTCTTCAAGGACATTACTATGAGAGTATGGTTGGTAGTGTTTCTTCTGGTTTCTCCGATCTAGTCAGGATTGGTGAAAGAATTGAGAATGGTTTGAAAATTGGTAAGATCCAGAATCCCGCCAATGCTGCTGCTGCAAACCAATATGGGTACAAGAAACCTCAGGGTAACTTTGTCAAGAAGAAAGAAGGCGAGACCAGTGCCACCTATGCTCAAGATCAAGCTCCTTGCTATCAAGTGGCCGCCACCGCCCCTCAAGCTTATGTGGCACCTGTTGGTCAACAACCTTGGGTCCCTTATCAACAATATGTCCAACAACAACAACAAGGTTTCCAACAACAAGGTTATCAGCAGAGACAAGGTCAACAGAGGCAGAATAGGCCTAAAAGGGTGTATGATCGTGTACCAATGACCTATAGCCAACTTCTCGCCGCCTTGCTTGATCAAAAACTGATTCAATTAGCTGAAGCGAGGCCTCCTCCTGATCCTCTCCCTACAAATTACAAGATTAATGCCAAGTGTGAATTCCACTCTGGAGGATCTGGTCACACCACTAAAGAGTGCAGAGTTCTCAAAGACAAGGTTCAGGATCTGCTTGATGCAAAGGAGATTACATTCACACCTGCGGCACCTAATGTGGTCAACAATCCCATGCCACCTCACAATGGAGCTTCCACCAGTGGAACATGAAGACTTTCATGTTTGTCAGAAAACATTTCATTTGCATTAGAATAAGGCCAAACTTGCCATTGTATAGATTTCTTTAGTATTTTCAATTGTACTACTTTTGTTGTTATCAAGTACTATCCATTGTAAGAAACTCATTCTGTTTGAATAAATAAAAATGTAATATACATTTTTTCTCAAATCATTTCATCTTTGTCATTATGTTCATTGATACTTCACTCATTTGTCTTAAGCAACTAAAAAAGGAGAATGATGAAAATCAAAAACACATGAATCACTAATTGTATGCCTTTGGAACAAGATCCTGCTGACGATGTACAGGCATTGTTTCCATTCCTAAACACCGGAGTTATAAGGAAGTGAAACCCTCGTCAACCCCTTTGAGCCTAAGGAGTAGTAGTTTCTTTCAAAAATACAAAACCCTCAATCTTAACCAGGGGCAGGGTAGTCTTCAGTTAGTGCGACCGAGCGCTCAACTTTCAGGTATTCCATCAGAGGATCAATCATATCTCACAACAAAAGAAGAAAAGCACAATCCACAATGGATGTCTCTCATTCATTAAGAAGAAGGCAGTCACAACCTTTTCATCAAGTCAATCACAAAAGTCATACAACTTGTTCCCGAATGAGACAAAAAAAAAAGAATGAAAAGAAAGTTATGAATCATGATAAAAAAAAAGAAAGAAACAATAGCCCGCTAAGTCAAAAAGAAAGAAAAGCTTTGAATCAAATGACTTAGGCAAAAATTAGGGCATATCCCGCTGGACAACGGAAACCAAATCCAAAAGAAACTTTTTGTCCAAGCAAAAGTTAAGGATAGCAAAAGGCAAATGCAAAACGAAAATCCTCCAAGGGACAAGTTGTTATAATCATCAACGAAAGCACCAAAGGGTGACTGCCACCTCCATCAAAGCCATAAAGGATCCTCATCCATCACAACCCTACCTGAAAGGTGAACACTCGTGTCAAACTAACTGAACGTAGGACTGGAGAACATCACGAAGAGGGGTGGGTTAAGTAGAACTTGAGCCTTTATCCTTTGTTTCTTAAACCGTGAACCCGACCACGTTACAACCCTCAAAAGTCCTAATTGAAGTAGGGTTCGTTCTGAAAGCATACAAACTGTGAAATCATGTCAAAACTGACTCCTAATGTTGCTTGTCACTTGTGTTAGTATCAGTACAACATTTCGACAAATAAAAACTTTTCTTTGAGATTAACATGTGCATCGCATTCTCATTATCTTTCAAAACAGAATCATCTCTAATATGAAAGTAAGTGCTTGATACCAAGGAAAGTTCAACATTGAAATTCCATCGAGTAGTCTTACAAGGGCTAAGGTTGGTCATCCGCTGAGCAAATATCTAAAGAATCCATTAAGTGGAAGAGTTCCTTTCAATCTGGGGCATTCATCCCATGATCAACACTGGGGCAGACCATTGCAAATCTCCATGATTCAAGCATATCAAAGTTCTTATCTCAAAAGATCCTACAAGCTGGGGCAAGCTAGTAACAATTCATCTCTTCATCTTCAATCAAGTGTCAGATATCGAGATAGGTGTCGAGGAGTCAAATCAAACACCTCACCTTCACAAATTCTATCCTTCAAGCAATGACCTTTCCACAAAGGCATCCTCCATCCACTCCTTGTATCTTGGAAACAATCATTTCATTCATAATCATACATACATCATGCATATCATTGCATTTTCATAATCATTTCTCCTGCATGATCCAATCATCAACCAATCAGGGGCATCCACCCCACCTTGATTCTCAAACAGAATTTCAGAACTCCACCTACTCTATTCCACGCAAAGCAGAAACCCTGAACAGTCCATCAGTACACTGCATATAGAAATCATTGCATCGCACCTTCATAAGTGCATAAAATAAACCAAACATTTGCATGTGAAGCATAAGCCAAGTTACTCATCAGATGAGGTCCCTACAAAGCATTCAATTGATATTCCACTGGATCACTCAGAGTTACCATTGTGGTGTCATCTTCCAAAGTCAACCATGTTCATCTTTCCTCAACCCAGAGTTGATGTTTTGTGTTCAACCCAGAGTTGATCTTTCTTTCATCTTTTAACTCCGAGTTAATTATCTTTTCCCACTCAACCCAGAGTTGACGGTTATCCTTATTTCAACCCAAAGTTGATAATTTCCTTTCCCCACTCAACCCAGAGTTGACGGTTATCTTTTGTCTTTTCCCACTCAACCCAGAGTTGACGGTTATCCTTTGTTCAATCCAGAATTGATTATCCTTTTCCCACTCAACCCAGAGTTGACGGTTATCTTTTGTCTTTTCCCAATCAACCTAGAGTTGACGGTTATCTTTTATTCAACCCAGAGTTGATCTCTTTCCCACTCAACCCAGAGTTGACGGTTATCTTTTATTCAACCCAGAGTTGATCTCTTTTCCACTCAACCCAGAGTTGACGATTACTTCTTTCTCAACCCAGAGTTGACGGTTATCTTTTTGTTCAACCCAGAGTTGATCCTTTCCTTTTCCCACTCAACCCAGAGTTGACGGATATTTCTTCTCATTTCCCACTCAACCCAGAGTTGACGGTTTTCTATTATCTTCTTCCCACTCAACCCAGAGTTGACGGTTATCATTTGTCTTTCCCACTCAACCCAGAGTTGACGGTTATCTCTTGTCTTTCCCACTCAACCCAGAGTTGACGGTTATCATTTACCTTTTCCCTCTCAACCTAGAGTTGACGGTTATCATTTACCTTTTCCCTCTCAACCCAGAGTTGACGGTTATCTTCTTTCTTTCCCACTCAACCCAGAGTTGACGGTTATTCCTAATCGTTCATCTTTCCTCTTTCAACCCAGAGTTGAATTACCTTCTCTCAACCTAGAGTTGATGTCCATCTCTTGTTTTTCAACCCAGAGTTGATGTTCTTACTTTCCGTTCTCGACCCAGAGTTGATATTTATCTCTTATCCAACCCCGAGTGACTTCCCTTTATTCCTCAACCCAGAGTTGACCCACTTTTCTTTTAACCCAGAGTTGATGTTCATTTCATTTCTAACCCAGAGTTAATTTGATCAATCCAGAATTGATACATTATTCCTCAGTGGAGTTGACACCATCTTTTCCCCAGTGGATCCTATCTCTCATCAGGCAAATTTTCAGGTTCACTTGGTATTTAATCTTCTTCTACCTTGATTGCTCGAAAGGCTAGCGCCAATCTCACCTTCAGGTTTAAGATGATTAAATAGGGGCAGCTGTTGCACCCCAAAATTTGCCCATCCATTTTTCTACTAACTGGCTTACTGTTTTTTAACTTCACTTGCTTTTTAGGCCATTTACACATCATGCATTCATCAAAAATAATATTGGTTCATTAAATCAGTGGTGATGGATTGAAGACATCAATTGGATCAGGGTTTATTTCCATATTTATTTAGTAATCAAGAGGATTTTTCTTATGGAGTTCGGATATAAGTATTTGGTACACTACTTAGATTATATGTTATGGTGCTCATCTAAGTTGGCAAAGGAGGAGAAAATGTGAATTTTAAAGTATCACTAATTGGAGGGAAAGGAGGTAATTCAAATCCTATTTGAAAATGTGAAGAAAAAAAAATCATTAGATTTCAAATTTCCATTACAAGTATTCAAAAGTCAGTTCTATTACAAAAAAGGAATCCATTACATACATGCTACATGAGTTATTCTGAATACGAAGATTTTCGTACTGGTTCTTTGCCATCTCTCAAAGTCCAAATTCAAGAATTAAAGAACCAATCTCATTCACTATTACTTATTACATGTCCAAGAGCAATATTCCAAACTTCATCTCATCATGATTCATTACAAGCTCCATTCAAGGTTCATTACAAGTTTTACATTACAAGGTTCAATTCCATCATTCAAAAGTTTCTACAAAAAAAAAAAAAGCCAAATTACATTGTAAACATCATTTCACCTCAATTTATATTACAAGATACTACATGAAGATATGGCTTCTACCATTCAACCAAAAATTCTATAAGAAAGCAAAGGCCATTCTCCATTATTTATAAATGGGCATCCTGCATTCTTCAAGTCTTCTTCAAGGCCTCCACATATATGTTATTCAACCAAAACCTACATAAACAAAATACATCACTAAATCAGTCCCTGCAACAATAATGGAAAAGACTCTCATGGCTTGACATTCATGTTCAGATATAATTCAAGTTCCCTGTTTCCAGCTCAGGATAAGGACTGACTCAAGCAGATTTTCCATAACCTGCTGGCCCTGCAACTATCATCCATGCTACATTCAAACCAACATCAAAATCACAATACAATACATCCATACAGCCAGTAATTTTTCTATTCAATCAACACACTAATTTTCAACATCTTTTCCTAACCATTCACCAACAGTTCTCAGCCTATTTCCAATTAAACATCTTACTAACATTTTCGTAATTTATTTTATAACTTATCACCCTAACTGTTTTTTATAACTAACTAACTAACAGTTTTATCCTATATAACCAACCATAACTAACAATAACCACCTGTAACTAACTTACAAGCATCTTGTAAAAGAAAATCAGAAGAAAAAACTAACCTTTTGGCCAAGACTTCTTCATCCCTAACGGAATTCTCAGCTTCAACCTCTATATAACCTTCAATCCCCAACTTCTCAAGAGAACCTTCACCATTTTCTTCCTCTCTTCACTTCCATTCATCCCTCTTCAACATTCTTCATCTTCTTCTCTTCCTTCAATCATTTCCCATCACTCACCGCGCCATTCATCACTCCTCCACTACTTCATTCATCTTCATTCAATCTCCACAATCACACTTCAATTCTATCACTCAGCTTCATCTTCATACCACCAATTGCAATCAACATACTCAAACGGACTCTCCCTTTTTTCAGATTAAAGACACATATCAGAACCGGCAAAAACTATCATCCAGAACCATTTCGGCAAAAAATTATACAAGGCAACTCACCTGGAAACTATCGATCCTCCCTGCAAGATTCTTCGTATCTTCATCGTCTTCAACAAGTTTCTGCAGAGGCACGCATCATTTTCGTGTTTCTGATCCGAGCTCATCTTCATAACCAACTCATCTTCGATTTAGCTTCACGGCAGAGTTTCAACCTGAAGCGTAACAACGTTCCTCATCACCACCGCGAATCGTGGACGAAGAGAAAAAGATGAATACGAAGAAGCGAGGGTGAGAGGCGAACGAGAGCGAAGGAGATGTTTGGGTGTGGTGGTCGAAAGGCGAGTGGCGGAGTTTCTGTTCGGAGAAACGAATTCTCCGGCGCCGCATTGACAGTGAAGAGGAGATCTCATCTGATCTGATTTCAATTCACAAGTAACGTAACCCTAAACCCTCTTTCTATTGTTCTTATGATTTAATATATTTAATTAGCCTAAGATTTGAATAATTAACATTTAACTTGATTAATATGAATCAATATGCATAATTGATATTTAATTGAATAATCATTAAACAAAAATATGAATCTTAATTAGTATTAATGATATTGGAAATCTGGTAATCTAGTGCTAAAGATCTGATAATTGGATCAATACAATCATCTGGGCCACGAAGTGCTAACCTCACCCCCCATGAGGCCCATACACACCAATTTTGTGTGTGCTGAATAAACATGAACAAAAAACAAACTCTGTTGGGCCAACCTTCTGGGACCTGCGCTTTCTATCTCCCTGCACCATCAATTCATTTTGCACCCCCTGGTTCTTTCATTTTGTTATTTAGATTAATTAGTTTTTTACTATTTTCTTTGAGTAATTAAATTGCTAATTTTTCTTACTAATCCTTAGACTTTAATACATAATTTTGACATAAAAAATGATCATAAAAATATTAGGTTAGGCTAATTTTCTTTTAATTCTTTTTGCTTAGGTTAGAATTCAATTTTCACATAAAAATACTCACAAAATAAATAGTATCTTTTAATTCATGTTAGTGCTATATTTTGAACCATTTGTTTTCATGTTTTGTGCTATACTTTCAAGTCATTCTTTTAGTCATTTTTGCACTAATTTTGTATCATTGTTTACTTGTAATTTCTACTTGTAATTGTGATCTCACTTGTACATAACCTTAGGCAAATCCTATAATTTTAGGTAGACTTTAATTTGACAATTTAGGACTTAGATTCATCTTTTAGTTCATATTAGATTAGGTTCTTTTCCTTTTTCTTTTCAACTTTAAAATATTAATAAAGGACGACGCGAATCATGCTAATACCTTTTTTAGTGTGAAAGAAATGATTGGGGCGTAGGCCCCGATGTATGTTCTTTCCCACTTAGCGGAAGAGAAATGATTGAGGCGTAGGCCTCGGTGTATTTCTTAACCGTTATTTAGAGAAACGATTGTGGCGTAGGCCTCAATGTGCATTATCTAATTATTCAAAAAAAACTGTATTTCTTAACCAATATTTAGAGAAACGATTGTGGCGTAGGCCTCGATGTGCATTCTCTAAATATTCAAAAACTGTATTTCATTTAGAGAAACGATTGTGGCGTAGGCCTCGATGTGCATTCTCTAAATATTCGAAAAAAACTCTTTTAAGGCATGATTCAAGTCACAAATTAATTTCCCTTAAAAGACACCCAACCAAAAATATTTCAAAATATCTAATAAAGGCTTAAACCTAAACAAAGTAAGGAAGTGATGCGAAGCCTTGTAGTGGGTTTTTGTCCATCATGGAATTACACCTAAAAAATACAAACCAATTTTATCTCTTCTCTCTCTTACCTCCGAGGCATTCTTTCTCTTGCCTTCAGGGCATTCTTCCTCCTAATCGGACACGTTATTTCCGCTCCATTCCCAGCTTAAGACTCCAGAGGTCGAGCAGCGGAGTGCGAATGTAACTGTTCAACTAAAAAACACAAAAACAAACAAAAACTAAACAGCCGAACTACGGCGCTCGGATTCCTGAAAAAGGATACGTAGGCATTGGGTCGCGGGGCCTGAGCGAGCACAATTATTTATAACCCTTATTTTCCCCGTGTTTCTTTTTCTTTCATTTGCATGCATTCCCTTTGTATCGAGCTCTAGATTTATAAGTAACACACCCTTTAGATAGCAACAAACATAGGCGGATACCATCGAGTACGATGGGCGTGAGGGGTGCTAGCACCTTCCCCTTGCGTAACCGACTCCCGTGCCCTATCTCTGGTCGAAAGACCTCGTTCTTATTCATTTTAGGTTTGCTGACGTTCCTTTCCTCTTAGGATAGATATGTTAGTGGCGACTCTGTTGTTCATAGTTTCGTGAGCGTGCAACACTCGTATGTGTCATTCTTTCGATACTCGTCTGTATCTCCTTTTGATTGTCGTATGTGTCATTCTTTCGATACTCGTCTGTATCTCCTTTTGATGCTCGTATGTGTCATTCTTTCGATACTCGTCTGTATCTCCTTTTGATGCTCGTATGTGTCATTCTTTCGATACTCGTCTGTATCTCCTTTTGATGCTCGTATGTGTCATTCTTTCGATACTCGTCTATATCTCCTTTTGATGCTCGTATGTGTCATTCTTTCGATACCCATCTGTATCTCCTTTTGATGCTCGTATGTGTCATTCTTTCGATACTCGTCTGTATCTCCTTTTGATGCTCGTATGTGTCATTCTTTCGATACTCGTCTGTATCTCCTTTTGATGCTCGTATGTGTCATTCTTTCGATACCCGTCTGTATCTCCTTTTGATGCTCGTATGTGTCATTCTTTCGATACTCGTCTGTATCTCCTTTTGATGCTCGTATGTGTCATTCTTTCGATACCCGTCTGTATCTCCTTTTGATGCTCGTATGTGTCATTCTTTCGATACCCGTCTGTATCTCCTTTTGATGCTCGTATGTGTCATTCTTTCGATACCCGTCTGTATCTCCTTTTGATGCTCGTATGTGTCATTCTTTCGATACTCGTCTGTATCTCCTTTTGATGCTCGTATGTGTCATTCTTTCGATACTCGTCTGTATCTCCTTTTGATGCTCGTATGTGTCATTCTTTCGATACTCGTCTGTATCTCCTTTTGATGCTCGTATGTGTCACTTTTCGATACTCGTCTGTATCTCTTTTAATGCTCGTATGTGTCATTCTTTCGATACTCGTATGTATCTCCTTTTGATGCTCGTATGTGTCATTCTTTCGATACTCGTCTGTATCTCCTTTTGATGCTCGTATGTGTCATTCTTTCGATACTCGTCTGTATCTCCTTTTGATGCTCGTATGTGTCATTCTTTCGATACTCGTCTGTATCTCTTTTGATGCTCGTATGTGTCATTCTTTCGATACTCGTCTGTATCTTCTTTTTGATGCTCGTATGTGTCATTCTTTCGATACTCGTCTGTATCTCTTTTGATGCTCGTATGTGTCATTCTGTCGATACTCGTCTGTATCTTCTTTTTGATGCTCGTATGTGTCATTCTTTCGATACTCGTCTGTATCTCCCTTTTGATGCTCGTATGTGTCATTCTGTCGATACTCGTATGTATCTCCTTTAAAAACACTTGTCTATCTTACCTTCCCACCAGACATACTTCTGCTTCGACCACTTCCCTGTAGTAAACATTTCCTTTGAGAACCGTGTATTGGCACCTTGGGCTACGTTACAAGCTCTCACCATTCATCCAATGACTCACTGTAAATATTTCCATCAGAAAAACAAAAATTCTCTTTCCCCAGCAGATATCAAAACAAAAATAAAGGAATAAAAACCACTCCATCTCCTCGGGACAAATTTGTGGTCTTCGGTATTTAATCTTCTTCTACTTCGAATGTTCGAAAGGCTGGCGCCAATCTCACCTTCAAGTATAAGACGATTAAATAGGGGCAGCTGTCATACCCCAAATTTGTCCTACCCTTTAACTTCTAACTGGCCTAGGCTTTGCATTCATGTACATACATCACTTAGGTCATAATCCATACCCATGCATGCATATCATTGGTATCAACCAAAGACCAGCAGGAAAGAACTTTTGTGGCAAAGTATCGATTGAAGGGTACAAGCTTGAAAATCATCTGGTTCCTTAAATCAGGGTTTCTTTGACCAAAGTCAACCAGTTGACGTTCTGGTCAACAGTTAATCAGGAATGGTTCCTATGTGTGAAAAGCTTCTCATACTGACGAGGAGGATGTGTCTGTTTGCCTGGATTTGACTGGAGGAGATTTAATCGGGAATTTCATCAATAGTCGGAAAAATCAGAACAGATGACTTTTGGGTCAAAATCAGAAGAATTATTCAAATATTGACTTTTGGTGGAAAATTAATCAAGAAAAGTCAAAGAATGGATAAAATCGGGAGTTCGACAAAAAGTTGCAAAAATAGCAAAAAGACAAGTTTACAACACTTAGAAAATTTTTTGATGCTTTAAATCTTGTTGAGCAGTCCACTTCAGCACTAGATTACACGTGGCAAATGGCATTTTTTGGAGAAACTCCCAACATCAAAGTTGTTCTTCTCATGGAGGAGAACAACTTTGTGGTTGGACACTTTTTCATTTGAAGCTTGTATGAAGAGTTAAGGTTGATTGAAGTTGCTGAAAAGTCATTTAAACCAAGTCATAACCCAAGTCACAAGTCAGGTTGTGACCTGGCATTTTAACAAACACATGGCATGCCAAATCTCCAGCTATTTTTAGAGCTTTACAAAAGTGCCATGAATGCAAACTTGGTATCATTTTCTTCTCTGCCATCTCCTCTATCCATTTAAACAAGAATTGGGACAATTGAACAAATATTGAGTGAGATGCAAGCTTTCAAAGTTGTGTCCCAACACTGGCCAAACACAGCATGCAGCCAAGGCAGATTCTTAAGGCACACGCATGCATTTCAGCAAACACATGGTGTGCCGAATGTCATTGCCTTTTTCTTCCCCCACAAGTCACCATTTTGAACAAGCTTGATTCTAGGCCAATCCTTGCCATGCCCTCTTTACATTGATCCAAAATTCACAACAATCGAGTAAGTGAGGAGCAAGATAGAGGGACTCAAAGTGTCACTCTCACAAAGTCATATTCTGACTATGCACACGAGCCCAAAGCTAAGGCATGCGTACGAGACTCCAGCAGTGTTGACAACATGAGTTCATGATCATTTTTCTCCCATTTTCAGATGACAATTCAAGATCCTTCAAACAGCAAATCTCATGTATTCCACCCCCTCTTCCATTTGAGCCAGAAAGTGAGTCATATGAAGGACCATGGCTTGAGATATGAGCACTCAAAGTGAGGCGCATGAAGTGTTATTGGCATTGGCCCAAAGATTCATTGCTGCAGCATATGCATAAAGTTATTCCACAATAACATCACATTGCCATTGCTAACCATGCAAATACCACATACATTGAAAGCTTGCAGGAAATTTACTCCATGTGGTACACTTGTTCCCTAAGCATGTAAAACTACGCATCACAAACATACACACCAAAGCAAGTCCCACATTCAAGAAATGCAAAAGAATATGCTGTCAATCACACTCTAGGCTCCATATATAAAAGAAGCTGCAGCCACCATTCCCACACACATTCATTCTCACCACACCCTCACTTCACATTCACGATTCACTCCCTCCATATTCTCTTCTCCCTTCCTCTCACTTTCACTCGTTTTCTCTCCACATTCTCTCCATACCTCAGTTCACTCTCTCCTCCTCCATCTGAGTTTGTTACGAATCGTAACAAACTCCGGCCACCGCAACTGTCACCTCCCTAGCCTTAACCACCATAACAGAATCAACCGTCATCTTCATCACCATTGAACTATCACCTTCACAGCAATGCTAACCAATTCCATTATCATCTTCATCAATCACCTTGAGCTTATTTCTTGAAAGGTTCACGTGGCCTACACCAATCATCACCGCCGCCAAGAATCGAGCAGCAAGTCGAGTTTTTCTTATTTCTATTGGATCAAGAACTATCCAGGTAAATTCTCCGAATCCTTCTCAGCATCATTTTAGTGGTATTAGTGTTGTATTCTCGTGCCTTTCATATTCGTGATGGATGAGTTCGATTTGTGTGAAGTAATTGCTGTGAATCCGTGAGTTCCTCGAAGCTTTGATTCTGTTAGTTCTCAATGCTGTTAATTACGTGTTTGATTCTTGTGTTTAAGTCCTTTGAACGCTTAGAAGGATTTTGATACGTTTAGGATGAGTTTTGGTGGACTTTATCCACGTCATGGTTCATAGAATGTGGCTCGGTTTGCATCTTAGAGGCATGATAAAGGAAAATGGATGCTAGATTCGGGATCAGGGAAGAGAGACGAGTTGAAAGGTGGTGGCTTTTGGAATTTCTGGGCAAGGGCGTGTGTTTCCGGCGGTGGGTGACCGGAGAAGACGACCGGAGCCCTAACTCCGGCCGGCGTCTCTGTGTGTCTGCATGTTTTCCATGGGGTGGCTGACGTGGCGACGCGCCACTGGCCTGTTTCACACTCTTTTTCTTCCTTTTGTCTTACTTCATTCATTTATTCACTGCGTGGCAGATGCTCATTGGCCCAAGGATTCAATTTTGTCTTATTCAACTTAAACTCCAAATGACCAATTGATGTTAATGCTGCATACTTTCATGTCACGTTCTATTAATAAAAACCATATGCTAATAATTGCATGCTGAGACATATAAAAAATAATGAGAATAAATGGAATAGATAGTGTAGCATTGGGCCACACGCTTGGGCCTGGAGAGGGTTTCTGAATCACACTCCCCATTTGCTAATGCACACGCGCTTCTGGATTGGGCCTTAGTGCCAGACTGTTATCTCCACCCCCCGGTTTCTAGCCCAGTCTTTGCTATAGCTACATTTTAGTTCATAATGACAATTACTTGTGCACCCCCTTTGCTGCCAATAAAAACAATAATAAATAGATTTTCTTTTAATTCTTTGTTGCTATTAATTCATTTTTTTCTTAAATAAAAATAACAAAAGCATTTTCTATCCAATTAGAATTTTTTTGAAATATTATTTTCTTTTAATTGTTTTTAATTGTTACTTCTTTTCACTTGTAATTGGTTGATCAAGAATAAAAATGATAGTACTTTTAATCCACTTTTGTGCTATATTTTGACTTGTTCTTTTTCATGCTATTTTCAATATTCTACTTAGTACTTTACTTTTCATGTTTCTTTTAAATCCTAACCTTAGGTAGAAACCATGATAATATTAGGTAGAAATTCCCACTCATATTAGGCTAGTTTCTTTTTCTTTACAACTCTAATCCACCTAATAAATAGCAAAATAAAATCCCCTTTAAAAAATACAAAGAAAATACTTAAAACATTAATAAAAAAGTGAAAATCATTAAAAAGGGAATGGAAGCTTGAATCTCCCTTGCTTTAGGGAATCATTCGAGTGCTTGGATCCCCCTTGCTTTAGGGAACCATTCGGGCGTAAGTTCCCACATTCTAAAAGACACAAACCAAAGAGTAACTCGAGTTTCCCTTGCCTTAGGGATTTCCTCGAAACACTCAAACTCTCTCTCTCTTCTCTCCTTTCTTAAGGGCATTGTTATCTCCGCTCCATTGCATCCTAGGTCGATCCCTTATGCAAGAGCGCGAGCGTTAACGCCGCCCAACTAAAAAACACAAAAACAAACAAAAAATCTTGAGCCAAACTACGGCGCTCTGATTCCTGAAAAGGATACGTAGGCATCAAGTCGCGGGGCTTGAACGAGCACATTTGTAAATATCCCTTCTTTTCCCCGTATTTTCTTTTGCATTCATTCGCATATAGGTAGACATAGTACACACCCTTTAGATAGAAACAAACATAGGTGGATACCATCGAGTACGATGGGCGCGAGCGTGTTAATACCTTCCCCTTGCGTAACCGACTCCCGTACCTTGATTCTCTGGTCGCAAGACCCTGTTCTTTCCTTTGTTAGGTTTTCTGATATTCCTTTCCCTTATGGGATAAATATATTGGTGGCAACTCTGTTCATTTTTCGCGAGCGTGCGATGTAACCAATTTTGTGAAAGTTTTTAGGTCAATCCCTTTAGCAAAAGATCCTGAATTGTACTACGCCTGGCTAGCAAGGGTAGAAAAACAAAAGGCCTCTTTCTGGAAATAACTGGGGATTTATGACTTAATCCAACTATCCAAAACAGGTTTAGAATACAACCAAACCATGTTAGTAGCATCAGTTCATTTCTGGGATGCTTCCCATAACACTTTCCATCTTCCATGTGGAATGGTCACCCCTACTCTTTTCGACATAACTGCTATCACGGGGCTTCGACCAACCGGAGAAACCTTTGACTCCAATGTGATGGATACTGACACCATCAACTTTAACGAAGTAACAGTTACTTACACTGCTTTCATTCAACAATATCATGACGAAACTAATGAAGTAGTCTCGGATGAAGAGCATATTGCTTTTCTAGCATTATGGCTCTCGAGGTGTGTTTTCTGTTCTAGGTCCATACAGGTGGCAAAGAGGTATCTTTGTATGGCCAATCAGCTACATGCTGGGACACAACTAAACCTAAGCCAGTTAATTCTAGGATTTCTCTATGAAAATCTAGGTGAAGCAACAGACCTTGTTAAGAACTATAAAACAGGATCCCTGCTTTTTGCTGGTCCCTTCTGGTTGTTGCAACTATGGCTCAATGCTACTTTTGAAGCTCATCTCCCATTTCGAGGTGTTGTGAATGAAGAAGATCCGAACATCAAAAATTGAGCTGTAGAAGGAACTAGGTTGGCTCTGCTAACCCCAAAAGAAGAAACTGGGAAGCTTCGCGAACACTTTTTTAGCATATCTTCTGTCTTCGTGCGGTTACATAAACTACTTCGAAATTCAAATCATCCCGCCTGAATCTTCTTTCGACGCGTGGCAACATAATCAAAATCAAGAATACCACGAAAATACGCTAAGCGTCAGTACTATGCATATTTCGTAAAAAACGTTTAAGTCCCCAAAGACAATTCCTTTCGAATTTAGCTTCAGTGCTAACTGTCTCCGTTCCAACTTAAACCATCACTTTCGAACATGGCCATCAGTAGCCATTTTTGATCTCAAAAGATGGTCATCAGTAACCATCTTCCTTCGAATTTCAAACCTTCGAAGGATATTCTTCCCAAACAAAATCTTCAGCTAACAGTATTATCTTAGAAAACTGAGAAGGGACCCTGATAGAAGTATCACTTTCCCTGTCTTTTCCCACCTCCAACAACCAAGCAGAATACGAGGCACTGCTCGCAGGATTGCGTCTTGCCGACGACCTCGAAGATGAGGAGATCAAAGTATTCACCGACTCCCAACTAGTAGCATCCCATATCTCGGGTGAATATCAAGTCAAGAGCGACCATCTCGCCGAATAGCTAAGTCTGGTGCGCAAGAGAATGGCCCGGTTCAAGAACGCCAAAGTAAGGCATATTCCGAGAGAACACAATGCCCGGGCAAATGTTCTATCAAAATTAGCCAGCACAAAGAAAAAGAGCGGTAACAAGTCTGTGATCCAAGAAATATTACCCAGACCCAGCACTGAATCTCCGACCGGAATGATGCACGTAAACGCAATCAGAGACGCGTCCTGCTGGATGACCCCAGTATACAACTATCTAACGAATGAACTCCTGCCAGATGATCCTAAGGAAGCCGCCATTATCAGAAGAAGGGCTTGCTCATACGTCCTGGTCGAAAATTGATTATATCAACGAGGATTCTCCATCCCCCTCCTTAAATGCGTTGACGAGGGCACGACCCCTCATGTACTTCGGGAAATACACGAAGGAATCAACTCCCAGCACCTGGGAGGGAGATCCCTCACCAGGAAAACCCTCCGGGCAGGATACTACTAGCCCACCATGCAACACGATGCAAAGGAATTTGTAAAGAGATGTGACAAATGCCAAAGTTTCGGAGACATGCACCTCGCACCCCCCAATGATCTTAAGTCCCTGTCCTCCCCCTGGCCATTTGCATGGTGGGGCATGGACCTCCTTGGACCATTCGTGACCGGGAGCAACCAAAACAAATACCTTATATTCGCCGTCGACTACTTCACTAAATGGATCGAAGCCGAACCATTGGCTAAAATCACATCCCTGAACGTACTACGTTTCTTTAAAAGAAACACCCTCGCTCGGTTCGGAGTACCCCTGGCCATCATCACCGATAACGACACCCAGTTCACCGAAAAATATTTCCACGAATTCGTCGGGAAATTAGGAACCAAAGATCACTTCACGTTGGTCGAGCATCCCCAGACAAACGGACAGGTCGAAGCCGCTAACAGAGTAATCCTAAGAGGCCTCAAAAGGAGATTGGACGAAATCAAGAAAGGATGGGTCGAGGAACTACACAGCGTCCTCTGGGCTTACCGAACCACCCCCCATTCCACTACCGGGGAGACCCCCTTCTGACTTACATACGGGACGGAGGCCGTAATCCCCATCGAGATACACGTGCCCACCAGACGTACCGAAGAGCCCCTCGAGGAGGAGACTAACAGAGAAGCCGTCTGGGAGGAACTCGATCTGGTCGAAGAAATCCAAATAGGTGCCGCTCTGCACGAAGCTTCGCTCAAGCAGAAAATCGCTTTGAGACATGACACAAAAGTCATCAGACGATAATTTGAAGTGGACAGTCTAGTTCTCAAGAGAAACCACAAAGATTCTCGCGAAGGCAAGCTAGCCGCTAATTGGGAAGGCCCCTATCGTGTCCGAGCGAAGACCGAAAACGGGGCATACTACTTAGAAAACCTACAAGGAGAATAACTCGCTTGACCTTGGAACACCGAAAAACTCAAGCAGTACTACAGCTAGGAGCCAGAGACGCTTGGAACATAGGTGCAGCCCGAGTACACGCCTAGCACCTCATAATGAAACTAAACGACAGCAGCCCGCTCCCTTAATCGAGATGACTCCTTGTCCTTCGCGGAGCACGAATGCCGAGCACCTCGTCGTAAGCAAGTACCACGACGGCAGAACACCCTGCTCGTGAAGGGATCATTCACGCCATGAGACTCGGACCTCAACACAATGAAGCCTGAGACTCACCCCCGCCAGGCACGTGTCCCCGGCTGTCGACCATAGTTCCACACACTTGGCGACCAACACGTTATAATCGAGCAAAATCTCCTAACAAATACACTGACAAAACTACGACAATAATACTTTATTCATTAATCAAGTTGGTTACAAGGTACAAACAAAAGCAAAAACGAATAAAAACGCATCATTCTGCCCGGCGCATGAACTCCTCCGAGTGAAGATACTGGAATCAATCCTCGTCCCACTCCGTCTCAGAGCCATCAGCATTAGTCACAACCCTCACGCCCGAAGACTGGGCCTGCCCAGTCGAACCACGAGCCCCTTGGGAGCGCGAAGTGGACCCAGCAGAGACTTTCTTCTTCTTCATTTCCTTGACTCCATGAGAGCAACAAACCTTGGAAATTTTTTTCCCCTCAGCGCCTCCCATTTCTGCAGAAAAATGAAGAAGAAGAAGAAGAAGAGGCCCAAGGAACCACCTTTTATAGGAAAAGAAAAAGAGTAAAGGATCGTGGGAACTGACAAAAGCATTAAATGGCTACAGAACCCTTGGAGACAACGCGCATGCTGCCCAAGGAGTCAAAACGCATGCGCATAAATTACAGAAAACGAGGCAAACAAAAGCGTTAAAAATAAAGCAAAGCAAATTCAAATTAAAGTACCATCGAGCAGAAAGCCCGAAAATGTGCCCGACTAACGGCCATGAAGGCTGAGCCGGTGAATATCTTTACAAAGCAAAAACGGGGGGCATTCTCCCTAGAACACAACCAAAGTCACAAATGGCGCGCAAGCCAAACTCTTAACAAAAACTAACAAGAACTTCAAACACAGATCCACCCGATTCAAGAAAGCCCTCTCCTCGTTCGTCTCGTCCTCAACAGGGGCCAAAGACCGATGAAGAGAAGCCTCTTTGACCGAGGAAGACAACATCACTCCATACAGGGTCTGATAAAGCAATGTCTAATGCCTTTGCACATCAGCCAGAGCATCCTCCTTAGCAGCCAGACTAGCCCTCAAACCTGCAACCTCCTGATCTCGGACTTTCAGCTCTTCTTGCACCTCCCCTAAGGCAGCCGTTTTGCTCTTACAGTCCTCCTCGAGCCTCCTCACGGCCTCCGCAGAAAGGGGTACCGAACGGGCATACAAAGTGTCCAACTCGAAGACCCTAACAACAGCGGCCGCGTCCTGCACCAAAAACCTCTAACGCACAGACGGTTCTAGGCCTTCAATGTGGAGAGACTCCGCTCGGGGAATGGTCAGAGAAGGGCCACCCTCGAAGAACCGAGGCTGAAGAAAGCACGAGGGCAAGGTGAACGGGCCACCAGTATCCTCCTGAGTCAGGTCCACTGCATCAACCTTGGGCCGCTTGTGATGAACCAAAGCGTCCGGATCTGGTTGTTGGCGCAGGGGGAAGGATGGACGATAGCAGGCCTCAGATAATCCCTTTGGTCAGAAGCACGAAGGGGAGATCCAACAGCCACCGAGGAGGAGGAGGAAGTGCCTGAGCCATTCGCCAAGGTACTTTGCACGGGTGCGAGCCGAGGACCAGCACTCTTTTTAAGCACCACCTTAGTCTTGCTCACATGCTTGAGCATCCTGTCGTGACGCGCCCGCTCCATGGATTCTTGCAAACAAACACACAAGGGTCAGCTCGTTATAACAGACAGAAACACATAAAAAGTAAAAATAGCAACGGGTAGCTACCAAGGTAAGCAAAGGCATCCTCGTCCGTCCCACTCGCCAACAGGTCTTTGATATTAATAAGGCGAGGCTCCATAACAGGCTCCCCGCCATCATCAACTATGGGCTTTGTCATACCCCAAAATTTTCCCATCATATTTAATCATATTTCAGTTCATCTGACTTTCAAATGCTCAAAGATACACAAGAAGGAAGCATGCAGTCTCTCTCCTAAACAACTGCCTCTAAACTAGGGTTTCGTATTTCTCAAAATAAAATCAAGTTCTGATACCTCAAGTGGATCCTATGATCTCTCATATGCCCCAAAGGATCCTCATGCCAAATTACAAACTCTGATTCATAAGATTATTCACTCAATGGCCCAAACGATCAATAATCGACTAGTTGACCTAAAAGTCAAACTATGGTCAAACCACAGTCTAAACTTCTGATTTTTGGTCAACATCTTTACTTTGAATTATAATTAACCATTTGATCAAATATTGATCATGGTTCGTCAAGAAAATATCAGAAATCAACAAAATCAAAAGTTGCTAAATTAGGGTTCTTAAGGAGAAAGTCAACCCAACTTTGACCAGCCATAACTTTCACATGGAACATCAGAAATTTCCCATCCAAAGCTCACTTTGAAGGAAATTGGATTCTCTACAACTTTGTCTCTCACAAGCCAAGTCCAAAAATGCACCATTTGAGAGATATGAGTCAATACATTACAGGTCCTTCTAGAAGTTCGCAAAAAGCAGTTTTTTGTCAGGAGCCATATCTTTAAAATAAAATCTCCAAATGGAAAAAAGCTTCCAAAGTGGCTTGTAGAAGACATCTTGAGGTTTCCAAAAAGTACTAGAAAACTTTCATATGACAAATATTGAAGGGGTTATGACTTGCTAAAGTTGAGCGATTTTGAGAAAATGCATGAAAGCTAAAGTGGTGAATTTTAAGTTTTTGACTAAATGGGCCCAAATATTTGACTTCAAACTTTATCCATGGACCATCCACGACCCATAGGCCAATCAAGTGAATTTCGTTCAAGGAAAGATTGGAAATATTGGATACCAATTTGGCAAGTTTTCATGCAAAATTCAATCAAATTTTCTTTCAATCCTTTTTCAATCAAAGATTGGATTTCCTCCAAACTTCTAACCCTAAAATCAACCACTATATATTCCTCAATAACTCAGACCTAAGGGGACACGTTCTGCAGCCCTAAAACCCTAACCAAAAAACTTCAAATGTTCAAAGAAAAAAGGAAGAGTCGGTTTGGAGTTGGCAGCCATATTTAATCGAACCAAGTCATTGAATGTTGCTCCTCGACGACTCAGGAGGTTATATCAATCAACAAACAAGGCCAGAACGCATTGAATCATGTTGCATACGAGTTTGCTTTTACATATTTTTATATCAATCTAATTCTATCTGTTTATCGTGTTTTGATTGAAACTAACTCTGCTAATGAGTTCCTTGAGGTTACTAGAGCAGCTTAGACGTGTTAAATGGAAGCTTAGGGCCTTGGATCTTTACACACCATTGTTAGGGCACCAAAACGAAAAGCCTTCGTTCTCGTATGAGTAGTGTGTTTCTGTCCAAACAAATGGCTCCATCGTGGTCACAACATGGAGAAAAGTCGATCTGGGCAATGATGGTTTTAAATCGGATGCTTTATATTGGGTTTTAATGGTTGCAGAAAACTCGAAGGTTTTTCCGCAGGTAGTTTCATGGAAGAATCCGCAACAGATTCCGCAGGAAATCTGGAGGGAGAAGACGAAGCTGTGTGGCACGTTCTTGTTGGCTGGGCGTGATAGTGGTGGACCTGGTCAGAGAAATTGACTGCGCGCGTGTCCTCTTCATGTGCCCTCATTGGATAGTCAACAAATCCATTGCCTCTCTCCACTTCTCATTGGCCGCGTAGAGAATAAGGGGGTCCCACTTTGACTCAATTTTAATTATTACCTGTTGCTTTTTATTTTTATATTTGATGATTGGTGATGGACGATTTGCAGCGAATGAACTTCATTTCAGTTGGCAAGAAGTAAAAGGACATTTGATCAAAAGGACCTGGGCTCGATCCCCAGCGTCCTATAATTAATTTTGCCATTTGTTTCTTCAATTCTACACGCAGGATCCAACGCAGGCACCCACGTGCGATTACGGTACACCAACAAGCATATGCCCTTGGATTCATCCTTCATCTGATCCAAGAGCCCAGGGAGCGCATGCCTATGACACTCCTCCATGAAGCCCACATACCAGATCAGAGCTAAGTCTTCACTTCTTTTTTTATTTTATCTTTTCTCTTCTTTCTTCTTTTTTTTTAACGATTCATCTTTTTTTTAAATAATCTTTTTTTCACTACTCTAAAAAATAATAATAATAATTTCTTACCAAATTATTATTTTTTTAAATATATAATTAATATGAATTAATTTAATTACATGTTCTAGTTAATGATTTTAATTGATTTAAATTGGGTTCAAGTTGTAATTAGTTAAATAATTTTCAGGTTTATAACCAATAATTAATTTTTAGGTTTGTTAACCTTGATTTGGTTATAAACCCTAGAGTAGGTGTTATCCATTAATACAATTTTTAAGCCTTATAAACCCTGTAGGTCACAATAAGTTTTCTTTTTAGGGTTTAGATCAATTAATACATTAACCTTTCTTTTTTTCATTCTTAATTTTTTTTTCAGGTTAATCAAAGGTTCTTCAGCCATGCGCCATCAATAAAAAAGCTAAGTTTCTAACTCTCCCTTTGTTTAGTTTAATTATCGTTTTAATTTTTATTTTGCCTTTTGCCCAAAATAGGGTTTGTTCCAACCGCTAATGAATTTGTAATGCACTCACCCCTATTATTTTTCTATTAATTTTCAGGGTCGATCAAGGGTTCGAGGAAGATCAAGGCTCAAGATCAAGATAAAACTAATTATTGATTCCTTTTATTCTTCTGTCTTTTAATTTCCCCCATCCCCTACAGGTGTTTATTGTAATAGCGTAGCAAATTTTATTTCTGCCTTTACTTTATTTTAATTGCGTGGTTAGTAATTTAGGGAGTGATAACCATGAATTGAACGTAGATCACCTAATTACAAGATAAATGTCATCGAAGTTAACACATGACTGTTGCACCCACACACCTTTAGGGTAATCCCTCTGGTTGTCTTGTTGCCTTATTATTGTTGCTTTGTTGCCTTATTGATAATGCCTTAAAATAGTCAAGTCCCTCGATTCCGAGGATACCTAAAGCAACGTTGCCTGTTGCCTTCAAAGTTATTGAAATTCCCTCGAGGTTGCCTTATAAAGATGATTGTCCCAATTGCTAAGGTATCCTCGCATGATGCCTAAAAAGATAAAATGACTATTATATCCTTCCCTTAGACTACCTGCCCTCTTTATGGCAAGGGACAGTCTTATGCGAACGATACTCTCGATGACCCTTAACATCCAATTGAAAGGCTTCTTGCCCTCTCATGGTATGGATAGACCCTTTCGCCCGAAAAGCTAAAAGAACGAATTTTTAACTTAGGGTAGTTGCTATTAATTGCTTGCTCTTTTTCAAATTCAAATTCCAATTCAAAATCTTTTCCCAATTCTTTTCAAAGAATATTTTCAAAAAGACTACGCTTTTTTACAAGCTAAAGTTCTTATTCAAATTCTTATTCACACCCCGCTTTTCAAACAAATCAAACATTTTGAAAACTAAGTGAGCTAGGCAATTAAGAGCCCATGGATAACCATGGATGCAAAGGGTGCTTTTTAAACCTTCCCTTTGTATAACTTACCCCCCGAACTCAATCTCTTTCAAAAAGGTTTTTTTCCTGTTCTTTTAGCCTTTCTAAATTGGATAAAATAAAAGTCGGTGGCGACTCATGCTTAACCGCGACATTTTTCGATATAAAAGTCAGTTCACCGTATTACAGGCTTCCCCGATTGGTCCAACTTCGCGACCAGAGGGAGGCCTTGCACAAATTCCTGAAGAACGACGAAGTCATTCCGTCCGTCTACGTCCAGGTCCCTGACCCTAGTAAGATATTGGTCGGTGCTGTAAGCAAAATGGTCCCGCGACCAGAAAAATCTAAACTTCAGTTTTCGAGCAGTAAGAAGCTCCCCAATATCATTAAGGACCAGACGACCATGCACGTCCAGGGTCGGTTCTCGGGAGAAAACAGAGTCACGAGCCTCCTTGGACTGAGGACGAATAAGATAGAAACGCGTTTTATAGTTCTTTAGAGAGCCAGAATAGGACTTGAAGATCTTCTTCGTGTGTTTCAGGGACACCCAGTCGAACTGGCCATTGGTAACCTTTTGTTGCACGCAAAAGCAATAGAAAAATAATAGAGTGGTCGCCGCTATATTCAAATACGAGCAAGTCAGCTCGAACGCCCGGATGAATGCGATCGCGTTGGGGTGAAGCTGACCGGGCGCCAGTTCCAGGTGATTGAACACAGCGATCTGGAAATCAGTAAAAGGTACCCAGAAGCCCATCTCCCGGAATACCAACTCATATATAGGAATCAAATCAGAGGCATACACGTCGCACACCCGGTCATCTTCCCCGGGGACAACTACGGACCACCCGTTCTTGCTCGTGTCCCCCTCGGGATCCACATGACCCCCAATCTCCAAGAAAATATCAAATAGTTCCTCGACGAAATAACTCTCGGTCTCGAGTACCTCCCTCAGCACCCAGGAGTTTGGGGGCACCCCTCGTTGGGTCGGAGGCGTCTGTAATACGGTGAACTGACTTTATCGAAATGCCACGGTTAGCAAGAGTCGCCACCGACTTTTATTTATCCAAATTAATAGAAAGGCTAAAAGAACAGGAAAAACCTATTAAATAAAAACTGAGTTCGGGGCGTAATTTATACAAAGGGAAGGTGTAAGGCACCCTTTGCATCCATGGTTTTCCATGGGCTCTTAATTGCTTTGCTCTTTGAAACCAAAAGTTTAGAAATGTAGAAGAAGAAGAAATAAGGACTTTAGCTCGTAAAATGAGCGTAGCCTTATTGAAGTTTTTTAAGGAGAAGTGTAATAAAAAGATTTTTAAACCAGAGCAAAGCAATTAGGGGCAAATTACCTGGTTAGATGAAAAATGTTCTTTTAGCCTTTCATGGGCTATCCATACCATAGGAGGGTAAGGAAGTCCTTTTATTTGGAGGTTAAAGGGTCGTCGAATTATCGTTCGCCAAAGACTGTCCCTGCCATAGAGGGGCAAGTAGTCTAAGGGAAGGATCAGAATAGCCATTTACTTTTAGGCAACCGGAGGATACCTCGGCACTTCGTAGGCAACTTCGAGGGACGAGATCATATTAGTGAATCGAAGGCAGCATCATTAGGGACTTATGATCTTGAATGAACTGAGGGCAACATTGCTGAGGTATCCTCGTATTCGAGGGACTTGGCTATTCTGCACTAAAAAACACAAGGCAACAGGCAACAGGCAACAAGAGGGGTTACCATAAAAGGTGTGTGGGTGCAACAATCAGGTGATCAGATTCAGAATAAATTATCTTGTAATTAAATAACTCTAATTCAATTCAAGGTTACACTCCCTAGATTACTAACCACGCAGTAATATAATGCAGTTTAAGTGCCTTCAAGGCCAAACAATACAACCTCGAAGCAGTTACATGATAAATTATGGGGAAGGGGAGAAAAAGCAATAAATTTAAACCCCAATAGGGTTTGGCGTAAGTAATAATTAAAAAGAAAAATAAAAAAAAAAGAGGAATTTTAGGGTTACCGAACATTCGAGCTTTGACCGGTTGGTTAACCCTAAAAATTGGAAAAAGAAAAATAAACACAAAGGGGTGAGTGTATGGCCCGTTCATTGAATATAAAACCCTAATTTTAAATTAACAAGGCAAAAATAAATAATTAAATTACAAGGAAAAAATAAATATAAAAAAGAAATAGAATCGGGGACTTAGCTTTGATCTGATATGGTTCGTAGCCGGCGGAAATCCTGGTGCTAACCCCGAAAAAACTGCACAACAAGTGAAACTTTCAGTGTATGAGTGATCTTCGTAAACCCTGATCAGGGTACAAATTAAATAAAATTAACAAAAATAAATAATCAATTTAATTAATTATTGGTTTTTTAACCTAATTAATTAAATCGAGGGAAAAACAAATTTCGATTAAAATATAAATTTTATTTTTTTGAAAAAAAAAAGAATTTAGTGAAAAAACAAGTTTATTAGAAAAATTATTATTGGAAAAATTATAAAAAATTAAAAAAAATAAACATATATATATATATATATATAATAAGATAAATACTAAGTTATTTAATTAAAATAGAAAAATTTGCAGAATTCTTAACTTATGATCTGGTGTGGCATGGCTGTGGGCGCATGATATGGTCGCAAGCTCCTGGAACGTTAGATCTGGAACAGATGAGATCTGAAGGTAGAGGAGCATGGCTGCATCGTACGTGCATGGACCGTTGGAACACCGGATCTTTCAGCAACCAAAAAGCCAGCGCGCGCTTTTTTATTTCAAACGGACCAATGGGATGTCTCCACGTAATCATCTTCCTCACAAAAATCCTGCAACACGCCTTTTACAGCGTTTGTTGCAGATGCGCTATAAAAAGTCTCCATCTATTATACCTGCAAAATTGAAAGAGGCCCAAAAACACAACAAATATTTGGCGCGACTACGCCATTAAGATCGTCCAGTGTTCCTGAATATGATTATGGCCATGGTTTCGCCTAATTTTGGCTCAATCGTAAAACCCTAAATTGAAACCTCAAACCCTAATAATGGTGTTTTCTTCAATACGGCATAAAAGTGCAATTAAGTTTCCAGAATCGTTCAAAACATCAAAACAAACGTAAATATGCAAACAAATCATATTGAGAATGCATGAATTAACGGGATCGATCAAGAAAAAATGAGTGCAAACCGTGACTTATAGGAGACAATTTCAGAGGTTCTGATCGTGTGTAAGGACTTGATTAGCTTCAGCAAACTCCCAGGAACATGTTGCAATTCCTGAAACTTTCTTAAACCTCTTCTAATTCCAAAGTCGAACTTGAATTTTCCTTCAACTTTGCACTCGGGTTTGGGGTTCTTTGACTGCAGAATTCATAACCTTGTGATCTGATCAGCTTCTCTACTTATAGTAGAGTGACTTAGGTAAACTAATTTGAGAAAAATCCAATTGAAACTTTGATTGGTAAATTTGGAAAATATGATTGAAATTGGTTCATGAATATTTCTAAATATGGCCAAATTAATCCAATCTTCTTCCAATAATCAAGTGCACGAAATTTGATTGGTTTTTTGAGTTAAATGATGATTGAATGTGATTGGAACTAAGAAAAAATCAAATCTTTTCAATTTTTCTTCCAAATATTGATTGAATCCATGGTTTTAATGAAATAAAATTCGAATAAAATCAAATATTCATCATATTTTCGTGGATTTGAGATTGAGTATCTTTGATGGCTTGGGGAACAAGATTGAATCAAAAAAGATTGGGTCCTTTTGCAAAAAGATTCATTTTGGAGCCCTTTACTTTACATTTTTTCCTCAAAAATTGTCCAACTTTGACAAGGCATATATCTCTCAATTTTTAAGGTATGGAGGAGTTCTAGGACTTTTTAGAAACCTTGAAGAGTCCTCTAACCAATGTTTTTGGTCCCATGTCAAAATAATTTTCCATGCGCCTTGTGTGTTCTTTTGAAAAAGATGACTTCTGGTTGACTTTTGAAAACCTACAATGTTTTGATCCATATCTCTCAAATGAAGCATTTTTGGACTTGGCATGTGAGAGACAAAGTTGTAGAGAATTCAATTTCCTTCATAATGGTCTATAGATGGGAAATTTATGATATTCCATGTAGGAGTTATGGCTGGTCAAAGTTCAGTTGACTTTTTCCTATGAAAACCCTGATTTAGAAACTTTTGAATTTGTTGATTTTTGATCTTTCCTTGATGAACCATGATCAACCCTTGATCAAATGGTGAATGATACTTCAAAATAAGGATGTTGACAAAAAATTAGGAGTTTTGACTGTACTTTGACCATAGTTGACTTTTTAGGTCAAATCAGTCGATTGTTGACTTTCTGAGCACTTGAATGACCAATCCTTTGAATTGAGGCCTGAATTTTGTCATGGAGGTAGTTTGAAACATCATAAACCATATGAGATACATTGGAGCTCTTGATCCATTGATTTTCTTCAGAACAACACAAACCCTAGTTTCTTGAGCCTTTGTTTAGGAGAGGTGTCTTTGAGCTTTGTACCTTGATTTGAGTTTGTTTTAAGAGAAATAAGATGGGCAAATTTTGGGGTATGACAGCTGCCCCTGTTCAATTTTCTTAAACCTGAAGATGTAGAGTGGTTTGTGTGCTAGTCGGTATCTGAAGGTGGAAGAGGATTGAACACTAGAATACCCAGAAATTTGTACCATCGGGGGATGGGCTTAGAGATGCCACCCAAATGAGCATGCATTAGACTATGTCTGAAATGTTTGAGAAGTAATTGTTTGAATGTTGATCGTTGTCATTACTGTTCGTAGTAAATGAATTAGATCTTTGAGAGTTGGTCGTGTCAGCACTGTTCGTAGTAGCTTTATTAGACTTTGACAATTGATTGCGTCTACATTGTTCGTGATGATAGAGTTATGTATTTGAAATTTGATCGTGTCAGTATTGTTTGTAATACCTGAATTAGATCTTAGAGAGATGATCGTGTCTACACCGTTCGTGATGATAGAATTAGATCCTTAAAAGAGAGATCGTGTCAGTACCGTTCGTAGCAACTGAATTAGACCCTGGAAAGATGATCGTGTCTACACCGTTCGTGATGATAGAATTAGATCTCTTGTCGTGTCAACACCGTTCATAGTAACTGAATTAGACTGAGGAGGTAATCGATCGTGTCCACACCGTTCGTGATGATGGAATTAGATCTCTTGTCGTGTCAGCACCATTCGTAGTAACTGAATTAGACTTTAGGAGATAATTGATCGTGTCCACACCGTTCGTGATGATGGAATGAGATCTCTGAGAGTCGATCGTGTCAGTACCATTCGTAGTAACTGAATTAGATCTTTGAGAATGATCGTGTCATTACCGTTCGTGGTAAATGAATTAGATCTTCGAGCGTTGACCGTGTCAGTACCGTTCGTAGTAGCTAAATTAGATCTTGGAAAGTTGGAGATTTTGTTCATTTGTTTGTACCTGTATTCTATAATAGGTATAGAAATCTTTATGCAAGGTCATGATGCATGTATTATGTAGTGAGTTTCTATAAATGAGAAACTTTGTATGTTATGCATGAGTTTATCTTGAGATACTATATGCAATGTATGGATATGCACGCGATGTATGATCATGATTCATATCATGTGAAGTATCTTGGTCGGGACCCTGATGTCTTTATTTTGTTTTGAAGATATTCAGCTGGGGATTTATGATTTTTGCTTGGGGATGAACAGTAACTTGATGTACCCTGACTGGGAATAAGAAATATTGATAAACCATGTTGGAGGAGAGCCAAGTGCCAGAGAACCGGCCGTGTTGAAGACGTAAGCTCTGTTGGGGATCTATATCTTTTGTTAAGAGTATTTGAAAACATCTTCTTAATGACTACTCTGTGGGGATTCTTCCAGATTATTGACTTTGAGGGAGGACGTCTGGATTACTTTAGAAATTGTCTACTTATCTTTTTACTAATCCTAGGACATTTTGCAAAAGAAAAGATAAATGATAATCATGTTTATATGCATATGTTCATTCAAGATTATCATTGGACGTTTGCGCATTCGAAAGAAAGAAACACTCAAGAGAGTAGAAAAGAAATGACTTGTATTAAGAAAGAGCCGTGAATAGGCAAAATAATAAGAGAACATTTGTGTGTTTTTAGAAAGATACAGAAATATAACAAAAGGAAAATAGCTATGTGGAAACAATCCTATTGAGTTTCAATTCTTCTATTGCTAATATGTCTTCGAGTATCTCATCCCTTGCTTATTGGAGAAAGATGATTGAACTGGTCCGTGCCCTTTGAACTTGATATTGTTGATGGAATTGAATGATGGATGACCTGAACGAGACATAGTCGTACGCTTTAATCCTTAACTTTTGCCTAGGCCGCCCTTTCAGGTTTTCCGCCTACCAGGATAACCTTTTTTGCCCAAGTCGCCCTTTCAGGTTTTCAACTTGCCGGGTCTACACATTTTTTTTATATATATATCCCTAACTTTTTCCCTAACCCTTTTGGTTCGCCGGGATGCCCTTACTTTTGCCTAGGTACGTCGACCTAGCGGGTCGCATTTATGCGTAGTATTTTTTGTCTATGTCTGCGTTCACAGGGTGTGGAAAGTCTTCTCCGTCCATAGTAGTGAGTATCATTGCTCCTCCAGAGAAGATTTCCTTGATTACAAATGGTCCCTCATAGGTGGGAGTCCACTTGCCCCTTGTGGTAGGATAATTCTCTTTATAACCAAGTCACCAGTCTGGTATGCTTGTTGCCTGACTCTCTTATTGAACGCCTTGATCATACGCTTCTGATATAACTGTCCATGACAAACAGCCGCAAGCCTCTTCTCGTCAATCAGGTTTATCTGATCTAGTCGAGTCTGAATCCATTCGTCTTCGTCTAACTCTGCATCCTTCATGATCCTCGGAGACGGAATCTGAACTTCAATCGGTAACACAGCTTCCATGCCATAGACTAGTGAGAACGGGGTTGCCCCAGTTGAGGTGCGTGCTGAGGTACGGTAACCATGAAGAGCAAATGGTAACATCTCATGCCAATCTTTGTAAGTAACGGTCATCTTCTGTACAATCTTCTTTATATTCTTGTTGGCGGCCTTCACTGTGCCATTCATCTTTGGTCTATAGGGAGAAGAGTTGTGGTGTTTGATCTTGAACTATGTGCAAAGTTCAGTAATCATCTTATTGTTCAGGTTGGTACCGTTGTCTGTGATAATCCTTTCAGGGATGCCATATCGACAAATAAGGTTGTGCTTAACGAATCGAGCCACCACATTTGATCGGAAAAATAGCAAGTGTACTATTTTTGCCTCTGTAGTAATAATAGGGAAAATTCCCCGAATGTCAATCTCAAGGACTGCATAGGAAATACAGATTCTTAAAGTATGATTCAATTGAACAAAAACTAATGTTTTGGTTTTGGTGGATTAAATCATTGCAAAGAAAAAATAATGAGAAAATAAATTGATTTTTGTTATCAAATATATGAGATGCTAGGGTGAATGGTTGATTTGGCATGTAACACTCAGAATTAAGATCTCTTCAACAAGTTCATAACATTCAGTTACCACATCTTTAGGGTGTTTTCTCCTAAGCCCTTAGTGAAAAAACCTTTGGTCTTCCAACCTAAATCCTAAGTCCTTAGGAACCTAAATTGAAACCAAGCTTTTATATAATCAAGATAATGTGGCAATTATAGGGTATCCCTAGTCCTAGGTGATATCTACTATAATCAAATTATGCACAAACCCTAACAACTACAGTCCTATATTGTTACCCGTAGATTAATCCTTATTTGATCGATAAAGAAAACATTAAGAACATTGCATAATTTAACTGAATAACATAAACCAATGTATTGATCAAATCAAGAATTCAGAGTCATTACATAAACCAAATCAGGACCACCCCCTAGTATTGGGGGGTTTAGCCTCTCATAATATTCAAGAAAGACATAATAAAGAATGTAGACATTACTCAAAAATAATGGTGACTTTGATCTTCAATGGTGGAAACCCTTGAATCCCTCCGTCTCCAAAACTCTTGATGAAGCTATCTTCTCTTCTCTTTGATTTTCTATCGTATGATGCAAAAGTGCCCAAAATAATTCTCTCAAACTCAACTAAATAGTCTAGGTACAAATCTCAGCCGAGTGGAATGTCTAAAGTGCCCCCAAAGTAGAGATTTAATGAAAAACCCCTAAAATTGGAAGTTTTCACGCTCTCAGCAACACTGGCCGTGCTTGGAAGCACTGGCCGTGCTGTTCTTATATGATTTTTTATTTTTGCTCCCAGCAGTCCTGACACGGGCCGTGCTCAGCCACACGGCCGGCCGTGTTGTCCTCCTGGATTTTTGTATGGAGAAGTGTCATTCATCTGACACGGGCTGTGCTTGGAAGCACGGGCCGTGCTTGACTCCTGTATTTCATTACTTCATCTTCAAACCTTTCTCATCTTCTTCCATTGTTGCATTGACACTTTAGACTCTTCAACCAAAACTGAAATATGTACAAAACCAACCAAACGGCATCAAAAGAATCTAAATAACTTAAATTAAAACATAATGCAAAGTAAACATAAAAGCAATCAAACATGAGACACTTAAACAAAACAATAAAACAATGATCAAAGTGTTACTGAATCGATAGATTTAGACCGAATGCATGACAACAATTAAGTAGAAATGGTGACCGATCAACATTCTTGGTAACGGAGGCGAATGAAGCAGCTTCTACCCATTTGGTGAAGTAATCAATGGCCACAAGGATGAAACAATGTCCATTGGAAGCAGTAGGTTTGATTTCCCCGATCATATCAATGCCTTACATTGCAAAAGGCCAAGGAGCAGTCAGAACATTTAGAGGAACTGGAGGTACGTGTACCTTGTCAGCGTATATCTGGCATTTGTGACAAGTTCTGGAATGCTGATGGCAGTCAGTTTCCATAGTGGACCAATAGTAACCTGCTCTCAGAATCTTTTTAGCCATAGTATGTCCACTAGAATGAGTTCCAAAGGTACCGTCATGCATGTCTTTCATAATCTCTTCTACTTCCTTCTTGTTCATACAACGAAGCAGGGTTGAATCATGATTGCGCTTGTATAGAGTACCATTGCTTAGGACGAACTTGGAAGCAAACCTCCTTAGGAATTTCTTGTCATTGATAGATGCCCCTTCAGGGTATTCCTGAGCTTCGAGATATCTTTTTACTTCATGAAACCATGGCTTTTCTTCGGCCTCGTCAGTAACTATCTCGTAGCAGTATGCCGGTTCGTCATGTCTTTCAATAATAACTATAGGAGACTCATTATCCCATCTGACCTTGAACATAGATGACATAGTAGCTAGGGCGTCTGCCAATTGATTCTCTTCTCGAGGAATGTGTTCAAAAGTAATCACTTCGAAGTGTGGGATCAATGATAGCACCAATTCTTTGTAAGGCATGAGATTAGGATGCTTCGTGTCCCATTCTCCTTTGATCTGACTAATTACTAAGGCTGGATCCCCATATACTTCCAAGAGCTTGATTCTTAAGTCAATAGCAGCTCTGAGACCCAAGATACATGCTTCATACTCAGCCATATTGTTGGTGCAATCGAAACATAGTCTTGCTGTGAACGGGGTGTGTCCACCTGCAGGAGAGATAATCACAGCGCCAATACCATTACCAAGTGCATTCGAAGCTCCCTCAAAAACCATGGTCCATCAGGATCCTGGCTCAGGTCCTTCATCCGGACCAGGTTGTTTATAGTCAGTAACAAGCATAACATCTTCATCTAGAAATTCGAAACTCATAGATTGATAGTCGTCTACAGCTTGCTGGGCCAAATGATCAGCTAACACACTTCCTTTGATCGCCTTTTGTGTTGTATACTGGATGTCGTACTCTGTTAATATCATTTTCCATCTTGCTATTCGTCCTGAGAGAGCAGGTTTCTCGAATACGTACTTGATAGGATCCATTCTAGAAATCAATAAAGTGGTATGGTTCAACCTATACTGCCTCAGTCGGCGAGCAGTCCATGCCAAAGCACAACAAGTTTTCTCGAGCAGTGAGTATCTTGTTTCACAGTCGGTAAACTTTTTGCTAAGGTAGTATATTGCATGCTCTTTTCGATCAGACTCGTCATGTTGCCCCAGTACACACCCCATTGAATTCTCCAATACTGTTAAGTACATAATTAGAGGTCTTCCTTCAACAGGGGGTATCATAATCGGAGGTTCTTGAAGATATTGAAGGATAGAAAAACACTTAGAAAGGGGGGGTTTGAATAAGTGTAGCTTTAAAAACTTGACAGATAAAAATAAATTGCACAGTTATTTTTATCCTGGTTCGTTGTTAACTAAACTACTCCAGTCCACCCCCGCAGAGATGATTTACCTCAACTGAGGATTTAATCCACTAATCGCACGGATTACAATGGTTTTCCACTTAGTCCGCAACTAAGTCTTCCAGAGTCTTCTGATCACACACTGATCACTCCAGGAACAACTGCTTAGATACCCTCTAAGACTTTTCTAGAGTCTACTGATCAACACGATCACTCTAGTTACAACTTGCTTAGTTCACTCCTAAGACTTCCTAGAGTATTCTGATCAACACGATCACTCTAGTTCCTTACAACTTAATGTAATTCTAAGAGTTTACAAATGCTTCTTAAAAGCGATAATCACAACTGTGATATTTCTCTTAATCGTTTAAGCTTAATCTCACTAAAATATTACAACAGCAATGTAGTGAGATTTGATGAAGATGAAGATTCTGAGTTTTGATTTGAACAGCGTTTCAGCAAGTTTGATATAAGTTGTTTTGGTGTAGAATGTTAACCTTGCTTCTCATCAGAACTTCATATTTATAGGCGTTGGAGAAGATGACCGTTGAATGCATTTAATGCTTTGCGTGTTTCGTACAGCATCGCATTTAATGTTATACGCTTTTGTCAACTACCTCGAGCCTTGTTCACGCTGTGTCTACTGACGTAGCCTTTAATAGCTTTTAACGTTCCTTTTGTCAGTCAGCGTAGCTTGCCACTTGTACTTCCTTCTGATCTGATGTTTGTGAATACAACGTTTGAATATCATCAGAGTCAAACAGCTTGGTGCATAGCATCTTCTGATCTTCTGACCTTGAAGTGCTTCTGAGCGTGATACCATCTTCTGAGCTTCAGTGCTTCTGATCTCTTGTTCTTCTGATGCTTCCATAGACCCATGTTCTGATTCTGCTTCGACCATCTTCTGATGTCTTGCCAGACCATGTTCTGATGTTGCATGCTGAACCATTTGAGACAAAGCTTCTGAGCGCTGAATTATGCGTACTCTTTATATATATATTTCCTGAAAGGGAAATTGCATTGGATTAGAGTACCATATTATCTTAAGCAAAATTCATATTATTGTTATCATCAAAACTAAGATAATTGATCAGAACAAATCTTGTTCTAACAATCTCCCCCTTTTTGATGATGACAAAAACATATATAAATGATATGAATTTGCGATCAGAAAGAACAGACGGCAAAAGACAAATTACACAGTTATAGCATAAGCATATGAATATGTCTCCCCCTGAGATTAACAATCTCCCCCTGAGATAAATAATCTCCCCCTGAAATAAATACTCGAAGAACTTTAATAAAAGACTTCCCTGATTATTTCGGTAGAGACGATCATATAAGCTTTTGTCTTCAGAGAATTCATAGCTTCTGACTTCTGCTTCCATTGGACAGCTTCAGAACTAGAATTTCTTTAGATCCTTAGAATACTCACAGCTTCTGATTCCTGCTTCCATCTAGGACAGCTTCAGAACTTGAGTTTTCTGGATCTTTTAGAACATTCGCAGCTTCTGATTTCTGCTTCCCTCGGATAGCTTCAGAGCTTTGAATTTCTACCAACATTACTTCATGCTAGATTTGTATCAGAACATTGTTGAATGTACCAGAGCATCATCTGAGCATCTCTACATCCTGAAATGTTACAGAACAAAAACTAAACGACAAAAGTCAGCATGAACGAGTTAGAACATAAAATGTATGTTTGAACACATTATATGAATCAGAGCCATATAGGCTGAAATAATGTATCAGAGCAAATAATGTATCAGAGCCATAACATTATATGTATCAGAGCAAATAGAATTTTGTCAGAATAAATAGACAAATATAGATCAAATTCTATTATCAGTGCTTCTGATTCATTCTTCTTTCTTGCTTCTGATTTCTGAAGCTTGACAGCACTCGGCTTGCTTCAGTTTCCATGGTTTTGCTTCTTTGTTTGCTTTGAAGATTCTCTTCACTTCTTTATACCTGCAAAACACTTAAACCATATAGAACTTGCAGTTCTTGTTAGTGAATGTGTGGGAGCTTTACCCAGCAACTGATAGATTTAATCAAATCATTTATCATTTATCTTTCTCCCCCTTTTTGTCATAACATCAAAAAGAATATTTCAAAACGATTCAGATGTATAAAACGACAAATAAAAAACACTGGAATGTAAAAGCAAGGAAACTTTTCATTGATAATCAAAAGATATTACAAGAAGTTCCTATGTTTAACAAGATGAGAAACATTCCTAGCAAATACAAAAAAGAATTTCCAAAGAGGAAATCACTACAAAAATTAAAAACAAAACCCTAGCAAGACACACTCTGTGTCAACCCATCAAGAATCCCTGAGGACTTCTTGTCTTCCAGACTGGAACCTCCACTGTAGGAGAGATCCAAGTGACCAAAGAGGAAGAGAGGGACAGTTCACAGACAGAGAGCTAATGTTGCAAACGGGGCTTTCCCTTAACATAGAAGTTAAGAATATCATTCTTAACCTCCTCCCATAACTCAAGAAAGTCTTCTGTCTTTGGGTGAAAGTTGATAACAACATCAAAGAAGAGGTCTGACTTGAGAGGTATTAGGAGAGCCATCCCGAGATATGCAGAGATCTGTCGCCTTTGAGTCATAGATCTTCAACAGGCTTAGGGTGAACGCTAGGTTTGAGCAAGAGACGAAAAAAGAGAGAGAGAAAAAACTTGATGAGGAATGCAAAGAGATAGAGAGAGATGAGAGGGAAAGAGAAGAGTTTGAAGAGTATTTAAAAAGAAATAAAATGAAACGAATGATGAAAAGCATTTAATGTTACGTGACGTGAGGAGAGATAATAAAGACAAATGAAATGACTAGCACAGTTACCTATGGTCGGTGTCCCTTCAACTGCACGCGCGCTTATCCATGAATAGTAACGACAGGTTTACCATCCCGAGATAAAAACGTAACAGCTGTTTTGCTTTAAAAGAGGTTCTGAATCAACTTAGACAATGAAACGTTAGTAATAACCGAATCATAATTTCTAAAAGATTTCAATCAGAACTTCTGATATATAAAAAATAATCCATTTTCATTTCAGAAGTAACTCATACATAAGAACTTCTCATTTTCTCATTCTGGGCATAAATCCATACTGATGTTCTTCAGAATGAACTTAAACCTATCTTCAGCCAGGGGTTTTGTAAAGATATCAGCCCATTGATGGTCTGTATCAACAAAGTTTAAAGATATAACACCCTTCTGAACATAGTCCCTTATGAAATGATGTTTAATCTCAATATGTTTAGCTTTTGAATGAAGAATAGGATTCTTAGATAAACATATAGCAGAAGTATTATCACAGAATATAGGAATGTTACTCTCAAATATCTGATAATCTTCTAACTGACTCTTCATCCAGAGCATCTGTGTACTACAGCCAGCAGTAGCGACATATTCTGCTTTTGTTGTTGATAGAGCAATAGTTGCTTGCTTCTTGCTGTACCAGGAGATCAAATGACTTCCAAGAAATTGGCAACTTCCTGAAGTACTTTTTCTTTCAATTCTGTCTCCAGCATAGTCAGCATCGCAGAATCCTACTAAGTTGTATTCTTTAGATTTTCTGTAAACTAAGCCAACATTAGTAGGACCTTTCAGATACCTTAGAATTCTCTTAACAGCAGTTAAATGAGATTCTCTAGGATCTGATTGGAATCTAGCACACAAACAAACACTGAACAGAATGTCAGGTCTAGAAGCAGTCAGATATAGAAGAGATCCAATCATACCTCTGTATAATTTCTGATCTACCTTCTTACTTACCTCATCCTTACCTAGGATGCATGTTGGATGCATAGGAGTTTTGGCTTCTTTGCAGTCTAGGAGATTAAACTTCTTCAGAAGTTCCTTCACATACTTGGTTTGGTGAACATACGTTCCTTCTGATGTTTGATTTATTTGTATTCCGAGGAAATACTTGAGTTCTCCCATCATGCTCATTTCAAACTCAGCCTGCATAGACTCAGCAAACTCCTTTCCAAGTGTAGCATTAGATGTTCCAAAGATAATATCATCTACATATATTTGACAAATTAAAATATCCCTTTTAAAGGTTTTACAGAAGAGAGTAGTGTCCACTTTTCCTCTAGTGAAACCATTATCCAGAAGGAAAGAACTTAAGCGTTCATACCAAGCTCTGGGAGCCTGTTTCAATCCATACAATGATTTCTTAAGTTTAAAAACATGATTAGGAGACATAGAGTCTTCAAAACCAGGAGGTTGATGGACATAAACTTCTTCATCTATATAACCATTTAAGAAAGCACTCTTAACATCCATCTGATAAAGAGTGATGTTATGTTGAGTGGCAAAAGAAATTAATAGACGAATAGATTCTAACCTGGCCACTGGTGCAAAGGTTTCTGTATAATCAATCCCTTCTTGCTGACTATAACCCTGAGCCACCAGTCTGGCTTTGTTTCTTACCACTTCACCTTTCTCACTGAGCTTGTTTCTGAAGACCCATTTTGTGCCAATTATATTGAATCCATCTGGTCTAGGAACAAGATCCCAAACATCATTCCTTGTAAACTGATTCAGTTCTTCTTGCATAGCAATTATCCAGTCTGGATCTTCTAGAGCATGATCAACAGAAGTTGGCTCGATCAAAGATACAAGACCTAATTGACAGTCTGCATTGTTCTTAAGGAATGCTCTTGTTCTGATTGGATCATCCTTCTTTCCAAGAATGACATCTTCTGAATGACCAGAGATGAGTCTGGATGATTTTCTGACAGATGGTTCTTCAGAAATGCTTAGATCCTCCAGAGAAGCTGATACTTGATCTTCTGGTTCTTTGCTTCTGAGGAGTTCTGCTTCTGATGCGTTGCTTCTTGGCTCAACAACTTCTGATATATCAATATCACAATCTGCAAAATTATCAGACTGCTTTGGTTTTTCAGAACCAAGCTTATCATCAAACCTGATATTGATTGATTCTTCTACAATCAATGTTTCAGTATTGTATACTCTGTAGCCTTTTGAGCGTTCAGAATATCCAAGAAGGAAACATTTTTGTGCTTTGGAATCAAACTTACCAAGATGATCTTTAGTGTTCAGAATAAAGCATACACATCCAAAAGGATGGAAATATGAAATGTTGGGCTTTCTATTCTTCCACAATTCATAGGGAGTCTTATTTAGAATAGGTCTGATAGAGATTCTATTCTGAATATAGCAAGCAGTGTTTATTGCTTCTGCCCAGAAATGCTTAGCCATATTGGTTTCATTGATCATGGTTCTGGCCATTTCTTGCAGAGTCCTATTCTTTCGTTCTACAACCCCATTTTGCTGTGGAGTTCTAGGACAAGAGAAATCATGGGCAATACCATTTTCTTTGAAGAACTCTTCAAAGGATCTGTTCTCAAATTCACCACCATGATCACTTCTAACCTTTATGATTTTACACTCTTTTTCAGATTGAATCTGAATGCAGAAATCAAAGAACACTGAATGAGTCTCATCCTTGTGTTTTAAGAATTTTACCCAAGTCCAGCGGCTATAATCATCTACGATGACTAATCCATATTTCTTTCCTCTGACAGATGCTGTTTTGACTGGGCCAAACAGATCAATGTGCAAGAGTTCTAATGGCCTTGAGGTAGAAACAACATTCTTGGACTTGAATGCAGGTTTGGAGAACTTGCCCTTCTGACATGCTTCACAAAGAGCATCTGATTTGAATTTCAGATTAGGGAGTCCTCTGACCAGATTCAGTTTGTTAATCTGAGAAATCTTTCTCAAACTAGCATGACCTAATCTTCTGTGCCAGACCCACTGCTCTTCAGAAACAGACATAAGACAAGTCACCTTCTGACTCATAAGATCTTGCAGATCTGTCTTATAAATGTTGTTCTTCCTCTTGCCTGTAAATAGGATTGAGCCATCCTTCTGATTTACAGCCTTGCAAGACTCTTGATTAAAGATTATATCATAACCATTGTCACTCAATTGACTGATAGATAAGAGGTTATGTGTTAATCCTTCCACAAGAAGTACATTAGAAATGGAAGGAGAGTTACCAGACTTTATAGTTCCAGAGCCAATTATCTTGCCCTTCTGATCTCCTCCAAACTTGACTTCTCCTCCAGACTTAAGCACCAGGTCTTGGAACATAGACCTTCTTCCTGTCATGTGTCGCGAGCATCCAGAGTCCAGGTACCATGACATGTTGTGCTTTGTCCTTTTTGCAGTCAAGGATATCTGCAATAGGAATAATCTTATCCTTAGGTACCCACATTTTCTTGGGTCCTTTCTTGTTAGATTTTCTCAAGTTCTGATTGAACTTGGGTTTAACATTGTAAGCAATAGGAGGAACAGCATGATAATTCTTAATGTGAGTTTCATGATATTTCCTAGGTTGTGTCACATGCTTTTTGGTATGTGTTATGTGAAAACTTTGAGCATGTGAAGTGTGCCTAATATCATGGGAGTGGCCATACTTGAACTGATCATACAATGGCTTGTATGTGATTTTCATTTCATCAACAGGTTCAAGTTTGTATGGGGTTTCACCCTCAAAACCAATGCCTACTCTTTTGTTTCCAGACACAGCATATATCATAGAAGCTAGCTGACTTCTGCCAATACTTCTAGATAAGAACTTCCTGAAACTTAAATCATATTCTTTCAGAATATGGTTTAGACTAGGAGTGGATTTTTCTGAATCAGAAGGAGATCCAACATTATTGGATAATTTTAAAAGTTTTTCTTTTAATTCAGAATTCTCCAACTCAAGCTTCTTTGTTTCAAATTCAAATTGCTTTTTTAGCTTTTTGTATTTGAGACTAATCTGAGACTTGAGTTCCAGAAGTTCAGTTAGGCCGGAAACTAACTCATCTCTAGTAAGTTCAGAAAATACCTCTTCAGAATCTGATTCTGATGTAGATTCTGATCCGTCATCTTCTGTCGCCATCAGCGCACAGTTGGCCTGCTCATCTTCTGAATCATCTTCTGACTCATCCCAGGTTGACATAAGACCTTTCTTCTTATGAAACTTTTTCTTGGGACTTTCCTTCTGAAGATTCGGACATTCATTCTTGTAGTGTCCAGGCTCATTGCATTCATAGCACATGACTTTCTTCTTGTCAAATCTTCTGTCATCGGAAGATTCTCCACGTTCAAATTTCTTTGAACTTCTGAAGCCTCTGAACTTCCTTTGCTTGGTCTTCCAGAGTTGATTTAGCCTTCTGGAGATCAAGGACAGTTCATCTTCTTCTTCAGATTCTGATTCTTCAGGATCTTCTTCTCTAGCCTGAAAAGCGTTAGTGCATTTCTTGATATTGGATTTTAATGCAATAGACTTACCTTTCTTTTGAGGCTCATTTGCGTCCAGCTCTATTTCATGACTTCTCAAGGAACTGATAAGCTCTTCCAGAGAAACTTCATTCAGATTCTTTGCAATCTTGAATGCAGTCACCATAGGACCCCATCTTCTGGGTAAGCTTCTGATGATCTTCTTTACGTGATCAGCCTTGGTGTATCCCTTGTCAAGAACTCTCAATCCAGCAGTAAGAGTTTGAAATCTTGAAAACATCTTTTCAATGTCTTCATCATCCTCCATCTTGAAGGCTTCATACTTCTGGATTAAAGCTAGAGCTTTAGTCTCCTTGACTTGAGCATTTCCTTCATGAGTCATTTTCAAGGACTCATATATGTCATAGGCCGTTTCCCTGTTAGATATCTTCTCATACTCAGCATGAGAGATAGCATTCAGCAAAACAGTTCTGCATTTATGATGATTCCTGAAAAGCTTTTTCTGATCATCATCCATTTCTTGCCTTGTCAGCTTTACGCCTCTGGCATTTACAGGATGTTTGTAACCATCCATCAGAAGATCCCATAGATCACCATCTAGACCCAGAAAGTAACTTTCCAGTTTATCTTTCCAGTATTCAAAGTTTTCACCATCAAATATCGGCGGTCTAGTATAACCATTGTTACCGTTGTATTGCTCAGCAGAGCCAGATGTAGATGCAGGTGTAGGTGTAGTCTTTTCACTTTCATCAACCATCTTTTACTGAAGCGTTTTTCTCTTCCTGAATCTTTTCTAAACACGGTTAAGTGCTTGCACCTTAGAACCGGCGCTCTGATGCCAATTGAAGGATAGAAAAACACTTAGAAAGGGGGGGTTTGAATAAGTGTAGCTTTAAAAACTTGACAGATAAAAATAAATTGCACAGTTATTTTTATCCTGGTTCGTTGTTAACTAAACTACTCCAGTCCACCCCCGCAGAGATGATTTACCTCAACTGAGGATTTAATCCACTAATCGCACGGATTACAATGGTTTTCCACTTAGTCCGCAACTAAGTCTTCCAGAGTCTTCTGATCACACACTGATCACTCCAGGAACAACTGCTTAGATATCCTCTAAGACTTTTCTAGAGTCTACTGATCAACACGATCACTCTAGTTACAACTTGCTTAGTTCACTCCTAAGACTTCCTAGAGTATTCTGATCAACACGATCACTCTAGTTCCTTACAACTTAATGTAATTCTAAGAGTTTACAAATGCTTCTTAAAAGCGATAATCACAACTGTGATATTTCTCTTAATCGTTTAAGCTTAATCTCACTAAAATATTACAACAGCAATGTAGTGAGATTTGATGAAGATGAAGATTCTGAGTTTTGATTTGAACAGCGTTTCAGCAAGTTTGATATAAGTTGTTTTGGTGCAGAATGTTAACCTTGCTTCTCATCAGAACTTCATATTTATAGGCGTTGGAGAAGATGACCGTTGAATGCATTTAATGCTTTGCGTGTTCCGTACAGCATCGCATTTAATGTTATACGCTTTTGTCAACTACCTCGAGCCTTGTTCACGCTGTGTCTACTGACGTAGCCTTTAATAGCTTTTAACGTTCCTTTTGTCAGTCAGCGTAGCTTGCCACTTGTACTTCCTTCTGATCTGATGTTTGTGAATACAACGTTTGAATATCATCAGAGTCAAACAGCTTGGTGCATAGCATCTTCTGATCTTCTGACCTTGAAGTGCTTCTGAGCGTGATACCATCTTCTGAGCTTCAGTGCTTCTGATCTCTTGTTCTTCTGATGCTTCCATAGACCCATGTTCTGATTCTGCTTCGACCATCTTCTGATGTCTTGCCAGACCATGTTCTGATGTTGCATGCTGAACCATTTGAGACAAAGCTTCTGAGCGCTGAATTATGCGTACTCTTTATATATATATTTCCTGAAAGGGAAATTGCATTGGATTAGAGTACCATATTATCTTAAGCAAAATTCATATTATTGTTATCATCAAAACTAAGATAATTGATCAGAACAAATCTTGTTCTAACAGATATTTCTTGATTTTGTCAAAAGCTTCTTGACATTGGTCATTCCATTTCACTGCTTGATCTTTCTTCAGTAGTTTGAAGATTGGCTCACAAGTAGCGGTCAGATGGGAAATAAACCTGGCAATGTAGTTCAAACGTCCCAAGAATCCTCTAACTTCTTTCTCATTTCGTGGAACCGGCATTTCTTGTATGGCTTTTACTTTCGCAGGATCGACTTCAATACCTTTGCTGCTAACAACGAAACCTAGTAGCTTATCAGACCTCACACCAAAAGTACTCTTATTTGGATTCAGTCTCAAATTGTATTTCTTCAACCTATCAAACAACTTCTGCAGGTGGACCAGATGTTCTTCTTCGGTGTCGGACTTTGCAATCATATCATCAACATAGACCTCTATCTCTTTGTGAACCATATCATGGAATAGAGCTACCATTGCACGCTGATACGTTTCCCCTGTGTTCTTCAATCCAAATGGCATAACCTTGTAACAGAAGGTTCCCCAAGGAGTAGTGAAAGTTGTCTTTTCCATGTCTTCGGGTTCCATCTTAATCTGATTATAACCTGAGAAACCATCCATGAAAGAAAATACTTTGCATTGCGCAGTGCTATCAACTAGAATGTCAATATGTGGTAGGGAAAATCATCTTTAGGACTAGCTCGATTCAAATCTCTGTAGTCTACACACATTCTGACCTTTCCGTCTTTCTTAGGTACCGGCACTATATTGGCGATCCATGGTGGATAACTCACAACTTTCAGGAAACCGGCATTGAACTGTTTCTCAACCTCTTCTTTGATCTTCTGAGCCATGTCAGGTCTGCTTCTTCGTAACTTCTGTTTAACCGGAGGACTGTTTTCTTTGATAGGTAGACGGTGAACCACAATATCAGTATCGAGCCCATGCATATCCTCGTAGGACCAGGCAAAGATCTCAACATTGTCTCGTAACATCTGAATTAACCTCTGTTTGACAACATCCTCTAATTCGGCCCCTATCTTGATCTCTTTCTTTTCTTCGTCAGTACCTATATTCACAATCTCGATTGGCTCTTTGTGCGGTTGTATAGTCTTTTCTTCTTGCTCTAGTAATCTGGAAAGTTCTCTGGGCACTTCGTAATCTTCCTCACCTTTGTCCTCAGCTTGGTAGATCGGATTTTCAAAGTCATATTTAGCAATAGCAGAGTCGTTATCAATAGGATCCATAGTGGATATGGATCTGCAGTGTATTATGTGGGTGTGTGTAAGAACACATAGCTATAGAAAAGTAAAGAAGAAAAAAATAAAAGCGAACACACAATTTTGAATACGAAACGTCCAATGCTTTATTGAATGAAAATATGCTTATGAAATGACAAGCCCTAACAATGGACCATTGTGCCTCGGGCAAGACACACGGCTTTAGAGTTTATTGTTTATCGAAGTACGGAATTTAAAATTGGAAAACATAAAGAAAAGCAAAACAAAACTAAGAACGGCAATTACTCCTGACTATAGGAGATAGAGACAATGTCTTCAGTCTTCCGATTGTCCAACCCTTCGTCAGGTGTAGGAAAGATCCACTTGTCTAGGTTATAATTATCTTCATCTTCTCCAATGGCATTGACTCCTTTGCTGATGAAATGATACTTCAAACCTTCTGGACGAGGATGTTGTTCTCCCTTCTGATCTTTAGCAATGCAGCCTAAACCCCATTTGTTGGATTTGTACGGAATGTCAGGTAATTGCCCCCAGATAGTGCAGCCACCTTCTTCTACCACAGCCCTAGCGTCCTTTAGAGAAGCCATTGTAGGAGGAACTCTAGCAACTTTAGGAACAACCTTGATGGGTTTAGTCTCAGGAACCACTTGAGGGACTAATTCAAACGCTTGACGGGGAGATTCAAAAGCTTCTCCAGTGAACTCGACATACTTGGTCTCATCTATGAAGCTTACCACATACTCTTCTTCACCATACACAGTGACAATCTTGCCTTTTGCTGGATATTTCAGTTTCTGATAGAGAGTTGAAGTCACAGCATTTGCCCCATGTATTCAAGGACGCCCAAGTAGACAGGAATAAACGGGACGAATGTCCATCACATAGAACACAATATTGAAAGTTTGGGAACCTACCCTGATCGAGAGCTCAACTTTTCCATATACAGTACTCATTGTACCATCGAAAGCTTTTACTATCACATCACTGGATTTCAGCATAATTCCGTCAGGGTTGAGTTTGTCCAGCACCAACTTGGGTAGTACATTCAGAGACGAACCATTGTCAACTAGCACGTGAGGTAGAATGGTGCCCCCACACTCAATGGATATATGTAGAGCTTTGTTATGATTCTTTCCAATAGGACTCAGATCAGCATCAGAAAACCCAAGGTAATTTCTGTTGTTAGGTTTGCAATACAGTTCTCGAGTTGAGTGACAGAAATCTCTTGTGGCACATGAGCAGCCTCTAGAAACTTCATCATAGCTTTGGCGTGAGTCTTGGAGCAACTTAGGAGTGACATCATAGAAATCTTGGAAGGAGTATGCCCCATCTGTTCAACAATGTCATAATCACTCTTGCGGATGATCTTCAAAAACTCATTTGCTTCTTCAGGAGATGGATTTTCAGCGGCGGCCTCAACTGGTGTCTGGACAGGTTCATGCAAAGGCCCTTTACCTCGAGTATCACTATTTTGATTAGGAATAGTTATAACAGCAGGTGAAGCAGTGTTTGGAGAGATCTCTGGAGAAAACACTCTTCCACTTCTTGTCACTTTACTAGTTCCGGCAATATTTCCCACATCAGGATTGGCGTCTTCAGAAACTTTGTCAGTTATGAGTTCTTGTTTGACTCCTTGAATATAGACCTCGGCACCATAGTTCCATGGGATAGCCTTGTCATAAGAATATGGAACTGGACCAGGCTTAGTGATGATAATAGGAGCCACGCGGGGCTCAGCAGAAATCTCAAAAGGAGCCATAGTAGGGATCTTCAGCGGAGCTTTGGAAATTACGGATACGTCTTCAATCTTCAAGCCACGGGGGAAACCTTCGCACAAATCCTTGATAGAAGGAATCTTCTCAAATCTGATAGTGCCACGATCCATCCATACTTGAATACCTCTTTTTAGGTTTTCACAACCATTGGGTTGGGATGCACAGTAGTAACAGCCTGGGTCGCAACCTGGAAATAAACCAGCTTGTAGCAGCTTTCTCTTGATGTCCAGGAGAGGAGCTGACAGATCTCTCACATCATAGACATGGATTGTGTCTATGATAGCGTTAACGGTTTTGTCATGCTTTGGCATAGGAGCAGTGATGACATTAGGAGTCTCTGGCGGATCAAACTCAATTTCACCAGCATCTATCATATCTTGGATCTTATTTTTCAACGCCCAGCAATTATCAGCAGTGTGTCCAGGGCTATTAGAGTGGTACACACATTTTGCATTAGGATCATAGTTTGGAGACGTAGTAGTGACGTTATTTGGAGGATCTCTTATGGTGATCATATTGGCCTTCAACATATGTTGCAGGGCTTGAGATAAAGGCATGTTGATTTTAGTGAATTGCCTTTTAGGTGTGTCTGACCTACGCTGATACCCTTGTCTAGGAGCTTGTTGAGGTGTTGGTGTAGAGATGAGAACAGCTCAAACAGATTGGTTCTGATCATTCTTATTACGGCCCCTCTAACTATGAACAGCATTAGACTCGTTCCTTCCATGATAGGGCTTCTTTGCAGTACCAGAAGATGTGCCTACTTGAATCTTCCCACTTCGAATACCACACTCCACACGTTCTTCAGTCAGTATGAGATCAGTGAAACCAGATGAGGAACTACCCAGCAAGTGACTATAGAACGGCCCAGTTAGTGTACCCATGAACATGTCCACCAATTCCATATCAGTCAACGAAGGTTGGACTCTTCCAGCTAAATCTCTCCACTTTTGAGCATACTCCTTGAAACTTTCCTTAGGTCCCATAGACATGCTTTGTAGTTGCATGCGAGTCGGTGCAAGGTCAGAGTTATATTGATATTTTTCATACCCTAATTTTGACCCCCCTAAGATGTCACACCTCCAGACTTTTCATCAAATTAAAACAAATGCTCAGAGCAATCACCTATTCCTCTGGTACTTAATCGAGGATGTTCAAAGACAAAAGAGCTCAGGCAAAGGGTCAATCAATGAAAGGAGTAGTATCCAATACAATCATAGGATTCAAAAGCTTCATTCTATTCACCTGTGATTGATTAGACACCAATCATCTGGGCTCAAGTTTGCTTAATTCACCAATCTAGGGTTTTGAGCCCATCAGGGACTATAATCAGGGATCACATTTGGGAAACCCTAAAAAGCTCCAGGGCATCTATCAATTGGTTCAAATATCTCCAATTGGTTCATATGACATTATCCATTGGGCATTACACTTCAATTCAAGATCTATAGTCATCAATTCCATCTGGTCGACAATTAGGATTTTTGACCTAATTCATCTGGGTAGTTGACTTTTAATCAGGACATGGATCCAAAACTCAAAACATGACTTAAGAGCTTCCATCACCTCAATATAATCCATTCATATCACTCATTTGAGGAGGAGAACTTGATTCATTACAAAAGACCAAAATTTCACTTCATCTGAAAAAGTCAACTGTACAAGATCACCTTTGACTTTTAGTGTTTTTAGTTAAACCATGAATTTGGAGGATCAATATCATCAATATATGATTGTTAAAGTCATTTGATCAAATAAAATCAAGAAAATTCATCAAGGATCAAAAAGTCAGGAATTAGGGTTTTTTAGGGCATTATGGGAACTCAAAATTTCACCTACACAACTCAAAAAACTTCCAACATGAAAGTTGTAAATCTTGCAAAATAAAACAACATCTTACAATGCAACTTTTTTCAAGAAATCAATCATTTAAGAGATTTGAGATTTGGAAGTTGACCTAGTTTTCTTCCAACTTTGGGCTCATTTTTCACAATTTTCCCAAATGATTCTGAAGAAACCCCAAACTAATGAATTTAAGTAGATGTTTAGGGCTTTCCAAATTGTGCTCAAACTCCTCCAAATTAATTTTGAGCTAGGAGTTATGCTTGTTCAAAGTTGGCCTCATGGAGTAAAACTATAGGTCATGTACAATTTGAAACTTTGCAATTTTATGCAAATGGCTTCACTAAATGATGTTACATGACCCATAATACAATTGCAAGCATACCATACATCCATTTTCATCATTGCATAAGGATTGAAGAATATTCCCAAAAACAAAGGCATGTGATTATGTAATGATTACATTTGGGAATTTATGGAAAATGGATGAATCACCAATTGGAATCTTCTCCCAACCAATTGAAACTCTCCTCTGCATCAGAATTATCCCCTAAGATCAGAAGAGATCAATGAATAGGGAGCTAGCTCGAAAATGCAATGATCACATTTGCAAGATTCCTTGAATTTCTTCATGGCCAAGAAACCAAAATGACTTCACTAAGCAAGCTCACTCCTCTGCAATTACACTGAACTCTTTGCCTATAAATACAAGTGCTCTCCTTCATATTAATCACACCAAAGCAACCAGAATTTCTTGCTTTCTTCATTTCTCCGTCTTGCTTATAGTTTTCAAAAGTTCTTTGGCAAGAAGAATCGAATTCTTCAAACCAGAGCTCTTCTTTTGAAAGTAAGCCTTCTAACATCTTAAGGAGGTTCATTGGAGTTGATCCAAACATCTGGATCACTTCTGTAGGTGGGAGAACACCATTTTTGCTTTCATTTTGGAGCCCGTGCATTTGGAGGTCCATAGAGCAATTCAGAAGGTGTCAAGCTAGCCAAAGCATCCAGGTATGTTCCTTAGGTGATAGTGAAGCTATCCAGATGCCTGTAGGACATCTGTAACCACAGAATCACCAACCTCCATGATCACTTGAAGCTCAAATAGAAGGTGTCGAGTAAAGAATTTCAGAGGCATTCAGGTCTCAATAAGCATTCAGATAGCTTCATTGAGTTACTAGGAAGCTTTTAAGATCATTCATACAAGCCCAGAAGTTCTGCAAGAGCCTCACGACCTCCATTTTCAGAGGTAAGTTTCTCAGCTCCATCTCTTTAACTCAGGTGCTCTTTTTGTTAAAACTCGATACCATTCTATTCAGCATCATCAGAGGATTAAAAACCCTCTATCATTAGTCATTTATACTTCAGCATATCCATTTAATTTAATTTTCAAATTTTAGGGTTCTTCACGTAGCTTGATTAATTCAGTAGATATAGTTAATATAAATTCATTTTAGTTATATATCTGGAATCGTGAGTGAATTTAGAACAAGTTTGCTGTTTACACTTTGGTCATTGGTTGAGAATTGAGAGATCTGGAAATTCAAAAATCCAAAAGCTAGAGGTTGAAGACGAAGATGGAGGTTGGCGCGCCATTTTCAAACATCCATGACCAGTTTTAAAATATATTTAGTGTAAGGTATTCCTATAATGAATACATCGTTATAGCCCAGTGGTAAAGAGAGTTTGTGTGTTACGTGTGCCCAAGGTTTGGGGTTCGAATCCCCCTCGCCCCAGACCTTTTGATTTTTTTTCATTTATTTGTGCTATGCACTGAATAACCTATATGTTACCTTGGAGCCATTGTTTTGTCACCAAGGGCGCGTTGGCTCAGTGGTGTTGTTTTGAGCTAGTGATTTAAGGGGCGTGTGTTCAAGCCTTGGTGGAGACAAACCCATCTTTTTATCACTAATTTCTTTTATTTTCTTCATAACTTCACACAATTGATTCACTTATCAAATTAGTTCATTTTAACTTCATTTTTCACACACTTGTCAATTAATATATCTATTTTATCAACAATAAAAAAATCACAAAAAATATTATTTATTTGATATATTTTTATTAGGTTTAAAATGGTATGTTTTTAAGTATTTTAAAATACTTTTAATACATGTTTTCTTTAAAATTTCAAAAACCTAAATATCTCATAAGTATTTTAGTAACAAAACCCTAATCATTTAGGTCTTAATTAGGTATAGACTTTGTCTTTACCCTAATTAATTTGACATTTGTAAATTTTCAAAACTGTTTTCAATCTCCGATCAAACGGACGATCCAGGTTTTCAGACAACAAAACCTTGTATTTCCTCAACTGTTTTTTCATAAACAGTAAATCATTTTTAACGGGCCTCTAATAGAGTGTAAGTCCCAGCACCTTTTTCTTTTCTAAGTTTGTTTTTCAAAAATGTATTTACAAAATCTTCTTTCTGTTTTCAAAACATTCTTCTGGTATTTGAAGGGCATTATTCCCGGTGAAACTCTTCAAATACCTATGTGACCTATGTCCATCTTCACTTCTTCTGTTTTCAAAAAACCTTAACTGCTTACAATAAATATTATACTGTTATCAACAAAGTTGTTGGTGAGGCTTTGTATATACTTCTTCAAAGGCCTCCACTGTCCACTCCATCCAGGTTAGGCTTTACAAGCTTTCAATTTACAGTCTTTATTTAAATTACTGTCAAAAGATAAACTGTTTATATATTGTTTAGAACTACGTCTGAGTAAAACTTTAGGACAGTTAAACTATATATATATATATATATATATATATATATATTATAGGACTATGGCCTAGGATTGAGAATGTCTTCCCGGTGAAGGCTCTTTCCTAATTAGAGATCTTTAGTTCAAACCCTCAAGATGAATTATTCCCGGTGAAACATCTTGAAAAAGCCCTAGAACCCAAAATAGGATACATCTACCCAAGAGGAATTATTCCCGGTGAAACCTCTTACCCATTTGCTTAGAGCCAAAATAAGTTCAAAACCACATAGCTTTCTCTTGTGCTATAACAAGGACCCTCGATGACCCTCAATTAGCCTCCTCTTGGGCTTTTTATAAGAACCCACAGGCTTCTTAAAAGTATTCCCAGCTTCCTCTTGAGCTTGTATACAAGGACCCATCAGGTTTCTTATAAACATAGGAACGGGTCTTTAGTCACCTTTTAGCCTATCCTAGTGAGTTTCTTCCATTCTTTAAACCAGACTTTTAAACAAGCTAAGATTGCCTCAATCTCAGTATTGAGAACCCCTTTTGGAATGAGAGACGTGGACAGTCTCTGTCACCCTTATCTTCATTAATTTTCCTTAGCAGAGTCTAGGTTCCTTATCTGTCTATCCTCAGTCAATGTCAGCCTTAATCTTGGGCTTTAAACAAGAAGTCTCAATTAGATAATCTTTCTGCTATCATTCATAAATCCTTGGAAAGGGTTAGCTTCCAAAAATCAGTCTTTTAATAGATAATTTCACCAGCTGAGTAAAACCCCTGGAAAGGGTTAGACTCCAAAAATTGAACTTTCAAAAGATAAATTCTCTAGCAGGATAAAAACCCCTAGAAAGGGTCAGCCTCCATTCATTCTTTAAAAAGATAATCTCACCAGTCTCAGTCAGTAAAAGACATATTTTTTTCAATTAAGAGTCAACCACAATTCTGGGCTTTGTACAGAATACCAAATAAAATCCATCAAATGAATGCTCTCCAGCTAGAGTCAGCCTCAATTCTGGGCTTTGTACAGAACACAAATACTTCTTAGTTTAAGTTAATTCCCAGTAGAGTTATCTCCCAGAGTCAATAAAATAATAAATCAATCAAAAGCCTCAAGCTTGGGCCTCATGCAAGCCAGCTAAAGTCAAATCTTTCAAACAGTAGGTAGACATAGCTTATCTCTATAGAAAGATATTTCTCCTATCTCACCACATTCAAACAAACAAACATTTCAATTTCAATTTCAAACATTCTCCCATTTAGGACTTTGAAAGGCATGCTCTGAGGAAAACAAACCCAGACTTGTACACTTTCCCTAATTTGGATGAGAATCCTTCTTTCATTCAAGAGGCATGTTGGCTGTCATACTTGATCAACCAAGTAGGCTCCCTCTCTTAATGAAATGAATTCAGCTTTTCTGTCACTCTTTTAAATGTTTGTGGTGGAATAGTAGAAATACCTCTCTATAAAGATGACTTCATGTCTCTTTTGTTAGAACAAGATTTGTTCTGATCAATATTCTTAGTTTTGATGATAACAAGCATATGAATTTTGTATGAGATAATGTGGTACTCTAATACTATGCAATTTCCGTTTCAGGAATTATATAAAGTGAAATTCTGGACTCAGACACGCGATGTCGAACAGGATGTCACGACATTACTTTCTGAATGCTTTTAAACAAATGAACAAGGAGTAAACAGAATAACAACACAAGAAAGTTGTTAACCCAGTTCGGTGCAATCACACCTACATCTGGGGGCTACCAAGCCAGTGAGGAAGTCCACTATAAGTAATATCAATTCAAGGTAATACAGATCAAGATTACTCCTTTCACTTAATATCTACCCAATGCAACTTCAATCTAAACAACTTAGATCAGAGATCCTACTCACTCCCCCTCAATCACAGCAGTGATGAAAAACACTCAACGAATAGCAAAGAAGACACACTTCAAAGACACAACTTGATCTTGCTTAAAAGCTTTAACCAAGTACAATAGTACTCTTGCTTAAAAGCTTTGAGTACTTCTTACAACTCAAAAAAAAACACCTAGACCAAGACAATCATCATGATGATTGTTTGGCTTACAAGAAGGCTAGAACGAAAACTTAAAACAAAGAACTCTTAAAGCTTCTCAAAACAAAAACCCTAACATGATCAGCAGCTTCTTCTTAGAATATATAGCCTTCATAAAACACAGCAGCTGGGCCTTGGATCCAAATTAGTTTTAAACCTAATTAAACTAATTTCCATAAATCAAGGAACTAAAATAATAACCATCAAAGACGTCCTTGAATCAGATCAGAATCCAACATTACCAAATAAAGCGCATAGGATCTTATCAGATCACATAACCATAAATAGTAATAGAAAAGAACGTAACAGCTGCGAATGTCATGACATCGGCCTTGACATCAGGTAAAGGCCTGCATAAGAGAAACTTCACAACAGTAGAATGCACGTCATGACACCAGATTTGACAAGATAGAAACACAATGAGTTTTACCAAAAATTACAGCCAATCAACAACATCTACAAACTCCCCCTTTGGCAAATTTTTGGCTAAAACACTAATTGATGTAACCAAACAGATATCAGAGCATACACAGCAGCCAACAACAGAAAAATAAATTCTGTAAGCAAACAACAGCAGCCAACAACAGAAAAATAAATTCTGTAAGCAAACAACAGCATCTTGATTAATCACCAGAAAACCAGAAAACATCTACTTAATCAACTGTTACAGAAACCACTTGTCATTGTCTGGGAGAACCAGGGAACACCCAAAATAAAGAAAACAACAAAAAACAACCATGTCCATCAACCAACAAGAAAAACCAACAGACCACCAAAATAACAAAACAACCACCATTACTCCCCCTTTTTAGCCACAAAAGGAGCCAAAACACAATCAGAATCAGAGCTAATCATCAGACCCATCACTGTCTTCATCACTAGAGCCACCAGGATTGTCATCACTTGAGCCACTAGTCTCTTCAGCAGCATCACTACTCCCACTTTCAGCACCCTCAGCCTCAGCATCCTCAGCCTCTTCATCAGCCTCTTCCTCAGCACCTTTGTCTTCATCCATATTGTCACCATCCCTCTCACCAACAAGGTCATCATCTATAGACTGCTCAAGACTTTGGATGAGCTTTTCAAGTTTCATCTTCCTGTTGTCCAACTCCTGACAAGTCTCTTTCAGCTCAGCAATAAGAAGGGCTTTGTTCACAGATTTGCTGGGTTGTGATGTCCCAGCAGATGTCATGTCATCAGACCTCTGGAGCAGTTTGTAGTGAAAAGACAAAGCACTCTCCCTCTTACATACAGAATCTTTACTTTTCAGAATTCCAGGGTGTTGCTTGAGGATTATCCCACATATCATGGATGGGAATGCAATAGGGAGCTTGGTAGCAGAGGTACCAGCATGCCTCATAGTTTGATCAAATATATAAGTCCCATAGTCAAATTTTGTCTTGGTTCCCACAGCATAAATAAATCTTCCTAGGCCAACAGCAATGGTAGAAGTGTGATTGGTAGGCACCCAGTTAGCAGCACCAATTTTGTGTAGCAATGCATACCTGACATTAAGAGAACTAGCAGACAGTTTGCTCTTTATAGGCCACTTCTTAACCTTACCACCAGTGATTACTTTGCACACCTCATTATCAGTCACTTCAAGCTCAGGTTGAGCCTCAGCATCTCTACCTAGATATAGGTTGATAACAGCAGGGGAAAAATCTATACACTTTCTTCTAACATACACCTTATGAAAATCATCAGTTCTTCCATCACCACAATCTTGAGACAAGTTCACAATAAATTCCTTCACAAGCAATTCATAACACTTTGAAAAATGAGAGACAGTCTTAATCAAACCTGCAGACTTGATGAGCTTCATGACCTCTTGACATTCCAGAGCATCATTTGCTAGTTCTCTTTCAAGAGCCAGCCTTCTTTGATAAACAAACTTCCACTGGATGGCATTTGAAGCATAGTGCAAGTAAATGTTGTCCAGAGGAACATCACGAACCTTTGTGGAGGATTTTGTGACAGCAATCGTCTTCTTTGATGGGATGTCAGGGACATCACTTAAGACATCATCTTCAGAGGCAGAAACACTTCTTTCCTTCCTCTTCTTCACTGCAGTCTTGCTCCCAGTGGTTGAAGGTTCAGCAGGGACCTTCTTGATCTTCTTTATAGTGACCTTCTTTTGAGGAGTAACTTGAGGAGTAACTTGAGGTTTGGAAAAATCTTGATCACAAACCTGTTTGCCCTTACGAGTCTTGACTCTATGAGAGATGCTAGAGATGAGCTCATCATCAGCAATGTCAATAGAATCATCCAGATCATCCAGATTCACCACATCATGCACAGTAGGGCCTTCATTAAGGGTTTCTTTAGAAGGAGCAGCAGGAACCTCTTCAGCTTTCTCAGGTTCAAGAATCTCAGCATCTTTAGTACCAGATGTTTCAACATTGATAGCTTCAGATGTCTCAACATCTTTGGCACCAGGGGTCTTCTCATCATTGTTGTCAACAGATGTCTCAACATCACCCTGATCTTTGCTAGCATCATCTTGACCATCTTGATCATCTTTGCTGTTCTGAGAGGCAGGAATTTGGGCTAGAGGAACAGATATTCCATCAACCTGGTGCCCTTCATTCAAGATTCTTGTGACAATACCTGCGATCGCATTATGAACATAAGCAGAGCCCTCTCTACCTTGAACAGAAAAAGTTTCTAGAACAGATCCACCAGTTGATTTTCTTGCATGCATCTTTCTTGGTGGATTATGAACAGGATCGGTAGCAGGAACAGAGTTCAATGGCACAACATTCAACACAACATCTTGATCACTCACTACATTGGGTGCCCTAGATCCTGATGCTGTTTCAGAGGAAGGAGACAATTTCTTTGAGGGAGAACTCTGAGACATGATGAGAGAAAATGGAATGCTGGGTAAAGGTTTGTGAATGCAGAGACACAAAGAGATAGCGTGAGTGTGGAGGATAGGTTTTGGGGGAATGGAAACCGTTTGGGCAAATTGTAAAAGGGGGGAAAATACACTTTAATGTGTAATGATATCAAATATTTGGAGAGAGAAATAATGCTGGCCCCACACCCAATTAATTGCTATAATCCTTCACAAAGACAAATGCCTAGTTTACTTCTTAGATTTTCAAATTGATTTGCATCCAAAGCTTTTGTGAAAATGTCAGCCAGTTGAAGATTTGTAGCAACATGTTCCAAGGCAATTATTTTATCCTCAACAAGATCTCTAATGTAATGGTGTCTAATATCAATGTGCTTGGTCCTGCTATGCTGAATGGGATTCTTTGAAATGTTAATGGCACTTAAGTTGTCACAATATAATGTCATGACATCTTGTGTGACATTGTATTCTGTTAACATTTGTTTCATCCAAACAAGCTGAGAGCAACTACTTCCTGCTGCAATGTATTCTGCCTCTGCAGTGGACAAAGACACACAATTTTGTTTCTTGCTGAACCATGAAATAAGATTATTCCCCAAGAAAAAACATCCTCCTGAAGTACTTTTTCTGTCATCAGCACTTCCAGCCCAATCTGCATCACAATATCCAGTGAGAATAGGTTCACACCCATGAGAGTAGAGCATTCCATACTCACAAGTACCATTCACATATTTCAGGATCCTCTTGACTTGATTGATATGACTGATCTTTGGATCTGCTTGATACCTAGCACACACCCCAACAGCAAAAGCAATATCAGGTCTACTGGCTGTGAGATACAGCAGGCTTCCTATCATGCTTCTATATAAACTTTGATCAACACTGGTTCCCTTTTCATCTTTGGACAACTTTAAGTGAGTAGGAGCTGGTGTTCTTTTGTGAGTAGTATTTTCCATTCCAAACTTTTTAACAATGTTTTTAGCATACTTACTCTGAGAGAGAAAGATTGAGTCTTCCATCTGTTTAACTTGCAGCCCAAGAAAATAAGTTAATTCTCCAACTAGGCTCATTTCAAATTCTGATTGCATCTGATCAACAAAATGTCTAGTCATCTTGTCTGACATCCCACCAAACACAATATCATCCACATAGATTTGAGCAATCAGGATCTTTCCTCCTTCATCTTTAACAAAAAGTGTTTTATCTATTCCTCCTTTCCTGTACCCATTACCAGTAAGAAACTCAGTTAGTCTCTCATACCAAGCTCTAGGGGCTTGTTTTAGGCCATAAAGAGCTTTTCTTAGTTTGTACACATAGTCAGGATGGTTTGGATCAGCAAAACCTTTAGGTTGCTCCACATAAACTTCCTCACTCAAGTATCCATTCAAGAAAGCACTCTTCACATCCATCTAGTATAGTTTGAATTTTAGAATACAAGCAACTCCTAGTAGTAATCTAATTGACTCAAGTCTAGCAACTGGAGCAAAGGTTTCATCAAAGTCAATTCCTTCAACTTGAGTGTATCCTTGAGCAACTAGCCTTGCTTTGTTTCTGACAACAGTTCCCCGTTCATCTGACTTGTTTTTGTAAACCCATTTTGTTCCAATGACATTAGTACCTTTAGGTCTTGGTACCAGCTCCCATACTTCATTCCTTTCAAACTGGCCTAGTTCTTCCTGCATGGCATTAATCCAGAACTCATCTGTTAATGCTTCCTTGACATTTTTAGGTTCAATTTTTGACACAAAACAAGAGTTTGAAACTACTTCCCTTGACCTTGTAGTAATTCCACTGTTGAGATCTCCTATAATAAGTTCACTAGGATGATTTTTTTGAACTCTTATAGATGGACTCTTGTTAGGAGGTTCAGTCTCAGATTCTGTGATAGTAGGACTGCAATCATCTTCTCTTGTAGATCCTTCAGCTGTAATATCCCATAATGTTCCGACATCTTCTGTGACATCTGCTTGATTGTGGACATCATCAACCACAACATTTATGGACTCCATTATTATTCTGGTTCTTGAGTTGAACACTCTATAGGCTCTACTGTTTGAGTAGCCCAGAAAGATTCCTTCATCACTCTTGGGATCCATCTTCCTTATGTGATCTCTATCAGCAAGAATGTAACACTTACTACCAAACACATGGAAGTATTTGACAGTGGGTTTTCTTCCCTTCCAGATCTCATATAGGGTGGTAGAGGTTCCTTTTCTTAAGGTAACTCTATTATGGACATAACAAGCAGTATTCATGGCTTCCGCCCAGAAGTAGATAGGAAGATTCTTAGCATGGATCATGGCTCTGGCTGATTCTTGAATAGTTCTATTTTTTCTTTCAACAACCCCATTTTGCTGTGGAGTAATAGGGGATGAAAATTCATGATGTATTCCTTCAGAGGAGCAGAAATCAGCAAACTTTTGATTCTCAAATTCCTTTCCATGATCACTTCTAATTCTCACAACACCATTTTCTTTTTCTCTTTGAACTCTTTGACATAGGTCCTTGAAAACATCAAACACATCTGACTTTTCTCTGATGAAGCTTACCCAAGTGTATCTGGTGTAGTCATCCACAACCACATAAGCATATTTCTTTCCTCCAAGACTTTCTATTTGCATTGGTCCCATCAAGTCCATATGGAGCAGTTCAAGAACTCTGGAAGTGGTCAGATGTGTAACCTTTGGATGTGACATCCTGGTTTGTTTTCCTATCTGACATTCACCACATATTCTTCCTTCATCAATTTGTAGCTTAGGAATTCCTCTCACAGCTTCCAGAGAAATAATCCTTTTCATACCTCTTAGATTAAGGTGACCAAGTTTTTGGTGCCACAGCTTTGCTTCTTCTTCTTTAGAACATACAGTTGAGTAACTAGATTCATGAGACACCCACAAGTAGCAGTTATCTTTGGATCTGACTCCCCTCATTACTACTTCCTTTTCTTCATTAGTAACCACACACTCAGCTTTAGTGAAGTTGACTTGGTATCCTTGGTCACAGAGTTGACTGATGCTTATGAGGTTAGCAGTCAGGCCTTTGACCAACAAAACACCTTCTAAATTTGGCACTCCTGAACAGTCTAGTTTTCCAACTCCTTTGATTTCTCCTTTAGCTCCATCACCAAAGGTTACATAGCTAGTAGAATGATTCTTGATATCAACAAGCAGATTCTTGATTCCAGTCATGTGTCTGGAACATCCACTGTCAAAATACCAATCTTCTTTGGCTGAAACTCTAAGAGATGTATGGGCTATTAAAGCCATATTTTTAGGTTTCCATTGTTGCTTCTGGATGGGCATGATCTGCTTAGGTTTGTAGTAAGGAGCTTGATCTGGGTATCCATATAATCTGAAGCAAAAGGGCTTAATGTGCCCAAATCTTCCACAGTAATGACATCTCCATCTTTGAAACTTTCTCTTCATTTCACTTTTCTCGTGATGTTGAGTCACATGTTTTGACATTGGTTTCAACATCTCAGCTTCAGGTTTAGTTCTGCTACTATCTTGGGAATGTTTCTTTGCACCAACAAATCTTATACCAGACATATCTTCTGAACTTTTTCCAATCTGCAAAATCTCCTCCAACATATCCGAGCCACTGTTCAACATTTTTACAGATTTTGACATCTGATCAAGTTTGGATTGTAACATGATAATTTCACTGTTTAGTTCAGATATAGTTTTACTAAGCCCTTTGTTATCAGCCTCCAACTGAACTATGTATTTCTTCTGATTTTCACCTTGTTGACAAACTTCAGCACTTCTGATACACAGCTTTCTGTAGGAGGTTGCCAGTTCTTCAAAGGTTAGCTCATCTTCACTAGAATCTTCATCAGAATTGCAAACCCCAGTAAGGGCTGTGACATGTTTGGCTGATTCTTCTTCAAAATCACTCTCAGAATCTTCATCAGACCAGGAGACTGACAATCCTTTCTTTTGTTTCTTGAGATAAGTAGGACATTCAGCTCTAATATGTCCATACCCTTCACATCCATGACGTTGAATCCCTTTGCTGTGATTGTACTTTTCTTCTGGTTTTGCTCTTCTGCCAGAGTCATAAGATCTACTGATGTCAGATGAGATGTTCTTGGCATTAGGTCTTGGCTTCTGATCCATTCTTCTCATAATTTTGTTGAATTGTTTACCAAGCATAGCTATAGATTCAGATAGATTCTCTTCTCTACTTTCCTCTGCTTCTTCTTGAGAGTTGGACACAAAAGCTATGCTTTTGTTCTTCTTTTCAGAATTTTCACTGATCCCCATCTCAAAGGTTTGAAGAGATCCAATTAACTCTTCTACCTTCATTTTGCTGATGTCCTGTGCCTCTTCTATAGCTGCAACTTCAATCTAAACAACTTAGATCAGAGATCCTACTCACTCCCCCTCAATCACAGCAGTGATGAAAAACACTCAACGAATAGCAAAGAAGACACACTTCAAAGACACAACTTGATCTTGCTTAAAAGCTTTAACCAAGTACAATAGTACTCTTGCTTAAAAGCTTTGAGTACTTCTTACAACTCAAAACAAAACACCTAGACCAAGACAATCATCATGATGATTGTTTGGCTTACAAGAAGGCTAGAACGAAAACTTAAAACAAAGAACTCTTAAAGCTTCTCAAAACAAAAACCCTAACATGATCAGCAGCTTCTTCGTAGAATATATAGCCTTCATAAAACACAGCAGCTGGGCCTTGGATCCAAATTAGTTTTAAACCTAATTAAACTAATTTCCATAAATCAAGGAACTAAAATAATAACCATCAAAGACGTCCTTGAATCAGATCAGAATCCAACATTACCAAATAAAGCGCATAGGATCTTATCAGATCACATAACCATAAATAGTAATAGAAAAGAACGTAACAGCTGCGAATGTCATGACATCGGCCTTGACATCAGGTAAAGGCCTGCATAAGAGAAACTTCACAACAGTAGAATGCACGTCATGACACCAGATTTGACAAGATAGAAACACAATGAGTTTTACCAAAAATTACAGCCAATCAACAACATCTACATAAAGAGTGTGCACAAAATCAGCGCAAGAAGCAACAGACTCAGAAGGTTCAGCATGCAACATCAGAACATGGTCTGGCAAGACATCAGAACATGGTCAAGCAGAATCAGAACATGGGTCTATGGAAGCATCAGAAGAACTTGAGATAAGAAGCAGAAGCACTGAAGTTCTCATGGTATCACGCTCAGAAGCATTTCAAGGTTAGAAGACAAGAAGATGCTCTGCACCAAGCTGTTTGACTCTGATGATATTCAAACGTTGTTTACACAAACATCAGATCAGAAGCAAGTACAAGGTGGCAGGCTACGCTGACTGACAAAAGGAACGTTAGAAGCTATTAAAGGCAACGTCAGTAGACACAGCGGAAACAAGGCTCGAGGTAGTTGACAAAAGAGTGAAACATTAAATGCAATGCTGTACGGATTACGCAAAGCATTAAATGCTCCCAAAGGTCATCTTCTCAAAGTGCCTATAAATATGAAGTTCTGATGAGAAGCTACACGACGAACTCTAAACCAATCTTCCACAAACGCTGTTCAAATCAAAAGCTCTCAAACTTCATCATCAAGCTCACTACATTGCTGTTGTAATATCTTAGTGAGATTTAAGCTTAAACTTAAGAGAAAATCACAGTTGTGATAATAGCTTTATAAGAAGCATTGTAACTCTTAAAAGAATTTGTTTACATTAAGTTGTAAGAACTAGAGTGATCAGGTTGTTGATCAGTATACTCTAGCAAGTCTTAGAAGTTGTCTAAGCAGTTTGTTCCTAGAGTGATCAGGTTGTGATCAGGATACTCTAGAAGACTTAGCAGTTGTCTAAGTGGAAAACTATTGTAATCAAGTGTGATTAGTGGATTAAATCCTCAGGTGAGGTAAATCACTCCAAGGGGGTGGACTGGAGTAGTTTAGTTAACAACGAACCAGGATAAAAATCATTGTGCAAATAGTTTTTATCTTACAAGTTTTAAAGCTACACTTATTCAAACCCCCCTTTCTAAGTGTTTTTGTATCCTTCAATTGGCATCAGAGCGCCGGTTCTAAGGTGCAAGCACTTAACCGTGTTTAGAAAAGATTCAGGAAGAGAAAAACGCTTCAGTAAAAGATGGCTGGTGAAGAACTTAACCCTACATCTACATTTGGCTCTGCTGAGCAATACAATGGAAATGGTAACAATGGGTATACTAGACCACCAGTATTTGATGGTGAAAACTTTGAATACTGGAAAGATAAACTTGAAAGTTACTTCCTTGGTCTGGATGGTGACTTATGGGATCTTCTGATGGATGGTTACAAACATCCAGTGAAAGCTACTGGCGTAAGGCTTACCAGACAAGAAATGAATGATGATCAAAAGAAGCTTTTCAAAAATCATCATAAATGTAGGACTGTTTTGCTGAATGCTATCTCTCATGCTGAGTATGAGAAGATATCTAACAGGGAAACCGCCTATGATATATATGAGTCATTAAAGATGACCCAAGAAGGAAATGCTCAAGTCAAGGAGACTAAATGTAACACCCTTCTAAACCCCGCGGAAATTAACATTAAAATCAGAGTAAAACATGAAGAAGAGTATTACAACGCCAACAAAAGAAACAATATTCATGTCATGCCATAAAGGAACGATAAACCAAAATTATTTAGGTAGCATGTTAACACAGCGAAATATTCTTAACAACTGAATAATCAAACATCTGGAGTCGAAGACTCATAATTCAACCATAAACCATAAACAAAACAGAAGTTTATCAGCCAATTCTAAAATAACGTTCCCGGTGTTACACGACCAGAGCATGACACAGACCCAACTGACTCTAACGAACTACTTGACGAGCTAATCCTCACCAAGTACACAAGCTACTCCTCAATCATAAAAATAACAACAGTAAGGGTGAGTTTCATTCGCATTAACAAATGTTATAGGTATATAAACAATACAACTTCATCCATACATTATTCACCCAAACACTATTTTATTGCACATATCACTGAATTAGTCTCACTACGTTCGAAACGGCACATCAAACAGACTAACAGTTAAAAAGTTATACATCGTTAAACTTTAACAAAAATCCCAAACAGCACAGCACGCGGCGCCAACATCCACACGCGGCGCGAAGCGAGGAAAAAGTTACGCCTTCGCGGCGCAAACACCTACACGCGGCGCGAAGCGAGGAAAAAGTTACGCCTTCGTGTCATACCCCAATTTTTGATCCTAAGATCCTATATCATTCATATCCCAATCACTAATCAAGAGCTTCACTTGGAAGTTTTGTTTATGGTGTTGCACTCACCTCATCAATAAGAGGGACCATCAAGCACCAATGATTGTTTATCTTGTATGCATATTATACTAACCCAAATACCAAAAACATTGCTTTGTTTCTTTGTAGGCTTTTGTTTTGTAGGTACCAAGCCAAGACATGCAATAAACAAGGCATTTTTCAAATTTTTGACTGATGAAATCGATTTCCCTACTGGGTAAATCGATTTCCCTGCAGCAATCTTCAACAAAATCACATTCTGGACAGCATGAAATCGATTTCCCTCCTGGGTAAATCGATTTCCCTAGTGTATTTTGCGCCAAATTCTCTTCTGGAACAGAGTGAAATCGATTTCACCCCTGGGGAAATCGATTTCCTTAAGGCAAAATTCAAAAAAAATATAAGGAAGGAAGCTTGACATCATTTTGGCACCTTTTTATTTGATCATTGTACCAATTTTCCACCTCATCAAAATAATTCTCTTCATTAAACCCACTTAAACCCCATTTTACCACTTTTTACCATTTAATTGCCACTTTAATCACCAATTAAACACAAGCTAATTACCAAATGCAAAAAGACCAAATTACCACTATTCTTGCTCTCATCCTATAAATAGAGCCCACTACTCTCTCATTTCTCAAGCTTGGAGAGCCAAAAAATTGCTTGCAAATTCATTTCTCACCCTTTCCAAAACCCTCACCCAAAGTTCATTTTCATAAGATTAGTGAGATTCACATTGAATCTTGCTAATTTTGAACTAAGCCTCCTACATTTCACTCTTTTCTTTGTTTGATCATCTCCAAATTTGAAGGATCTACACACCTTGTGCTTGCTCTTTAAGCTACTCCAAAATCTTTGTTCAAGAAGTGGTAATTTGCTAGATCCATGATGTAGATCTTTATTGCTTGTGTTCAATGCATCTTTGATGCTATATTGATGATATTTGTTGGTTTTGTGATGGAAATTTCGTGCTCAAGTTGATGTGTGATCATAAGGTGTTTGTATATTTGTTCAAATCAAGTTTCATGCCTTTAAATGCTGTTTTTGCTGAAATTTACACTGAGGAAATCGATTTCCTTAAGGCTGAAATCGATTTCCTGCTGAACGTAACTTGTTTTTTTTGAAAACTGCACTATGGAAATCGATTTCCCCCTGCATGAAATCGTTTTCCAGCAGGCAGAATGTGGTTTTTTGCCTTTTTTGTGCTTGTTTTGGCTTCCTTCTTCCTACACTTCATTAATATCATTGGATCTAGGGTGTTGATAGGTTTGAAATGACCTAATCCACCAAAATGGATGAATGATATTAATGATAGTGTGAGTTGATTATCTTTTGTGTTTTCGTTCTTATTTTCATCTTATTTTTCTTTTGATCGATGAAAGTCTTAACATCTTGAGGATTCTATGGATTCTTGATGAAGACTAGATCAATTTGTTTTCATTCTTATCTTTTCATCTTATTTCCTTTTGATCGATGAAAGTCTTAATATCTTGAGAATTCTATGGATTCTTGATAAAGACTAGATCAATTTGTTTTCATTCTTATCTTTTTTCATCTTATTTTCTCTTGATCGATGAAAGTCTTGATATCTTGAGAATTCTATGGATTCTTGATAAAGGCTAGATCATTTCTTCTTCTCCTTCTTATTTCTTTTGATTGATGATCTTGATACATGGAGAGTTCTCCTACATTTGTCCCGACTCGATAAAAGATCAAATATGGAAGAGAATTGTATGCGGTTGATTTATGACTCATGGAAATTTATCGTGTAGTCGCTATGATTTTATCAAGCTTCTGATAAGTTTCCATTGACCTTAAATCCGAGTACATCATTCACTCACCATCGATCTTCATTACTAACTTTGATAACATACTTGACAAGTTTCAAGATGGTTATCTTTAACATCTAACCACTAACTTTAATTTCCGCCATTTATTATACCGCTCTTTATATTTCTCGCTTTATCGCTTTATTTTATCATTTCATCATATTTACATTCCGCCATTTTCTCTTTGTCCATTTGGACGTTTATAATTCCGCTATTTTCTCTTTGTCCACTTGGACATATGTTTATGCTTCCGCTATTTTCCTTTTGTCCACTTGGACCATACTTTACTTTTATGCTAAAACACTAATAAACAACCAAAAATCTAAAAAACACATAAGGCTCTCTTTGGACTATTGGTTACTATCCCTAGCATTTTGGAGATCCGGACTTATGGACCTAGTGCCTCTGGACTCTTATTCTGTTATTACTCTGCTGTTATTCTGTCTGTCTGGCATTGGATTGTTGTCTGTTTGTATGTGCAGGTATGTCCTTGAAAGCCCTTGATGGTTAATACCAAGGCATTGAGATAAGGATTTTACCCGAAAAACAGCCGTTACTCTGCCCGATTTTCGTCAGAATCTTAATGTGCTTAATGCAAAGTGGTGTTAAGACAATAAGTTCATCTGGATCCCCAAGTGATAATGTGTTGGTTTGGTATTGATAAGTCCAAAGGATGGGGAATCTACCTTGACTCATAATGTCAAGTGTTGGCTTCTTATTTCGGTTAGACCGTTCTTTTCCTTAGCTTTTATTTTACGCAATAGGATAGCCTATTCATCTCCTCCCATTCTTAAATTTTCAAAATCTTCTCCCTTTTTCAAAAACCTTCTTATGTTTGCAATCATTTTCAAAACCTCTTTCTTCAAAAAATCTTTTGCCCTTAGTGGCCTTTTTCTTCAAAGTTTAGACACCGTTAATTGTCGAAACGAGTGGTTATACCTCACGATTTTGAAATTGATTGATATAATGAGATCTTTTCCGCGTGAGAGAGCTAGTGGCATACTCGTCGATTTTATCCGAGTTGGAGCCCTTATTTCATTAGCGATGCAAAGAACTCGTTTGTTCTCATGCTCAAGATCAATGGCTGATTATTTCTCTCCGACGACGATAAAGTGTTTATTCGTTTTTAAAAATGTTTTCCCTTTAAGCGGAACTACATTAGCTCTGACTTCTCCATTGCACCGAGGAGGTATGTAGGCCCAAAGCTAAACGCTTTGCCGAGCTTATTTTAAAAATAAAACAAACCCTTTTTTTTAGCACACACACACACACAGATTTTCAAAAAGGTTCCTGTGGAATACCACAGATATGAGGGGTGCTTAAAACCTTCCCCTCATATAATCAACACCCGTACCTGAGATCTCTTTCTTGTTTTAAAAACAAAACTTCGGGTTTTACGTTCTTTTCCCTTTTCCTTTGAAAAAATAAAGCGCGGTGGCGATTTCAAACGGAATATTGATTCGAGTCAATCCCATGGCTTCGATATCAGATTTTCCCCGCTACACTCCGCGGCGCCAACACAGGTACGCGGCGCGACCTGTGCGTATCAAAACATCCTGACATTCAGCCCACCTGTTCGCGGCGCCACCCTGTGCACGCGGCGCGAACCGGTGATTTCAGAAACCCCAACCTGCAGAAAACAACATTCTATACCTCCCAAATACTCTCAAATCATACCAGTACGAATTTCAGATAAATAAACCACACATACGACATAAATTGCACGTTTACACATACTTCTAATCATGTTTAACATCATTATTCATCACCAATCATCATTCACAACCTAAATTGAATCAAAGTTCTATAAACCCCAAAACCCCAAACCCGACATATAATCCAATTCGAAATCCTAACATACAAATTCCATCGAATCATTCATATAACCCATAATAGAGGTTAATGAGAAGAAACCCCCCTTACCTTAGCCAAATTCTTGAATTGGTTCCTCTTCCTCTTTGGCTCTCCTTCACGCTCTTCAGTTCCTCTTCTCACAGCTTCTGGTTTCCACGTTCTAATTTTTTCCTTCTCTTCTTGTTTTCCTTTATTTTATGAAAAGCATAAAATTAGAAATGGGCTCTTACACAACTACACCCCCACTTTACTAATTCCACCGCATGGCCCAATGACTTAACATTTCATTATTTTTTTTCCCATAATTCAACAAAATGTTAATTTCCCATAATTAATTTAAAACTTGATTAAATTAATTAAATAAGAATTTTCGGGATGTTACACTAAAGCTCTTGCTTTAATCCAGAAATATGAAGTCTTCAAGATGGAGGATGATGAAGATATTGAGAAGATGTTCTCAAGATTTCAAACGCTAACTGCTGGATTAAGAGTTTTGGACAAAGGCTACACCAAGGCTGATCATGTAAAGAAGATCATCAGAAGCTTGCCCAGAAGATGGGGCCCAATGGTGACTGCATTCAAGATGGCAAAGAATCTGAATGAGGTTTCGTTGGAAGAGCTAATCAGTGCCTTGAGAAGCCATGAAATAGAGCTGGATGCAAATGAGCCTCAGAAGAAAGGTAAGTCTATTGCATTAAAATCTAATTTTAAAAAATGCACTAACGCTTTTTAGGCTGAAGAAGTAGATTCTGAAGAATCAAAATCAGAAGAAGAAGATGAACTGTCCATGATCTCCAGAAGGGTAAACCAACTCTGGAAGAGCAAGCAAAGGAAGTTCAAGAGCTTCAGAAGTTCAAAGAAATTTGAACGAGGAGAATCTTCTGGTGGCAGAAGATCTGACAAGAAGAAAGTCGTCTGCTATGAGTGCAATGAGCCTGGACACTTCAAGAGTGAATATCCAAAACTTCAGAAGGAGAATCCCAAGAAGAAGTTTCATAAGAAGAAAGGTCTTATGGCAACATGGGACGATTCTGAATCAGAATCAGAATCAGACTTTGAAGGAGAGCAAGCCAACTTTGCACTGATGGCCACAGTGAATGATGGATCAGAATCTACATCAGAATCAGATTCTGAAGAGGTATTTTCTGAACTATCTAGAGATGAGTTAGTTTCCAGTTTGACTGAACTTCTGGAACTCAAGGCTCATCTTAGTATCAAATACAAAAAGCTGAAAAAGCAATTTGAATTTGAAACTAAGAAGCTGGAATTGGAAAATTCTGAACTGAAGGAAAAAGTTTTAAAATTATCCAAAGATAGTGGATCTCCTTCTGAATCAGAAAAATCCATTCCTAGTCTCAATCATATTCTGAAAGAATATGACTCGAGCTTCAGAAAGTTCCTATCTAGAAGTATTGGCAGAAGTCATCTTGCTTCTATGATATATGGTGTTTCTGGAAACAGAAGGTTTGGTTTTGGCTATGAGGGTGATACCTCACATAAATTTGAACCGGTTGATGATTTGAAAATCATATACAAGCCATTGTATGATCAGTTCAAATATGGCCATGCACATGATTTTAGGCTCACTTCACATGCACAGAGTTTAAACACTACACACACCAAGAAGCATGTGACACAACCTAAGAAATATCATGCTGTCAAACCTAAAGAATATCATGCTATTCCTCCTGTTAACTATTATGCTAAACCCAAGTTCAATCAAAACTTGAGGAAGACTAACAAGAAAGGACCCAAGAAATTGTGGGTACCTAAGGAAAAGATAATTTCTGTTGCAGATATCCTTAGCAGCAAAGAGGTCAAAGCACAAAATGTCATGGTACCTGGACTCTGGGTGCTCGCGACACATGACGGGAAGAAGGTCTATGTTCCAAGACCTGGTGCTTAAACCTGGTGGAGAAGTCAAGTTTGGAGGAGATCAAAAGGGCAAGATTATTGGCTCTGGAACCATAAGTATTGGTAACTCTCCTTCCATAACTAATGTACTTCTTGTAGAAGGATTAACGCATAACTTATTGTCCATAAGTCAATTAAGTGACAATGGTTATGATATAATCTTTAATCAAAAGACTTTCAAGGCTGTAAGTCAGAAGGATGGCTCAATCCTATTTACAGGCAAGAGAAAGAACAACATTTATAAGATTGATCTTTCAGATCTTGAGAAGCAGAAAGTGACCTGCCTTATGTCTGTTTCTGAAGAGCAATGGGTCTGGCACAGTTTCATACCCTAATTTTCGACCCCCCCTGAGATGTCATATCTTCAGGCTTTTCATTAGATCGAAACAAATGCCCAAGAGCAGTCACTTCTTCATCTGGCATTTAATCGAGGATGGTCAGAAGTAAAAGAACTCAGGCAAAGGATCAATCAATGGAAGAATTAGTCTCTAACACAATCATAGGACTCAAAAGCTTCATTTATATTCACATACAATTGATTAGACATCCAGTCATCTAAACTCAGGTTTACTCAGGATACCAGACTAGGGTTTTAAACCTATCAGGGACTAAAATCAGTGATTACCTTTGGGAAACCCTAAAAAGATCCAACGCCTCTATCAAAGACTTCAATAATCTTCAAATGATCCATATAACAATATCCATTGGGCATTACACTCCAATTCAAGATCCACAGTCATCAATTTCATCTGGTCGACAATTAGGGTTTTTGACCTAATTCACCTGGATGGTTGACTTTTAATCAGGGCATGGATCCAAAACTCAAGACATGGTTCAAGGACTTCTACTACCTCAATATAATCCATTTACATCACTCATTTGAGGAGAAGATCTTGATTCCACACAAAAGTCCAAAATCTCACTTTATCTGGAAAAAGTCAACTATATAGGATCATCTTTGACTTTTAAGATTTTTGGTCAAACCATGACTTTTAAAGATCAATATCATCAATATATGGTTATTAAAGTCATTTGACCAAATAAATTCAAGGAGATTCATCAAGGAGCAAAAAGTCGGGAATTAGGGTTTTTGAGGGCATTATGGAAACTCAAAATTTCACCTACACAACTCAAAAAACTTCCAACATGAAAGTTGTAGATCTTTCAAAATAAAACAACATCTTACAATGCAACTTTTTTCAAGAAATCAATCATTTAAGAGATTTGGAATTTTCAAGCTTTAGGTTATAAAAACTTAGAAATTTTTCTAAGTGTTTTTAACCTAGTTTTCATCCAACTTTGGGCTCATTTTTCACAATTTTCCCAAATGATTCTGAAGAAACCCCAAACTAATGATTTGAAGTAGATGTTTAGGGCTTTCCAAATTGTGCTCAACCTTCTCCAAATTCATTTTGAGCTAAGAGTTATGCTTGTTCAAAGTTGGCCTCATGAAGTAAAATTATAGGTCATGCATCATTTTGGAACTTTGCAATTTTGTGCATATAACCTCACTTATGGATGCTACACGACCCATAACACATCTGCAAACATGCCATGCATTCACTTTCACCATAGCATGAAGATTGAAGAAGATTCCCAAAACAAGAACATGTGATTATGTAATGATTACATTTAGGAATTTATGGCAAATTGATGAATCATCAAAGGAATCTTCCCACCAACCAATTAGAGCTCATTCTGCATCAGAAATGTCCCCTAAGATCAGATGGAATCAATGGATAGGGAGCTAGCTCGAAAATGCAATGATCACACTTGGATATTTTCAAACTTTCTTCATGCTTAAGAAACCAAAATGACTTCACTAAGCAAGCTCACTCTTCTGCAACTATACTGAACCATTTGCTTATAAATACAAGTGCTATCCTCCATACAATACACACCAAAGCAACTCTATTCCTTGCTTTCTCTTTCTCTTCTCATGCTTATGGTTTTTCAAAGTTCTTTGGCAAGAAGAATCGTTTTCTTCAAACCAGAGCTTATCTTTGGAAAGTAAGCATTCTAACATCTCAAGGGGACTCATTTGAGGTGATCCAAGCACCTGGATCACTTCTGTAGGTGGAGGAACACCATTGTTGCATTCATTTTGGAGCTTTTGCAGTTGGAGGTCCATAGAGCAATTCAGAAGGTTTCAAACAAAGCCAAGCATCCAGACACGTTCCTTAGGGCATAGTGAAGCTGTTCAGATGGCTGCAGCTCATCTGTAACTGAAGATTCACCATCCTCCATGTCCACTTGAAGCTCAAATCGAAGGTGTCAGGTAGAGCAATTCAGAAGGATTAAAGTCACAATAAGCATTCAGTTAGCATCACTGAGTCCCAAGGAAGCTTTTAGGATCACTCACACAAGCCCAGGTGTTCCTCATCATCCTCACGACCTCCATTTTCAGAGGTATTTTTTCAAACTCTAACTCACTTATTCAAGTACTCTTTCTCATATATCTCGATACCAGTTTGTTTAGCATCATCAGAGGATTAAAAACCCTCTATCATCATTCATTTATTCATCGTATCCATCATTTAATTTTAAAATTAGGTTTTATGTGTTCTTCGTGTTTTCTGGAAAATTAGATAGTTATAGTTAATATAAATTTATGTTATTTATATATTTGAAATCGTGAGAGAATTTAGAGAAAGTTTGCTCTTTACATCTTTGCAAACGGTTGAGAATTGAGAGAGTTCAGAATTTCAAAAATCCAAAAGCTAGAGGTTGAAGATGACAATGGTGGTGGCGCGCAAAATTCAAATTCAGGGCTAAAGTTTATCTTATTTTGAATGGTGGTTGTTTCATAAACGACTAAATTGTTATAGCCCAGTGGTAAAGAGTGTTTGTGTGTTGCGCGTGCCCAAGGTCTGGGGTTCGAATCCCCCTCGCCCCAGACCTTTTGATTTTATTTCTTTTTTTTTGCTTCTATACACTTGGATAACATATGTATTGCAATGGAACCATTACCTTGTCACCAAGCGCGCGTTGGCTCAGTGGTGTTGTTTTGGGCTGGTAACATAAAGGGCGTGGGTTCAAACCTTGGAGGAGACAAAAACCTTTTTTTTACCACTTATTCATTTTATCTTTTTTACAACTTTAACTAATTATTTCACCTATCAAATTAAATCATTTTCACTTCATTTTTCACACACTTATCATTTAATATATCTATTTTATGAATAATTAAAAAAATCACAAAAATATTATTTATTTCATGTATTTTTATTAGGTTTAAAATGGTATATTTTAAGTATTTCTAAATACTTTTAAATATACATTTTCATTTGATTTTTAAACCTAATCATTTGTTGTGAATAACTTTATGATGAAACCCTAATCATTTAGGTCCTAATTAGGTATAGATTTTGTCTTTACCTTAATTAGGTTGACTTTTGTCAATTCTCAAAACTGTTTTCAAATCTCCGATTAAACAGACGATCAGAGTTTTCAGACAACAAAACCTTGTATCATTTCATCTCATTTTCAACTATTTTTCATAAACAGTAAATAAAGTATTGGGCCTCTATTAGAGTGTAAGACCCAGCACCTTTTTCTTTTCATAGTTTGTTTTCAAAAACTGTATTTACAAAATCTCCTTTCTGTTTTCAAAACATTCTTCTGGTATTTGAAGGGCATTATTCCCGGTGAAACTCTTCAGATACCCATGTGACCTTTGTCCATCTTCACTTCTTCTATTTTCAAAACCTGTAACTGTTTATCATAAATATTAAACTGTTATCAACAAAACAACAAAAATTGCTGTTGAGGCTTTGTACATACTTCTTCAAAGGCCTCCACTCCATCCAGGTTAGGCTTTACAAGCTTTCAATTTACAGTCTTTATCTAAATTACTGTCAAAATATAGAATTGTTTATATATTGTTTAGAACTACGTTTGAGTGTAAACCCTAGGACAGTTAAACTATATATATATATTATAGGAATATGGCCTAGGATTGAGAATGTCTTCCCGGTGAAGGCTCTTTCCTAATTAGAGATTTGTAGTTCAAACCCCCAAGATGAATTATTCCCGGTGAAACATCTTGGCAAAAGCCTTAGAACCTAAAATAGGACATATCCACCCAAAGAGGAATTATTCCCGGTGAAACCTCTTACCCATTTGCTTAGAGCCAAAATAAGTTCAAAACCACATAGCTTTCTCTTGTGCTATAACAAGGACCCTCGATGACCCTCGATTAGCCTCCTCTTGGGCTTTGTACAAGGACCCACAGGCTTCTTAAAAGCATTTCCAACTTCCTCTTGAGCTTGTATACAAGGACCCATCAGGTTTCTTATAAACATAGGAACAGGTCTTTAGTTACCTTTTAGCCTATCCTGGTGAGTTTCTTCCACTTTAAACCAGACTTTAAACAAGCTAATATTGTCTCAATCTCATATTGAGTACACCTTTTGGAATGAGAGACATGGACAGTCTCTGTCACCCTTATCTTCATCAATCTTCCTTAGCAGAGTCTAGGATCCATATTTGCTTATCCTCAGTCAGTGTCAGCCTTAATCTTGGGCTTTAAACAAGAAGTCTCAATTAGTTAATCTTTCTGCCATAATTAAAAATCCCCTGGAAAGGGTTAGCCTCCACACATTCCTTCATTTTGATAAAAATCCCCTGGAAAGGGTTAGCCTCCACACATTCCTTCATTTTGATAAAAATCCCTGGAAAGGGTCAGCCTCCAAATTCACTCCTTCAAATCCAAAGATTCATTCTTTTAAAAGATAAATTCCCCAAAAGAGTTAAAACCCCTGGAAAGGGTTAGCCTCCAAAAATCCAGTCTTTTAATAGACTATTTCTCCAGATGAGTCAAAACCCCTGGAAAGGGTTAGCCTCCAAAAAACATAAAAATAATAAATAAGTTTGTTAAACCCTCTAGCAGAATAAAACTCCTTAGTGAGCCCTTCATCATTAAGTCAGCCACAACCTTGGGCTTTGTACAAGGCAGATTAACCATATTTCCTGTGTCAAAGACTCCTAACCTCTAGGATCTTTTCCTCATAAAGTCTTCCATACTCAGTTTCTTTAAGAGTCCGCCACAACCTTGGGCTTTGTACAAGGCAGAAAATAATCTTTTCCCTAGCTAGAGTAGCCACAACCTTGGGCTTCATACAAGGCACAAATTAAATAACTTCCACAATAAAGAGTCAGCCACAACCTTGGGCTTTGTACAAGGCACACAAATAGAGTCATCCATAGTCTTAAAAAACTCAGTTTCCTCAGCAGTTAGCCACAACCTTGGGCTTCATACAAGGCACACAAAATAGAGTCTCCCTAAGTAGAGTCAGCCACAATTCTGGGCTTTGTACAGAACACCAAATAAAATCCATCAAATAAACACTCTCCAACTAGAGTCAGCCTCAATTCTGGGCTTTGTAGAGAACACAAATTCCCTGTAATTAACCCCCAGTAGAGTTATATCCCAGAGTCAATAAAAACAATCAAAAAAAGCCTCAAGCTTGGGCCTCATGCAAGCCAGCTAAAGTCAAATCTTTTATACAGTAGATAGACATAGCTTATCTCTATAGAAAGATATTTTTTACTACTCTACCATATTCATACAAACAAACATTACATTTCTTTTTAATTTTAATCAAGTCTCCCATTTAGGATTTTGAAAGGCATGAGTTGGCAGTAAAACCCAGACATGTGATTAACTTTCCCTAATTTGGATGAGCATCTTTCTTTCATTCAAGACACAGTTGACCGGTATACTTGCATATACACAAGTAAGGTCCCCCTCTTGAATGAAATGAATTCAGTTATTCTGTCACTCTTTTAAAATGTTTGTGGTGGAATAGTAGAAATACCTCTTTGTAAAGATGATTTCATGTCTCTTTATTGTAAACAGAGATTTAATTCAAAGCTTCAACCTTGAGCTTCAACCTTGAGCTTCAAGCAAGGCACCAAAAATCATTTAAAATCCCTAATTAGTTCCCCAAACTACATTAAGCTCTGACTTCCATTAGGGTTATGTAGGCATGAGGTTCACAAGGAATCTCAGCGAGCTAATAAAATACCAAAAATAGTCAGTTCGTTTGTCTGTCTGTCTGTCTAGCAATAAACATAATCATAATGACACAGAGAAGGTTCCCGTAGAGTACTACGGATATGTAGGGTGCTTAAACTCTTCCCTATGTATAACCGACCCCCCGGACTCCAGAATTTCTAGTCTAGGTGAATCCCCACACTTAGCAAACTCCTAGGGTTAATTTGAGATCTTTTCCCCCTCTCCTACTCGTTAGGACAATTAAAAAGTTCGTGTGATATCGTAGGAAGAACTGAAACAAAATTCATCCCGCCCCGGGCGCATTCTCCTTCCAAATTTCGCGTGAAGGGTCTAGCGTGCCGTCCTCCCAAGTGAAACGGGGAGGTAAAAAAAATGACGCCACACACAGAAGATTAGGACATGCTAGTTTGAGAAAGATCTCTCAGATTAACAAACTAAATCTGGTCAGAGGACTCCCAAATCTGAAATATAAATCAGATGCTCTTTGTGAAGCATGTCAGAAGGGCAAGTTCTCCAAACTTGCATTCAAATCTAAGAATGTTGTCTCTTCCTCAAGGCCGTTAGAACTTCTGCATATTGATTTGTTTGGACCAGTCAAAACAGCATCTATCAGAGGGAAGAAATATGGATTAGTCATCGTAGATGATTATAGCCGCTGGACATGGGTAAAGTTCTTAAAACACAAGGATGAGTCTCATTTAGTGTTCTTTGAATTCTGCACTCAAATCCAATCTGAGAAGGGAGTGCAAAATCATAAAGGTCAGAAGTGATCATGGTGGCGAATTTGAGAACAGATTCTTTGAGGAGTTCTTCAAAGAAAATGGTATTACCCATGATTTCTCTTGCCCTAGAACTCCACAGCAAAATGGAGTTGTAGAGCGAAAGAATAGGACTCTGCAAGAAATGGCCAGAACCATGATCAATGAGACCAATATGGCTAAGCACTTCTGGGCAGAAGCAATAAACACTGCATGTTATATTCAGAATAGAATCTCTATAAGACCTATTCTAAATAAGACTCCTTATGAATTGTGGAAGAACAGAAAGCCCAACATTTCATATTTTCATCCTTTTGGATGTGTATGTTTTATTCTGAATACTAAAGATCATCTTGGTAAGTTTGATTCTAAGGCACAAAAATGTTTTCTTCTTGGATATTTTGAACGCTCTAAAGGCTACAGAGTATACAATACTGAAACATTGGTTGTAGAAGAATCAATCAATATCAGGTTTGATGATAAGCTTGGTCTTGAAAAGCCAAAGCAGTTTGAGAATTTTGCAAATATAGATATTGACATATCAGAAGCTGTAGAACCAAGAAACAAAGCTCCAGAAGCTGAAAGTCTCAGAAGCAATGGATCAGAAGATCAAGTTGCTGCATCTTTAGAGAATCTCAGAATTTTTGAAGAGCCAACAGTCAGAAGATCTTCTAGACTCTCCTCAGCTCATTCAGAAGATGTGATCCTTGGAAAGAAAGACGATCCCATCAGAACAAGAGCATTCCTTAAGAACAATGCAGACTGTCAATTAGGTCTTGTTTATTTGATCGAGCCAACTTCTGTTGATCAAGCTCTAGAAGATCCAGACTGGATAATTGCCATGCAAGAAGAACTAAATCAGTTTACAAGGAATGATGTATGGGATTTGGTTCCTAGACCAAAAGGATTCAACATCATTGGTACTAAGTGGGTGTTCAGAAACAAGCTTAGTGAGAAGGGAGAAGTGGTAAGAAACAAAGCCAGACTGGTGGCTCAGGGATATAGTCAGCAAGAAGGGATTGACTATACAGAAACCTTTGCACCAGTGGCCAGGTTAGAATCTATTCGTTTATTAATTTCTTTTGCCACTCAGCACAACATCACTCTGTATCAGATGGATGTTAAGAGTGCCTTCTTAAATGGTTATATAGATGAGGAAGTCTATGTCCATCAACCTCCTGGTTTTGAAGACTCTAAGTCTCCAGAACATGTTTTCAAACTTAAGAAATCATTATATGGATTGAAGCAAGCTTCCAGAGCTTGGTATGAAAGATTAAGTTCTTTCTTTCTGGACAATGGTTTCACTAGAGGACAAGTGGACACAACTCTTTTCTGTAAAACATCTAAGAAGGACATTTTAATTTGTCAAATTTATGTTGATGATATTATCTTTGGAACATCTAATGCTTCACTTGGAAAGGAGTTTGCTAAGTCTATGCAGGCTGAATTTGAAATGAGTATGATGGGTGAACTCAAGTATTTCCTTGGGATTCAAATCAACCAAACTTCTGATGGAACTTATGTTCATCAAACGAAGTATGTGAAAGAACTTCTGAAGAAGTTTAATCTTTCTGAAAGAAAAGAAGCCAAAACTCCTATGCATCCAACATGTGTTCTAGGTAAGGATGAGGTAAGTAAGAAGGTAGATCAGAAGTTGTACAGAGGTATGATTGGATCTCTTCTATACTTAACTGCTTCTAGACCTGACATTCTATTCAGTGTATGTTTATGTGCTAGATTCCAATCAGATCCTATAGAATCTCACTTAACTACTGTTAAGAGAATTCTGAGGTATCTGAAAGGTACTACTAACGTTGGTTTAGTCTACAGAAGATCTAAAGAATACAACCTAGTAGGATTCTGTGATGCTGACTATGCTGGAGATAGAATTGAAAGGAAGAGTACTTCTGGAAGTTGTCAATTTCTTGGAAGTCATTTGATCTCCTGGTACAGCAAGAAGCAAGCTACCATAGCGCTCTCAACAACAGAAGCAGAATATGTTGCTGTTGCTGGGTGTAGCACACAAATGCTCTGGATGAAGAGTCAGCTAGAAGATTATCAGATATATGAGAGTAACATTCCTATTTTCTGTGATAATACTTCTGCTATATGTTTATCTAAGAATCCTATCTTACATTCCAAAGCTAAACACATTGAGATTAAACATCATTTTATGAGGGACTATGTTCAGAAGGGTGTTCTCTCTTTGAACTTTGTGGATACAGACCATCAATGGGCTGATATCTTTACAAAACCCCTTGCTGAAGATAGGTTTAAGTTCATTCTGAAGAATATCAGTATGGACTTATGCCCAGAATGAAAAGATAAGAAGATCTTTATATGGATAACTTCTGAAATCTGTTAGGACTAAGTGGTTATAAGAAGTTCTGATAATGATCAACTAAAAGTTCTGATTCTGTTATTACTAACGTTTCATTATCTAAGTTGATTCAGAAGCTCTTTTAAAGCAAAACAGTTGTTACCAGTCTTTCCAGAAAATGAACACGTGTTCACTATTTTTGGACAAGCATGCGTGCAGTTGAGGAGACGCCGCCCTAGGTAACTGTGCAAATCATTTCATTTTGTCACTTTATCTCTCCTAACGTTATTTCTCATTAAATGCATATTGATGTCATGTTTTTCTGTAATCATTTCATTTAAACAGTTTTCTTTTTATTTTATTTTTTCTTCTTTTCAAACCGTTTAAATAACCCGCTTCATCTTCATTTCATCTTTTTCACTCTCTCTCCATTTGTGCATCTCTCTCTTTGCATTCGTTCTTTCAAACCCTAGTTTTGTGATTTGTAACCAAGCAAGTCATCATGTATTCATCATCAAGTTCATCAAGCCCAGCAGAAAGACTTACATCCACCCATATTCTTCTACGAAAGTATGGGTATGCTCCTCTGAAGACTTGCATGATATCCACTGACGAACTAGAAGTTCTGTGTGAGTCCGTTGTGGACTTCAACAACCTAAGAGCAAATGGTTTTCTGTGCGATGCTAGGATATTAGCACAAGGATGGTCAAACTATCTCGATAGATTGGTTGGACCAATTTATCCTGAACTGGTGAAGGATTTCTGGGTTCATGCAACGGTTACTCAAACTGCCATCATTTCCTTCGTGCTAGGGCATGAAGTTGTCATTACTGAAAAGCTGATCAGGAAGCTATACAACCTGGATGATGAAGAAGGTTGCACCGGTCCTTAACCTGGAAGAGTTAACTGGTCTCAGGTTGAACAACAAATCTCTCATGCCATCGGGATTGAATCACATAAAACTGGTACTTTAAGGCCGTTTTATCAAGTGTGGGCTGAGATTATTCTGGGTTCTCTTCACCACAGGAAGAAGTTATTCTCCTCCTCCGCCTACATCAGTCCTGATCACAAGTATACTCTCTTCTGCATTGGCAGAAAGATGGAACTCAACATCTCTCACATTCTGTTTGAGAATATGAAGACTTCTATAGTTGAGTCAAGAGAGGAAGAAAGGGAGAAGTGTCCTCATATTCCAAGAAACATTATTCCTTTCGCCAGAATGATCTCTGATATTCTGACTGAAAGTAATTTGTTGGATTCTATTAGGACCCTTGGAGTGTCCCAATTTCTTGGAGTTGTTCAAGGTCTTGTCTTCAACAGTGTGGATCTGTTTAGACTTGATCTCATCTAGACGGTATCTTCTGTTGGTACAAGCTTTCCAGATATTCTGTCTAGGAGAGTTCCTGTTGAAGGTTTTTCTACTTTGTTCCACTTAGAACTTCACAAGGCTGTCAAGCACTACTTGGAAGATTCTGTTAGGGCTCAATCTGCTGTTGATCCTGCGTGGATTCGTGGTAGAGTGCTTCTTTCACAGGCTGATCTTTAGAAGAAGGATGGAGATGCTGCAAGCTCTTGAGAATGGAGATTCTTAGGTGCCTGCTGCAGAATATGGAGATGCTTCTATGGCAGAAGCAGATGCTGAAGATCATCCTGCTGAAACTATTCCTATTGAGGAAAATCAAGGTGATGATCTGACTATGGAAGCTGCGGTTCAGAATGCTATCCCTCTGGAAAGAAGTTGTGAAGCTTCTTCTGATGAACCTTCTCGTCTCGCAAGGACTCTGGAAGTAATTCAGAAGAACCAGGATGAGCAGAGGACGATCAATGCTGAGTTTCGTGCTTTCATGGAGAGGTAGAATGAGAGCAATAATGGGATTCATGATATGCTGGCCAAGATCATGTCAAAACTAGGGTCATCTTAGTCATTGAGTCTTCGATTGTTTTCTTTTGTTTTGCTGCATCTATTTTTCTATGCATCTTCCCTTGCCCTCCCTCTTGTACTTCTGAACTTTTTCTCTGTGCTTAATGAAAATTATCCTTTTCTTCAAGTGTTTGTCTTGTTTTTTCATCTGAATCTTTTATGTTTTTGATGTTATGACAAAAAGGGGGAGAAAAATGTGATAAATGATATGATCTATTTTATCAGTTGCTGGGAGAAAGGCTCCACATTTCTAACAGAACTTGCAAAGTTCTATGTCTTTGAGTGTTGTTTTGCAGGAATTGAAGATTCTATTTAAAGCTCAACATGAGAAGCAAAGACATGGGGAAAAGCAATTCTATATAGAAACAAGCTCATGGAAATTGAAGCAAGCTGAGTGCTAAAAAGCTTCAAGGATCAGAAGCAAGAAGGAAGAATGTTCTGATATTCTGATGATAGAATATGCTTTCATTCTTATTCCTTATATGTTCTGATGCATGTTTTTTTAGTTACAAAATATGCTCTGAAACATTATGTTTGTTTGCTCTGATACATATTATATGTTCTGAAACATATTCTATGTTCTGATTCATTCATGCTGACTTTTGTCGTTTAGTTTGTTCTGTAACATTTCAGGATGTAAAGATGCTCTGATGATGCTCTGGTACATTCAACAATGTTCTGATACAATCTAGCATGCAATGATTCAAGAAGATATTCAAGCTCTGAAGCTGTCCTATGGAAGCAAGAAACAGAAGCTGTGAATGATCTGAAGATCTAAGCATATGTGAACGTCTCAACTGAAATACTCAGGGAAGTCTTTTATTTATAAAATTCTTCTAGTATTTATTTCAGGGGGAGATTGTTAATCTCAGGGGGAGACATATTCACACAATGTCTATATGCTTATGCTATAGCTGTGTAATTGTCCTTAGTCGTCTGTCTTTTCTGATCGCAAATTCATATCATTTATGTATGTTTTTATCATCATCAAAAAGGGGGAGATTGTTAGAACAAGATTTGTTCTGATCAATATTCTTAGTTTTGATGATAACAAGCATATGAATTTTGTATGAGATAATGTGGTACTCTAATACTATGCAATTTCCGTTTCAGGAATTATATAAAGAGTATGCACAAAATCAGCGCAAGAAGCAACTGACTCAGAAGGTTCAGCATGCAACATCAGAACATGGTCTGGCAAGACATCAGAACATGGTCAAGCAGAATCAGAACATGGGTCTATGGAAGCATCAGAAGAACTTGAGATCAGAAGCAGAAGCACTGAATTTCTCATGGTATCATGCTCAGAAGCACTTCAAGGTCAGAAGACAAGAAGATGCTCTGCACCAAGCTGTTTGACTCTGATGATATTCAAACGTTGTTTACATAAACATCAGATCAGAAGCAAGTACAAGGTGGCAGGCTACGCTGACTGACAAAAGGAACGTTAGAAGCTATTAAAGGCAACGTCAGTAGACACAGCGGAAACAAGGCTCGAGGTAGTTGACAAAAGAGTGAAACATTAAATGCAATGATGTACGGATTACGCAAAGCATTAAATGCTCCCAACGGTCATCTTCTCAAAGTGCCTATAAATATGAAGTTCTGATGAGAAGCTACGCGACGAACTATGAACCAATCTTGCACAAACGTTGTTCAAATCAAAAGCTCTCAAACTTCATCATCAAGCTCACTACATTGCTGTTGTAATATCTTAGTGGGATTTAAGCTTAAACTTAAGAGAAAATCACAGTTGTGATAATAGCTTTATAAGAAGCATTGTAACTCTTAAAAGAATTTGTTTACATTAAGTTGTAAGAACTAGAGTGATCAGGTTGTTGATCAGTATACTCTAGCAAGTCTTAGAAGTTGTCTAAGCAGTTTGTTCCTAGAGTGATCAGGTTGTGATCAGGATACTCTAGAAGACTTAGCAGTTATCTAAGTGGAAAACCATTGTAATCAAGTGTGATTAGTGGATTAAATCCTCAGGTGAGGTAAATCACTCCAAGGGGGTGGACTGGAGTAGTTTAGTTAACAACGAACCAGGATAAAAATCATTGTGCAAATAGTTTTTATCTTACAAGTTTTAAAGCTACACTTATTCAAACCCCCCTTTCTAAGTGTTTTTCTATCCTTCATCTTTACTGTAAACAGGGATTTAATTCAAGCTTCAACCTTGAGCTTCAAGCAAGGCACCAAAAATCATTAATTTCCCTAATTAGTTCTCCGAACTACAAAAAGCTCTGACTTCCATTAGGGATATGTAGGCATGAGGTTCACAAGGAATCTCAGGGAGCTAATAAAATACCAAAAAATAGTCAGTCGGTCTGTCTTCTTTTCAAATCAATTCATTTCCTTCTCCTAACACAAAGGAGAAACTTTCCCAATTAATAAGCAACAAACACAAACACATAGATACAGAAAAGGTTCCCGTAGAGTACTACGGATATGTAGGGTGCTTAAACTCTTCCCTATGTATAACCGACCTCCCGGACTCCAGAATTTCTAGTCTAGGTGAATCCCCACACTTAGCAAACTCCTAGAGTTTATTTGAGATCTTTTTCCCCTCTCCTACTCGTAGGATAATTAAAAAGTTCGTGTGATATCGTAGGAAGAACTGAAACAAAATTCATCTCGCCCCGGGCGCATTCTCCTTCCAAATTCCGCGTGAAGGGTCTAGCGTGTCGTCGTCCCAAGTGAAACGGGGAGGTAAAGAAAACGACGCCACAGAAAAATGGCGACTCTACTGGGCAAGGTAATAACCTTGGTTTTTCATCCAAACCAATGGTTGACCTGTGCTGGTCCAGCCCCCAATGAAGAATTAGGGATGCCAAACTCCCCCTCAAACAAGAGAGGTCCTGCCTAACCTCTGTGTCATTTCATGTGATTGGTGCATATATGTTTGTTTATATTGTTTTTTTTGTATCGGGAAAGGGCTTGATTCCCCCTTGTGGTGAGAAATCCTATACCCGGATTTGAGTGCAACATAAGATAGGATGGAGGATGTCTTCTCGATGAAGGCCCTCTAATCTTGGTTCCCAAATCTACTCTTGGGATTTGCCTGGCTGGTTGTGATTAATTGCGCCAATGCATTCCGAGACTGATTTGTACCAGGAGGACCTAGAAACACATTAACCCCACTTAAAGCCTTTTTAGGACGTAGAGCGGTGATTACGAAAGTAATTGTCACGCAGATACTACACTCAGAGAAAACTCTCTTATAGATACCAGTCAACATATCTTTAAGGTTAAGCAAAAACTTTAAGACCCCTAGAACCCGTTCTACAGGTACAAAAATCCTTATCCTTAGTTTACCCTGGGGCGAGGTTTGCGTTGTGACTTCATGACCACTATACCCTTCTACGCCATGTTTGTTTAAAAACTCTTGTGTGTGCATTCATGCATTCATGCATTCATCATAATAATAAAACCTAAAAGAGTCTTTTTCGAGCCGTTTTTCAAGGAAACTAAATAACGAACGTTTTGAACTTCATAGAAAGAGAGAAACGGAGAAAGGAATTAAGGATCTATACCATGGATTATGGAAGAAAGAGAGCTAGGAAATACACCTTCAAAATTCCTAAGGTCGAGGAATTGGAAAAGCTCGGAAAACTGGTGGTCAACCCCCGGGCTTTCAAGGAGAAGTATGGAAAACTTCTGCCTCTTCTCAATACCAACATTGTGGATGGGGTCCTTCCCACATTGGTACAGTTTTACGATCCAACGTATCACTGTTTTACCTTTTCAGATCATCAACTCATGCCTACGTTGGAGGAGTACTCTCGTCTGATTGGAATACCCGTGTACGCGCAAGATCCGTACTCCAGTTTGGAAAAGAATCCTGACGACATTATCATTGCTGCAACTACTCTTCCCTATGTATAACCGACCTCTCGGACTCCAAAATTTCTAGTCTAGGTGAATCCCCACACTTAGCAAACTCCTAGGGTTTATTTGAGATCTTTTTCCCCTCTCCTACTCGTAGGATAATTAAAAAGTTCGTGTGATATCGTAGGAAGAACTGAAACAAAATTCATCCCGCCCCGGGCGCATTCTCCTTCCAAATTCCGTGTGAAGGGTCTAGCGTGCCGTCCTCCCAAGTGAAACGGGGAGGTAAAGAAAACGACACCACAATATTGCTTGTAGAAAGCAGCAGCCATGTCTTCCCAAGTGCGAATGTTACCACTTTCCAGCTGATAGTACCATTCCAATTGAGTCCCAGCCAAACTCTCTTGAAAGAAATGAATCCAGAGTCTTTTGTCTTCAGTATGAGGTTGGATCTTCCTCACATAGGATCTCAGATGCATCTTGGGGCAGGAGACTCCATCATATTTAGCAAAAACTGGAGTCTTGAATTTTGGGGGAATGACGACTCCAGGTGTAACACCCGTAATTTCATTTATTAATTTAATTTGGATTTAAATTAAATAATTGGAATTTTAGAATTTAAATTGGATTTAATTGGAAAATGAGGGAGTAAGAGCTATTGGGCTTATGGTGTGGTGATAGTAAAAGAGGGGTGCTAATTAGTTAGGCCTTTTACTAAGTTGTGGTTAATTTATTTTATTTTATTTTTCATAAAATAAGAAAAAGGAACCATTTAGGGAGAAAGGAAGAACACGTGAAGAGAGCAAGAGAAGAGAAAGAGGCAAGAACGTGAAACCGGAAGGAGAGCATTCAAGAAATTCATCGAGGTAAGGGGGGACTCTTCCTTTTAGTATCTCTTATGTGGTCTTAGGTGATGGGTAGATTGATGTATGGTTTGGTTCAATTAGATATTGGGATTGTTAGGTTAGGGTGTTAAAATTGGATTGAATTGATGATAATTGTGTGAACTATTTGGTTAATAATGAGTTTGGGTGATGTTTTATGGTGTATAATTGAATGTATGATGATTATATGCCTGTATGTGATGTCTGGAATCGTTTTTGGGTGAAAAGAGGGTGGAATCGCAGGGTCTGTCGTAGACTTGGGGTTTGCTAAAATCGCAGGTCCGCTGAGCGGAGGGGGGTCCGCTGAGCGGAGGTCCCAACGTAGTTCGCTTCTGTTTGACGTCGCTTGAGGTCCGCTGAGCGGGGGTTGGAAGGGTTTCGCTTTTGCCTTGCTCCGCTGAGCGAACCTTGCTGTGTGTGAATTTTTCCAAACTTCAAAATAACGTATCTTTTGATCCGTGTATCATTTCTTAGTGCCGTTTGGGGCGTTGTGCAAGTAATTAAATGGTTTATATGAAGAATGATGAATATTGGTATTAGACGACTTTATTTCTTTAAAAACTTGAGTTAATTACTTGATAAGAATTGAACATTGTGTGCATATGAGATAGGTGTGACAATGTGTTTGATGTGATGATGAATTGGTTGTGATTTGTTATTATGATTGTGATGGATGCATGACTATTTGAATGATGTTGAAAACATGTACATACTTATTCGGTGAGGTGGTGTTGAGATGAGTTGTTCATCGTGATTCGGTGTATTTTAAGTATGTTATATGTGTTTCATTCATTCATATGCATTGATGTTGGATCCCGGTGATGTTTGGATCGTTGGTGGACATATTTCCCATTGTGTGGAAATTGTGTCGGTGGGCCGTATCTCGATGAGGCGTAGATCGGTTAGGTGGATTGATTCCACGGTTTATTGGTACCACATGCATAGTGTCAGTTGTGTCATATGCATTTTTGTCATAACATGATTGTATGGATTTCCGTGTTATGTGTTATAGTCTATTATTGTGTGAATTAATGAATAATAGATGTGAATCTGAATATGTATAATTGGGTGAACGGTATATTATGATGCTTGTTGCTTATGAATTGCATAATATTAACTAATTTAGAATGAGACTCACCCTTACATGTTGTCATTTTCAGATTGAGGAGTAACGGCATTAGTGCTTGGTGAGGATGACTCGTAGAGTTTATCCGTTTATGTTGGGTCGTGTCGGTCATGCTCTGATCTGTAACACTGGGGAACGATAGTTATAGAGTTTTTATGAAATTATCCATTTTATTTGGTGTTGAATTATGATTCCATTTGGTTGTATTTGATGATGTTTAGTATTCCGCTGTGATAAACATGATTATGTTTTGGTGAACCGTTTCCTAATGAAGCATGACTTTGACCTTAGTTGATTTAATTATTTTGAATAATTGTGGCACCCTTGTGCATATGTTTTTACTCTGATTAATTATTTAAATTGCCGCGGGGTTTAGAAGGGTGTTACAATAGTGGTATCAGAGTATAGTCGGTCGTTTGAGTCAGAGTCTTAGTGTCAGTTAAGCCCTCGTATGCGAATAGTGTAAGGTTGACACTATCGATACTTCTTGTTCTAATGAATATTGTTTGATATTTAGCAGAACAATGGCCGGAAGAGGAGGAAGAAATGATGATGCAATTGCTGAGGCTCTGGGCATGATTGCTGGTGTCCTGGGAGGGAATGTCAATGGAGCTGGTATTGGTGCTGACAGGCAGCTGAACAGTTTTCAGCGAAACAATCCTCCGTTGTTCAAGGGCACACATGATCCTGAAGGTGCTCAGAAATGGCTTAAGGAGATCGAGAGGATTTTCAGAGTCATCGATTGTGCTGAGAACCTGAAAGTGAGGTATGGTACTCATATGTTGTCCGAAGAGGCTGATGACTGGTGGATGGCTACCAGGGCTGAATTGGATGCTGATGGTGTAGCTATCTCCTGGGCTGTGTTCAAGAGAGAGTTTCTGAGGAGGTATTTTCCTGAAGACGTTCGAGGCAGGAAAGAGATTGAATTTTTGGAGCTGACTCAGGGTAATATGACGGTACTAGAGTATGCTTCGAAATTTGTTGAGTTGGCGAAGTACTACGTTCACTACAACAATGACGAGGCTAGTGAATTCTCAAAGTGCATCAAGTTCGAGAATGGTCTTCGTGATGAGATCAAGCAAGGAATTAGGTACCAGAGAATTCGGCGATTTGTCGATTTGGTGGACTGTAGTAGGATCTTCGAGGAGGATAACCTTAAGCTGAAGTCATCTCACTCTCGCGAGTTGGTTGACAAGAAAGGTAAGAAGCCTATGGATAGAGGTAAGCCATATGGTAGAGGAAATCCTAGAGCTGGGGATTGGAAGAGGCCTAATGGGGGAGACTCTGGTGCTCCCGTTAGGTGCTACAACTGTGGAGAGACTGGGCATAGAAGGAATGAGTGCAAGAGTGGAGAGAAGAAATGCTTCAAGTGTGGTAAGGCTGGTCATATTGCTTCAGATTGTAGGATGAAGATTGTGACTTGCTACAATTGCGGCGAAGAGGGTCACATCAGTCCGCACTGCACTAAACCGAAGAAGGATCAGGTTGGTGGAAAAGTCTTTGCCTTGTCTGGGTCAGAGACTACTCCAGAAGATCGTCTAATTAAAGGTACGTGTTTTATCCATGACACACCTTTAGTTTCTATTATAGATACTGGAGCGACTCATTCGTTCATTTTAATGGATTGTGCTAAACGATTGGGATTAGAAATATCTGTTATTCATGGAAGTATGGTTATTGACACTCCTGCGTCGGGTTCAGTAACTACTTCTTTTGCTTGTTTGAACTGTCCTGTTGACATATTTGGTAGAAAGTTTGGAATGGATTTAGTATGCCTTCCTCTTGAAGGACTTGACGTCATTTTGGGGATGAACTGGTTGCAATTTAATCGAGTTCATATCAATTGTTTTACGAAGACGGTTATCTTTCCTGAAGAGGTTAGTGTTGAGGATTTGACTATGTTAGTCAAACAGATGAATTTAGCTGTCAATGATGGAGCAGTGGTATTTATGTTGTGTTCTTCGATGGAGGTGACAGGGGGCGATAACACTGGTGAGCTACGGATAGTGAATGAGTATCCGGAAGTGTTTCCAAAAGATGTTAGTGAGTTGCCACCTGAAAGAGAAGTGGAGTTCGCTATAGAATTGATTTCTGGAACTAGTCCTGTGTCGATGGCACCGTATCGCATGTCGGCATCGGAATTGGCTGAACTGAAGAAACAGTTAGAGGAATTGTTGGAGAAGAATTTTATTCGTCCTAGTGTGTCACCATGGGGTGCGCCGGTACTGTTGGTTAAGAAGAAAGAAGGTTCAATGAGGCTGTGTGTTGATTATAGACAACTGAACAAGGTGACAATCAAGAATCGATATCCTTTGCCGAGGATTGATGATTTGATGGACCAGTTGGTTGGAGCTTGTGTATTTAGCAAGGTTGATTTGAGGTCTGGATATCATCAAATTCGTGTGAAGGCGGAAGATATTCAGAAGACGGCATTCCGAACGAGGTATGGACATTATGATTATTCTGTTATGCCATTTGGTGTTACTAATGCACCTGGTGTTTTCATGGAGTATATGAACAGGATATTTCACCCGTATCTTGACAAGTTCGTAGTAGTGTTCATTGACGACAGTCTAATTTACTCGAAGAGTGATGAAGAACATCCAGAGCATCTAAGAGTGGTATTGGAGTTATTGAAAGAGAAGAAGTTGTATGCGAAATTGTCTAAATGTGAATTCTGGTTGGAGGAAGTAAGTTTTCTTGGCCATGTAATTACGAAGGACGGTATCGCAGTGGATTCTATGAAGGTAGAAGCAGTATCTCAGTGGGAGACGCCGAAGAATGCTTCAGAGATTCGTAGTTTTCTTGGTCTGGCAGGTTACTATAGAAAGTTCATTGAAGGATTTTCGAAGTTGGCATTACCAATGACTAAGTTAACAAGAAAAGGACAAGTATTCGTATGGGATTCCGAATGTGAGAAAGGTTTTCAAGAATTGAAGAAAAGATTGACAAGTGCTCCGATCTTAATTTTGCCTAATCCAGAGAAGTCTTTCAATGTGTACTGTGATGCTTCACTGATGGGTTTAGGTGGTGTGTTGATGCAAGATAAGCAGGTAGTGGCCTATGCTTCAAGACAGTTGAAAATTCATGAAAGGAATTATCCGACTCATGATTTGGAATTAGCGGCTGTGGTGTTTGTGTTGAAGTTGTGGAGACATTATCTCTATGATTCTCGATTTGAGGTATTCAGCGATCATAAGAGTCTGAAGTATCTCTTCGACCAGAAAGAACTTAATATGAGGCAGAGAAGGTGGTTAGAATTTCTGAAGGACTATGATTTCGGTTTGAATTACCATCCTGGTAAAGCAAATGTTATTGCTGATGCATTGAGCAGGAAGTCATTGCATATGTCTATGCTAATGGTGCGAGGATTGGATTTAATTGAGCAATTCCGAGATTTGAGTTTGGTATGCGAAAGTAATTCTAATAGCGTTAAGTTGGGGATGTTAAAGTTAACTAATAGTATCCTTGAAGAAATTAGAAACGGACAGAAATCTGACGTTGGCTTGGTAGATAAGTTGACATTGATTGACCAAGGTCGAGGAGGTGAATTCCGAATTGACGAGAATGGTGTTATAAGATTTGGAGACCGAGTGTGTGTACCCGATGTTGCTGAGATCAGAAAGAGTATTCTGGAAGAAGGACACCGAAGTGGATTGAGTATTCATCCTGGTGCTACCAAGATGTATCATGATTTGAAGAAGTTATTTTGGTGGCCTGGAATGAAGAAGGAAATTGTTGAGTTTGTTTATGCTTGCTTAATTTGTCAGAAGTCGAAAATTGAGCATCAGAAACCGTCTGGATTGATGGAACCGTTGTTTGTCCCGGATTGGAAGTGGGATGGAATTTCTATGGACTTTGTATCTGGTTTACCTAGAACGAGCAGGAATTGTGATTCTATCTGGGTTATTGTAGACCGGTTGACGAAATCTGCTCACTTTATTCCAATAAGAATGGATTATTCGATGGAGAAGTTGGCTCAGTTGTATGTTGAGAAGATAGTGAGTTTGCATGGTGTTCCAGCTAGTATTGTGTCGGATAGAGATCCGAGATTTACTTCTAAGTTTTGGGCAGGATTGCAGGAAGCCTTAGGTACTAAGTTGAGGTTGAGTTCTGCTTATCACCCGCAGACAGATGGTCATACGGAGAGGACGATTCAATCGTTAGAGGATTTGCTACGAGCTTGTGTATTAGAAAAAGGTGGTGCTTGGGATAGTTATTTACCTTTGATTGAGTTTACCTACAACAATGGTTATCATTCGAGTATTGGTATGGCTCCGTTTGAAGCATTGTATGGTAGGAGATGTAGAACACCTTTGTGTTGGTACGAATCTGGAGAAAATACGGTGGTTGAACCGGAGATTGTGCAACAAACTACAGAAAAGATCAAGATGATTCAGGAAAAGATGAGAGCTTCTCAGAGTCGTCAGAAGAGTTACCATGACAAAAGAAGGAAGGATATTTAATTTAAGGAAGGAGATCATGTATTCATGCGAGTTACTCCGATGACTGGTATTGGGAGAGCCTTGAAGTCGAAGAAGTTAGCTCCACATTTCATTGGTCCATTTCAGATCACTAAGAAGATTGGAAAGGTTGCTTATCAGGTTGCTTTACCGCCTGCACTCGCTAATATGCATGATGTGTTCCACGTATCCCAGTTGAGGAAATACATTGCGGATCCGTCTCATGAGATTCAGGTAGATGATATACAGGTGCGAGATAATCTGACTGTAGAGACATTACCTATGAGGATTGAAGACCGTAAAGTGAAGCAGTTGCGAGGTAAAGATATAGCAACGGTGAAAGTGGTTTGGGGAGGACCAGCCGGTGGAAATGTTACATGGGAGTTAGAGAGCCAGATGAAGGACTGTTACCCGGAACTTTTCGTCTAAGGTATGTTTTCGAGGACGAAAACTCTTTTAGTGGGGGAGAGTTGTAACACCCGTAATTTCATTTATTAATTTAATTTGGATTTAAATTAAATAATTGGAATTTTAGAATTTAAATTGGATTTAATTGAAAATGAGGGAATAAGAGCTATTGGGCTTATGGTGTGGTGATAGTAAAAGAGGGGTGCTAATTAGTTAGGCCTTTTACTAAGTTATGGTTAATTTATTTTATTTTATTTTTCATAAAATAAGAAAAAGGAACCATTTGGGGAGAAAGGAAGAACACGTGAAGAGAGCAAGAGAAGAGAAAGAGGCAAGAACGTGAAACCGGAAGGAGAGCATTCAAGAAATTCATCGAGGTAAGGGGGGACTCTTCCTTTTAGTATCTCTTATGTGGTCTTAGGTGATGGGTAGATTGATGTATGGTTTGGTTCAATTAGATATTGGGATTGTTAGGTTAGGGTGTTAAAATTGGATTGAATTGATGATAATTGTGTGAACTATTTGGTTAATAATGAGTTTGGGTGATGTTTTATGGTGTATAATTGAATGTATGATGATTATATGCCTGTATGTGATGTCTGGAATCGTTTTTCGGTGAAAAGGGGGTGGAATCGCAGGGTTTGTCGCAGACTTGGGGTTTGCTGAAATCGCAGGTCCGCTGAGCGGAGGGGGGTCCGCTGAGCGGAGGTCCCAACGTAGTTCGCTTCTGTTTGACGTCGCTTGAGGTCCGCTGAGCGGGGGTTGGAAGGGTTTCGCTTCTGCCTTGCTCCGCTGAGCGAACCTTGCTGTGTGTGAATTTTTCCAAACTTCAAAATAACGTATCTTTTGATCCGTGTATCATTTCTTAGTGCCGTTTGGGGCGTTGTGCAAGTAATTAAATGTTTTATATGAAGAATGATGAATATTGGTATTAGCCGACTTTATTTCTTTAAAAACTCGAGTTAATTACTTGATAAGAATTGAACATTGTGTGCATATGAGATAGGTGTGACAATGTGTTTGATATGATGATGAATTGGTTGTGATTTGTTATTATGATTGTGATGGATGCATGACTATTTGAATGATGTTGAAAACATGTACATACTTATTCGGTGAGGTGGTGTTGAGATGAGTTGTTCATCGTGATTCGGTGTGTTTTAAGTATGTTATATGTGTTTCATTCATTCATATGCATTGATGTTGGATCCCGGTGATGTTTGGATCGTTGGTTGACATATTTCCCATTGTGTGGAAATTGTGTCGGTGGGCCGTATCTCGATGAGGCGTAGATCGGTTAGGTGGATTGATTCCACGGTTTATTGGTACCACATGCATAGTGTCAGTTGTGTCATATGCATTTTTGTCATAACATGATTGTATGGATTTCCGTGTTATGTGTTATAGTCTATTATTGTGTGAATTAATGAATAATAGATGTGAATCTGAATATGTATAATTGGGTGAACGGTATATTATGATGCTTGTTGCTTATGAATTGCATAATATTTACTAATTGAGAATGAGACTCACCCTTACATGTTGTCATTTTCAGATTGAGGAGTAGCGGCATTAGTGCTTGGTGAGGATGACTCGTAGAGTTTATCCGTTTATGTTGGGTCGTGTCGGTCATGCTCTGATCTGTAACACTGGGGAATGATAGTTATAGAATTTTTATGAAATTATCCATTTTATTTGGTGTTGAATTATGATTCCATTTGGTTGTATTTGATGATGTTTAGTATTCCGCTGTGATAAACATGATTATGTTTTGGTGAACCGTTTCCTAATGAAGCATGACTTTGACCTTAGTTGATTTAATTATTTTGAACAATTGTGGCACCCTTGTGCATATGTTTTTACTCTGATTAATTATTTAAATTTCCGCGGGGTTTATAAGGGTGTTACACCAGGAATGAGCCCTAGCTCCTCAAAATCCAGCCCAGGTACCTTCTGAATTTCCATGTTTCTCAGACGCTCTTCTAGTAGCCTGTACTTCTCATCAGCATAGTCTTCTTCATGGAAATAGTCTCCCTCATCATCATCTTGATTAGCAGAACCTACATTGCTTCCAGCGTTGGTCTTCATACTAGCATCATCATCCTCTTCTTCTTCCTTGGGAATCTCAGCTTCTTCAGGCTTTTTGAGAGGGCCTTTGAATCTTCTTCCCAAAATTTGCCCATCATATTTCAAAATATTCTGACTCATATGATCTTCAAATGCTCAAAGATATACAAGAAGAAAGCATGCAGTCTCTCTCCTAAACAACAACCTCTAAATTAGGGTTTTTTGATTTAATCAAGGAATTTGAACTTCTGATATCCCAAGTGGATTCCATGATCCCTCATATGATTCAAAGTGCCCTCATGCCAAGTTTCAAGCCCTGATTCAAAAGATTGCTCACTCAATGACCCAAACGATCAATAATCGACTAGCTGGCCTAAAAGTCAAACTATGGTCAAACCACAGTCAAAATTTCTGATTTTGGGTCAACATCAACATTTTAAATGTTAGAATCATCATTTGATCAAGGGTTGATCATGATTCATCAAGAAAAGGTCAAAAATCCCCAAAAGTACAAGGTTGCTAAATTAGGGTTTATAGGTAAAAGTCAACCGAACTTTGACCAGCCATAACTCTCTCATACTTTCTCAGAAATTCCTCAACCAAAGCTTATTCTCAAGGAAATTTGATTCTCTACAACTTTTATGTTGGGCTCAAGGTCAAGAAATGCTTCCGCATAAGAGATATGAGCCAATACATTACAGGTCCTTCTAGAAGATCGCAAAAAATTGTTTTTTGTCAGGGGCCATATCATCAAGATAAAATCTCCAAATGCAAAATATGTTCCAAAGTGGCTTGTAGAGGACATCTTGAGCTTTCCAAAAAGTCGTAGAACATCTCCATATGATTAAAATTGAATGAGTTATGGCTTGCATAAGTTGGGCGATTTTGAGAAAATGCATGAAATACAAAGTGGAGAAGTTTGAGGTTTTTGAGCCTTTGGTCCTAACTTTTGGATTTCAAACATGTCCATGGGTCTTATATTTACCATTTGATTAATTATTTTATTTTTATAATATTTATCTTATTTATTTGAATTTTTAATTCATTTAAATATGAATAAATCATTATAAATGTGAAGAATTAATTTTAAATCAAAGATTTGATTTTTGTAATCAAATTCAATCATCCAAATTCTCCATATTAGCTGAAAATTTCGTGAAAAGTGGATTGGCAAGAGATTGATACAAAAATAACAACTTTCCAATCTAATTTCAATCAAATTTTTCACCATTAAAACACTTGATTTTTATTTGATTCTCTCAACATATATTAACCCTATTTCATTCTTCTATATATACCCTAGTCATTCTGCAAATAGGACGAAATTCTTGCAAGAGGAGACTAGGATTCCAAGTTCAAGAACCTTTCAAAACTAGGGTTCACGAAATTTCCAATTGCAGCCATTCTCGAGCCCTTTCAATCATCTCAATTAATTCCTGAGGTAACAAGGGGTGAGAATATGCCACTAACCAAGTCCCATGCTGCTCGAAATTCATCCTTCATGTTCTTCATACTTTCCCATGTTTAATTTTTGTTTTTAATGTATTAATGCATTATAATGAAATCTATTGATTTGGTTGTGTTCCTGACAATATTTAGAATGATTTTGAGTCATTGTTTCTAAGTTTAAGCACAGGATTCGGTTGATGCCATTGCTAGGGCACACCGTTTTGAAAGCTTCAAAACCGGTGATACAGCGGCTTTCGGTCCAAAATAATGATTCCAATGGACTCAGAGACCTTGAATTAGAGGGGTAGGGTCCTTCTTCTATTTTATTTGACTGCATCTTGCAAGGCTTAAATTCACAGGAGCTATGGCCATGGAAAAGATTCGTAGGGAAAAGCCTGCACCTAAGGCGACGGAATTCGCGAAGAAGATGATGCGTGGCGACTTCCGGTTGGCCCATTCAAATTTCCAGGTCCCGCGCAGCACTGTTGTTGGTCATTCAACAGCCACAACTTTCTCTCTCTTAGTCCGAGCACGCGTGGAATCACGCTATTGGGCAGTCAACCTTTCAACTCCTCTCTCCGCGCGCTATTGGTTGGGACGGTGACGCAGGGGCCCACGTTGACTTGCTATTTGAAATTTCTTTTTATTACACGTTTATGTATTTATTTCTTGTTAGCAATTATACTAACAGATCAAGTACATGGCACAATTTTTTATTTTAAGCCTGGGTTCGAACCCTGGCTTTTACATAATTTTTTATTTTAATGATTTGGTCCGCAGATCTGATGCTTCTCCCCCACATGTACTCACGACGCTCCCTCACTCATAAACCATCAGATTAAGCGCCCATCACATCCAATGTCCCAGACTTTGCAGCTCCACCATGCTCCTTCAATGATCAACCACACCTGATCACAGCTAAGATTTTCTAAATCTTTTTTTATTTTAATTATATAAACATTTGTTTTCCTCCTTTTCTTTTCTCCTTTAAACTTCTTTTATTTTATTTCATTTAAAGTTATATCATTAAAGATTTTTATATTTTAATGACTTTCTAATTTGTTTAATCGGAAACTCGTTTTTCTTTATAATCCTTTAGTTTTAATTTTTATTTATACGCTTAATTAATTAAAATATTAGGTTTAACCCTATAATTATTAAATTTTATTTTGGCTCATCTAGCTATCTGATCGAACTTTCGATTTCATTAGCCTTTTAGGGTTTGTTCAATCCCATTTATTTATTTTATTTGCCTTTTGGGGATAAAATAAGGTTTGTACCCATAGTTAACGAATCTTAAATGCACTAACACTTCTCTTCTTCGCGCCTACATTTCAGGGTTACCTCAAGATCTTCCGACTACGCGCCCTACCAATCAGCGCCCTACCAATCAAAAGCTAAGTTTCTAAATTCCTTTTGTTTAAATATCATTTTATTTTTTATCGTTATTTTAGCCTTTTAATAGGTTTACCTCAATAGTAATTGAATCTGTAATACACTAACCCCTATTATTTTCATTTTAATTTTTAGGGTCAATCGAAGGTTCGAGGGAGATCAAAGCATTCAATGTTTAAAACTAATTATTGATCCTTCTTATTTTTTCCGTTTGTTAATTTCCCCCATCCCCGTAGGTGTTTATTGTAATAGCGTAGGAACTTTAATTTCTGCCTTTAATTTCTGCTCATTTTAAACTGCGTGGTTAGTAATCCTAGGGAGTGCAAGCCTTGAATTGAACATAGAATCACCAATAATTACAAGATAAATTATCTAAATTTAACCACGTGATTGTGCCACACACACACCTTTAGGGTAATCCCTCTTGTTGCCTTATTATTGTTGCCTGTTGCCCCTAAATTGTACTAAATAGTCAAGTCCCTCGATTCCGAGGATACCTAAATCAAGGTTGCCTGCAGAGATTAAAAATTATCTAGTCCCTCGAAGTTGCCTCGGTAAAAGATGATTGTCCCAATTGCTAAGGTATCCTCGCATGATGCCTTAAATGACTATTATATCCTTCCCTTAGACTACCTGCCTTCTTTATGGTAAGGGACAGTCTTGTGGCGAACGATAATTTCTCGATGACCCTTCAACATCCAATCGAAAGACTTCCTGCCCTCTCATGGTATGGATAGACCCTTTCACCCGAAAAGCTAAAAGAACGATTTTTCAAACTTAGAGTAGGTAGCTTTTAATGGCTTGCTCAATTCAAATTCAAAATTTCAAAACCTTTTCCCACTTCTTTTCAAAGAATATTTTCAAAAGGGTTGTAATACGGTGAACTGACTTTTTATCGAAATGTGCAGATAGCAAGAGTCGCCACCGACTTTTATTTTATCCAATAAGAAAGGCTAAAAGAACAAGAAAAGACCTTTTAAAGATTTTGAGTTCGGGGGGTAAGTTATACAAAGGGAAGGTGTAAGGCACCCTTTGCATCCATGGTTATCCATGGGCTCTTAATTGCTTAGCTCACTTTTGAATTGTTTGAAATTTTTGAAGTGCGTTTGGAAAAGATTTTGAAGAAGAACTTTAGCTTGTAAATAAGCGTAGTCTTTTTGAATTTGATTTTGAAAAGAGGTGTAAGAAGTAATTTGAATTTTTAGAGCAAGCAATTAGTAGCAACTACCCTAAGTTAGAAAAATTGTTCTTTTAGTCTTTCGGGCGAAAGGGTCTATCCATACCATGAGAGGGCGGGAAGTCTTTCAATTGGATGTTTAAAGGTCATCGGAGTTATCATTCGCCACAAGACTGTCCCTGCCATAAAGAGGGCAAGTAGTCTAAGGGAAGGATATAATAGTCATTTTATCTTTTTAGGCATCATGCGAGGATACCTTAGCAATTGGGACAATCATCTTTTAGCGAGGCAACTTCGAGGGACTAGATGATTTTCAATCTCTTTAGGCAACCTTGCTTTAGGTATCCTCGGAATCGAGGGACTTGACTATTTAGTACAATTAGAGGCAACAGAATCATTAAGGCAACGGGCAACAAAGGCAACAAGGCAACAAGAGGGATTACCCTAAGGGTGTGTGTGTGGCACAATCATGTGGTTAAATTCAGATATTTATCTTGTAAATAATGTTAGCTACATTCGATCAATTATCTTACACTCCCTAGGATTACAAACCACACAGTTAATATCATACGGAAATTAAAAGACAGAAAATATAAAGTCCTACGCTATTACAATAAACACCTGCGGGCGGGAAAATAAAGGCAGAAAATATAAGCTATTACAAGGCTTTGGGGCAGATACATTATAGTGAAGAACTGAGCGCGAAAATAAAGCCTAATTAACTTTTACAAGCCCCAAAGGCAAACCACAAAAATAAGACAGAATAAACTCGAATAATTGCAAGGAAAAATAAAAGGCAAAATAAAAATGGGCAGAATATTTAACAGATGGCATTCGACAATCACAGAGTATGAGGTGAGGAAAGAATTCGCGCATAAAAACCTTATAATAAGGTAACATATCAAAAATTAAAAGGGTAGGGAAAATAATGATTAATAATCATGATGAAAGATGATTAGCCAAAAATAAAGTCAGGGTTTGAAAACCTAAAAATAATTAATCTAATTATTTAACCTAACTAATCCTAATTAATTATCAACTAATTAAATTTAATTAGAAGATTATTTATTTTAATTAATCACCTATTTATACTAATTATAAATAAAAATAATTAAAGCAAAGAAAACAAAGAAAAAAGAAAAAAAAAGGAAAATATAACACACAAAAAAACAAGGGAGTAGAGACAAATCTGGGTGCTGATCTGGTGTGAATGCGTCTGGAGGTCCATGGTGGAGAAGCGCCTTCAGGGCCACTGGATCCCTCTTCGTGACAATCTAATGGCTGGGAAGCGAGGACGCATGGAATGCATTCGTTCGTTGGGCATATCTGATTTGTAGACAAGTTTAAACAAAAATTTGCACAAAACCCCAGTTTCGAACTCGTGACCCTAGGGTTAATAGGGATCATTCAACCACCTGGCCATCGTCAGTCATGCATCATTAATTTGGTTGCTAATAAATATATAACAGAATCAAATGGAAAAAGAGAAACTCAAACCAAATAAACACGCGCGCGTTCCAAGTTCAAATGGACCAGTCATATGCAAGGGTTTGGACACGTCGACGGTCAACCCTCTTTTAAAAATTCTTGACCTTCAGGCGAACCACCGCGCATGGTGGTTTCAGCCTTCTTCTCCGACCACACCTGCACGAACACGTTCCGACCAAAAAACAAAACCATCTATCCCACGTAAAAAACTCTCAGGGACTTAAATCTGGGCTCAGAATCGTAAATAGAGCCCTGGTTCATGAGGTTCTCAAGCTTGCCGTGATTCATCCACAACAATGGTGGTCGACTGTACCTGCGTTAAACCTCCCATGCGATGACTCCTAGCTGTTCTAAATTGCCAGCACAACTCAAGAAAATGGTTATATGGCGCAAAGAGTGAATATATTAAGAGACCTGATCACAAGAAGTTTTACCTCGCCAGAGAGTTCGAGAACGTACCTTTCACTAGTTCCACACCTTGGAGGAAGGCCTGAGCTTGCTCTTGTGATCCCTAGGAGACAACTAATGGCCTTGGTTCGATTCTAAAGTAGCTGAATGAATAGATTTCGTTTGCCCTAGTTTTATGAAAATTTATGCAACTTTGAATCCTAGTCCTTTGGCCCTTTTTTTTTCGTCCTTGGGGTTAATGAGTGTTCTCCTTATATAGAGGAACTGAATTAGGTTAAAATACTTGGAGAGAATCTCATAAGATCATGTGTTTTGATGGTGAGAAATTTGATTGAAATTATATTGAAATTTGCTATTTTTGTGTCAATCTCTTGCCAATCATGTCTCCACGAAATTTGTCTTGATTTGCAATGATTTGGAGCTTTAATATTTGATCAAGAAATAAGCCAATGCAATTTTTGTATTTTCCTTATTATTTAATTTATTAAATTTGACTTTTAATGGATAAAAATCAAAAATAAATAAAATAATAAAATAATAATGCATAAATGGGCTTGGGGGTCGTGGATCATGTTAGAAACAAGTTTCAAACATAAAAAGATAGGCCCATTTGGAAGGAATTCAATTTTGCCCAATATTCACTTTTTGCACTTTCTCAAAATTGGTCAACTTCAATAAGTCATAACTCTCTCAATTTTTATTGTATGGAAGTGTTCTAGGACTTTTTGGAAAGCCCAAGATGTCCTCTACAAGCCACTTTGGAACATATTTTGCATTTGAGGATTTTATCTTAAAGATATGGCTCCTGACAAAAAACGAGGGTAAAACATGAAAACAAGGGTGCCACAATTCCAATTTAAAAACAAATAATCATAAATCAATTGTCATGCTTCACTTAGGGGAAAATCATCCATTTAACAAAATCATGTTTCTATACAGCGGAACATTAATCAACAGATAAGCATAACATCATCTATGCAATATCTCACAAAATTACTCCAATAACAACAAAATAGAGTATCATCATAAACTCTAAACTAACGTTCCCCCAGTGTTACAATATCAGAGCATGACACCGACGCTATACCAATTAAACTGACTCATGAGCTAATCCTCACCGAGTCAAAAGCCGCTACTCGCCAATCTGAAATCATCAAAGTAAGGGTGAGTCTCATTCGCAATTAACAAATGTTATCGAATCATAAACAATAACACATCATAGTCACATTATTCATCCAATTTCATTATATTCAGATTGTCAGGAAGTACTCATCAACACACAACAACAAATAGAATACATTACCAAGAGGCAACACCATAATTCATCCAAACAAATCATAACCATTACACAATCATCACATATTATAACATTGGACAATCTTCCATTCATGTTATAATAACACAAGTAACCTAATGCAAATGCAACTATATGCATGTGGTACCAAAATCTGGGATAACCCCACTCACCGATCCACCATCGTCAAGGATACGGCAACACCCACTCACTAATTCCACACAATGGGAATTAGCTACCACTGATCCACCATCGTCAAGGATCAGCCACCTAATGATTATGAATGCATGTATCAACCATAACATGCTCATCACCCACATAAATCAGCCAAATGTCATAATCATCAACCACCACAATAATCAATAGCCATACACAGTTATGCTATTTCTCAACCATAATAAAATACATATTTTACATCAACAATATATGTATAACAAACACCAATTACAACCACAACATCATGACAGGTAAATCATTCATCATACAGTGCAACAACAATAACACCCATTTGCACAATTAACAGAAGCAACCACATTATCACAACATACATCATTGCACATATCCAACTATGCACACCACAGCCATTGCATCTCATCAACTATGCAAAACCAGGATAAACCACATTTGAAGAAAATGATACTTTTTAAAATAAAATCAAGTTATTATTGTTTTACTCATTTCATGTGATAGAGCATTCAATTTAAGGAACAACGTCCCAAACGGCGTCTAAAACGGACTTACGGTTTGAAAGTTACACATCTTTACATTTTTCAAAGAAAACAATTATCGCTACAGCACGCGGCGCCACCCACAGTCCGCGGCGCGTAACGAATAGAAAACACGCCTTCGCGGCGCAACACAGGTTCGCGGCGCGGAACGAGAAAATTACTCCGCCTTCGCGGCGCGCACCCACCTTCGCGGCGCGAACTGGCAAAAACCAAAGATCTCACATCGATTGACAGCATTACGGGATTCATCCCAAAATCCCCAAAACCCAAATCAAGTTATATCATGAACCTCAAATACCACTATATCAGCCACATACATGCTATAACACAAATATAACACACAAAGAGGATCATTCAATCATCATAACAGCCATATAATCATACAATTCATCACGTCAAACAATTCCCATCAAGATCATCCCAAAACCCCAACCTAACATATAACCAATTGACACAAACAATGCATCTAAATCAGTCCCATCATCTATAATACGATAAAAGATATTAACCGGAAGAGTCCCCCCTTACCTTAGCCAAAAATCTGGACTTTTCCCTTCTTCTTCATCAAACCCGTAAGCCCTTTTTCCCTCAAATTCAGCAAGAATCTCCCATCTTCAAACTCGCTTATATCCCTCATCGAGAACCTCCCTGACACGAATTAATATATCAAATCGAAGGAAATTTTGTGTAGAATCCGAATCTTCGAGAATTACCTGATTTGGAGTTACGAGCCGAGAGTTATGACCCATTTTGTGAAGGCTGCACCATGAATACGAAAATGGCTTTTGTATATGAGTTCTCTCCTTCTTCCTCTTAGGTTTTCCTCTTTTCTTTTCCAATTTTCTTCTTTTTCTTATTTTATCAAAACATAACATAATTTAGTAATGGGCTTCTTCACACTAACACCCCCACATTACTAACTCCACCAATGGCCCAACACTACATTTTATTATTTCTTCCCACATAATTCCAATAAAATGCTAATTCAAATTAATTAATTTAAAACTTAATTAAATTAATTAAATAATAAATTTTGGGATGTTACAACTCTCCTCCACTAAAAGAGTTTTCGTCCTCGAAAACATACCTCAAGTAACCAGCTCGTATAAGAGTCCTCCACCTGACTCTCCAGCTCCCAATTAACATTACCATCAGTCAATCCCCAAAAATCCATCTGACGTAACCAACAGGAAACATGTTTCATACATTCAAATCTCAGTTCTTGCGTCGCATTTGACTATCCAAAAGTATACCACTCGCTTTATCTCCCAAAAAGGTTAACAACAACAGAACATTGAGGTACAACCTATACAATACGCTCAACAAACGAGTAATACAATTACACAATTTATAGTATGATCACACTGATCAACACTGCAGTAATGCGTTCCATCTACCAAACATACCAACCTTAGACACACTTTTCCATCTAAGTGATAATGTAATACTTACATTTTTCACCAACCGCTTCCCTCAAGAAACTCAATACTCATATTTCCATACTATTGAATTTCAATTATCTGACTCCTCTTAAGTCACACCATCAATTATCCAGTACTTTACATTCCGCTTCTTTCGCAATACTCTGATTACTCATCACAATCATCTATACCAAATAGATTTCTGAGTTTTACCTGATTCCGACTCTCTTTACTCATTCGTTTCAAGGATCATTCTTTACCATCCATGGTACTAATCCACCACTCATCAATACTTACTCGCACTCAAAAACCAAATTCCTGATTTACTTCATCTATTAAACATCCCAACCATCGGAATGAGTGCACACACAAGTAATTATAATCACGCTCGTCATCCTCAATACACCATTTCTTACAAAACAACTCAACTTGAGTTTCGCTCTTTTCTAAGAATTAAATCAATTTCTCCCTTCATAGAGTATAATTCCTCATTATATCTGGAATCTACAATAACCCCTTGACAACAACACAAAAATATCACACGTCACATAGCATCAACTCTTCGTTTTAATTCCGCCGAATACGTACTCGTTAATTACGCACAACCGTAATAACATATTCATCATCTCGGCAATTATTCAAAGGAGTTATAATTCCCCGACACGACATCCTTACATCCACTGAATTCTAAATCCAACATATAGATCAACACATATGTTCTATGTAGGCTTCCGACATATTAATTCCTTTACTGCCCACGAGTAGTACTCATAACACTACTCCACATCACACTTTCGCTGCGCGACTCTGATTACCCGTCTTAAGTCATCATCCACCATGTTGCATTCTTTCATATTCACTTCTTCATCAGTTCACACAACATAGTGAGTGATTATTCTCACGGCTTAATATTCATTACATCTTAAACCATTAAGGTAACAAAACAAGTTCATCCCATCTATATGATTTCCGTCTACTACCAACAAGAGATTTAGGGTGATCAAGTCCTCAATTTGTCAATATTAGTTGAAAATCATATTTAAGCATAAACCGTCGTTACTACATAACAGTGTCCCTTTCCGAGTTTGCACCCAAACTCATTAGCATCATCATAGTTCAATAATTCACTATGGTGTCCTTCTTCTAGAGTATTCTTCCGAAGCTCAAAACATCAGTTACACAAATCCAATCACTCAACCTCATTACATCGTTTTCGTCGATTCTGAATTCACCGCCTCTACTTTGGTAATTTAAAGTCAACCTATCGATCAACTCAACATCATCTTTCTGACCTTCTCTAATCTCGTTAAGAATACCACTAGTCATCTTCTAGCATACTCAATCTAACACTATTAGGAGTGCCTTCACATACTAACTCAAGTCTCTAAATTGTCCAATTAAATCCAACTCATTCATCATTAGCACCGACATTTTAAAGACTTCTTACGCAACACAATAGCACAACATTCATAACTTGTGGTTTTAATCCAAATTCTATTACATCCTTCACGTCCAAATATCATCCCACTCGGAATCTCAACAAAGTCTTCCTCACGTCAACAAATGTTAGAAATTCCCTACAATTCTTCTTTTATACTTATCGTTACTTTGCCATCACAAATACGATTCCCAGGGTTCTAAAGTTTACTTCACCTTTACTACTAATTTACTCATTCACTAAAAATCCATCGGTATTCAAATCATCTTTGTGACCGAACATCTCGTCGACTTATTCATCAACAACATGTTCTACTCCACGTCGTTTCAAACAATCGCGGTAGTAGGCATTCTTATTCAACAAGTTTCACGCTTCTATAACCGACTTCAGAACCTCTCCTCATAGGGTCACTCTACTGTATTTATAACTCTTCCATAAGTTAGAACACAATCCCTCCTCCTCGTAGGTTCAAACGGCACATTAATCCGACACTCAGAGCTCAAGATATGAATTTTCCAATCATTGCCCGAAAAATGCAACACCGACATCATGCAGCGACACTCTATACGATATATCCAAAACTTCTCAATTGGTAAATTCAATTCTTAAAATTACTCCTCAACAAACCTGCTAATTATTCCTTCGATCCATTCAACACTGACACTAACATCCCGTGCAGTACCAATAAACAAGTCTAGTTATAAGAACAAGAGTAACCGCAACTTCGCCTCCTTCCAACGTCATCCTGTCACAATTAATTATCTTACAGCTGTTGCGACCATTTTTATAACAAAGTTCATCTCGTTAGCTTTCCGACGCTTCAAACGGAACTCAAATCGGATGTCCAGAACTCCAGTTATGAATTTTCGAAGTTCCGCAGCTATTAAGCAATTTTCCTGCGTTTTGCTTACGAAAATCTCTCTCCAAAACTCATTCTCTTCAACTCTATCACATTCCAAACAGCCCCTTATCATATCTCTTTAATTCCAAACATCATTATAACTTGAGCAACACTTCCCATCGCTGAAGTGCGATTTCTGGAACATTACGATAGCAATCCTCTTCGCAAACTTGCAGCTGGACCTCTTCTGAGTCGTAAGGCTACTCAACTGACAGCTTCGCAGCACACCAGCAGAGCTGACACATTGCAACTTTCCAATTTCCTTCTCTTACAATAATTGTCAATTACCTCTAGTCATATTCCTTCAAGATGTTCCAACTCAATTCCCAGTGAAGTCTTAATTCCAAGTCACCTTCAATTCGGAAAACAACAAACTCCTACAACGCTCGCACTGTTGCCAACAACAGCCTACTGAATCAATCTTCTTGCAACTGAAACATAACCAAGAAGCGAAGCTTCTCCCCCACTTGTTTCAATCCAATACCTGCAACAAACAACCAAGTACCGACAGTGATTCACTCACATGTCGCGTACCAAGGAATAATACACCGACAGTATACAACCGTCGTGCAACTCAACTGACTCGACAACTGGCCGGACGGACCGACCTGCTCTGATACCACTATTGTAACACCCTTCTAAACCCCGCGGAAATTAATAAAATAATTCAGAGTAAAACATGAAAACAAGGGTGCCACAATTCCAATTTAAAAACAAATAATCATAAATCAATTGTCATGCTTCACTTAGGGGAAAATCATCCATTTAACAAAATCATGTTTCTATACAGCGGAACATTAATCAACAGATAAGCATAACATCATCTATGCAATATCTCACAAAATTACTCCAATAACAACAAAATAGAGTATCATCATAAACTCTAAACTAACGTTCCCCCAGTGTTACAATATCAGAGCATGACACCGACGCTATACCAATTAAACTGACTCATGAGCTAATCCTCACCGAGTCAAAAGCCGCTACTCGCCAATCTGAAATCATCAAAGTAAGGGTGAGTCTCATTCGCAATTAACAAATGTTATCGAATCATAAACAATAACACATCATAGTCACATTATTCATCCAATTTCATTATATTCAGATTGTCAGGAAGTACTCATCAACACACAACAACAAATAGAATACATTACCAAGAGGCAACACCATAATTCATCCAAACAAATCATAACCATTACACAATCATCACATATTATAACATTGGACAATCTTCCATTCATGTTATAATAACACAAGTAACCTAATGCAAATGCAACTATATGCATGTGGTACCAAAATCTGGGATAACCCCACTCACCGATCCACCATCGTCAAGGATACGGAAACACCCACTCACTAATTCCACACAATGGGAATTAGCTACCACTGATCCACCATCGTCAAGGATCAGCCACCTAATGATTATGAATGCATGTATCAACCATAACATGCTCATCACCCACATAAATCAGCCAAATGTCATAATCATCAACCACCACAATAATCAATAGCCATACACAGTTATGCTATTTCTCAACCATAATAAAATACATATTTTACATCAACAATATATGTATAACAAACACCAATTACAACCACAACATCATGACAGGTAAATCATTCATCATACAGTGCAACAACAATAACACCCATTTGCACAATTAACAGAAGCAACCACATTATCACAACATACATCATTGCACATATCCAACTATGCACACCACAGCCATTGCATCTCATCAACTATGCAAAACCAGGATAAACCACATTTGAAGAAAATGATACTTTTTAAAATAAAATCAAGTTATTATTGTTTTACTCATTTCATGTGATAGAGCATTCAATTTAAGGAACAACGTCCCAAACGGCGTCTAAAACGGACTTACGGTTTGAAAGTTACACATCTTTACATTTTTCAAAGAAAACAATTATCGCTACAGCACGCGGCGCCACCCACAGTCCGCGGCGCGTAACGAATAGAAAACACGCCTTCGCGGCGCAACACAGGTTCGCGGCGCGGAACGAGAAAATTACTCCGCCTTCGCGGCGCGCACCCACCTTCGCGGCGCGAACTGGCAAAAACCAAAGATCTCACATCGATTGACAGCATTACGGGATTCATCCCAAAATCCCCAAAACCCAAATCAAGTTATATCATGAACCTCAAATACCACCATATCAGCCACATACATGCTATAACACAAATATAACACACAAAGAGGATCATTCAATCATCATAACAGCCATATAATCATACAATTCATCACGTCAAACAATTCCCATCAAGATCATCCCAAAACCCCAACCTAACATATAACCAATTGACACAAACAATGCATCTAAATCAGTCCCATCATCTATAATACGATAAAAGATATTAACCGGAAGAGTCCCCCCTTACCTTAGCCAAAAATCTGGACTTTTCCCTTCTTCTTCATCAAACCCGTAAGCCCTTTTTCCCTCAAATTCAGCAAGAATCTCCCATCTTCAAACTCGCTTATATCCCTCATCGAGAACCTCCCTGACACGAATTAATATATCAAATCGAAGGAAATTTCGTGTAGAATCCGAATCTTCGAGAATTACCTGATTTGGAGTTACGAGCCGAGAGTTATGACCCATTTTGTGAAGGCTGCACCATGAATACGAAAATGGCTTTTGTATATGAGTTCTCTCCTTCTTCCTCTTAGGTTTTCCTCTTTTCTTTTCCAATTTTCTTCTTTTTCTTATTTTATCAAAACATAACATAATTTAGTAATGGGCTTCTTCACACTAACACCCCCACATTACTAACTCCACCAATGGCCCAACACTACATTTTATTATTTCTTCCCACATAATTCCAATAAAATGCTAATTCAAATTAATTAATTTAAAACTTAATTAAATTAATTAAATAATAAATTTTGGGATGTTACAGGTCAAGATGTCAAACTGGACTTGCGTAGATTTTCCCCTGTTAGTAGGAACTTTGAAAAGATTCGCCTTGCGAGGACTTTACGAGATGTGCGCTATGGGCGACATGCCCCTAGTAGTCACAGGCCCAGGACAATGTCCCATGCTGATTGGGAAGTAGCTTCAGATCTTCTTGGATGCATGCCCCTGATTGTTTTGGCATCCTTGAGAGTTTCTCGGAATATTGACTTGATTGCCCCAGATTGATCGGGAAATAGTTTGAAACCCACTTGGGATGTATGCCTTTGGTTGTTTGGCATTTGAGAGATTCTTGGAATCTTGACTTGATTGCCCCAGATTGATTGGGCAAAACGTGCCATGCCCCTCGTGTACATAGGAGACATTGCTTCTTGGAGTAATCTTGTCTGTCGGGATAACTTTCAGTCATTAGTTGTACCCTGTGCAAATTCTTTCTGTTGCTAACATTTGAAATTATGTAGCAAAATATGTTTAATAAAGAATTCGTGAGATGCAATGCAGATGTCTGTGTTGAGTTTGTTGGAAAACATTAAAACTGAAGATGTAAAAAGCGTGATGTTTGTAAAAACGTGATGTTTGTAAAACGAAATATCAACTCAGCATTTTTGGTAAACCTTAAGGAGTCAGGATACCTTTTGGTGACAGTATGCTTTCGAACTAACCATGCTTTAGTTAGGACTTTCAAGGGTTGTAACGTGGCTTGGTTCACGGTTTAAGAAACAAAGGATAAAGGCTCAAAATTTTATTTATACCCGTCCCAATCTTCGTGATGTCCTTCGATCCTATGCTCAGTTAACTTTGCGTTTCAGCTTTAGCAAAGCTTGAAGTATTAACATTGATATTTGATGGTGGTTGAAGCACCAGAAGTTTATTCGGACAGTCAGTCATCCTTCTTTGTAATTCTTTTTGCTTTGGTCGAGGATTTGTAGTGACCTCTTTTTTGACTTTGATTTTTGTTATCCCTAACTTTTGCCTGAACTGTTTATTTTGTGGTTACAGTCAGCGGGATGTTTTGACTTTTGATAAGTCTCCTTCATACTTTTTTCTTTTTGGTGGATATTGACTGTCTAATTTAATGGTTGCGGGAACCCATCATTATTTGTGTAGACAACAGCTGGTGTGATTGAGTTAACTGAGTAACTACCCGGCCCCAGGTTATGATTAAAGGGTTCCAATTTGCACGTGAAAGAAAACTCCTACACCTTAGGCTCAAAGGGGTTGAAAAGGGATTAACATCCTTATATCTCCACTGTTTAGGAAGTGAAACAATGCCTGTACATCGTCAGCATAGTCTGTTCAAAAGCATATTGTATGAGGTTGCGGAATCATTTTCGTCATCCTCCCTCAAAAGGCATACAGCTTCAGCAGGAGTCGAGTATCACAAAACATATGCAAAGTAAAGACGCAATTTAAAATGAGTGATAGCGAAATGATTTGTTCAAGACAAACATATGCAATGCACTGATGATGATTATTAAAAACAGATAATGTCTATCATGAGTCAAATGTTTAAACAAACAAAAAATAAACTTGCAAATGAAAGTAGATCTAACGATCCAAAAGTTCGTCCGTCTAGACGTCAGTCAGTCTTGTTATGACTAGGCATAGGAGCAGTGATCATCCCAGGAGTTTTCAGAAGGGTTGAATTTGATTTCCCCGTCATCGATCAGATCTTGATTCTTATTCGTCAATGCTCAGCAATTGTTAGTGTCATGTCCAGGACTGTTGAAATGGTATGCACATCTCGCATTGAGTTTATAGCTAGGAGTGGAGGTGTTAGAATTCTTAGGAGCATCCCTCAGAGTAATCAATCTGATCTTCAACAGATGTTGTAATGCTTGAGCCAACGACATATTGATTTTGGTGAATTGACACTTAGGTGCATCTGGCTTGCGTCGTTGTTGTGGAACTGGTGTAGAGATTCAGAGTATCCGGGGTCCGAGCTTCCGGAGCGTGTATTTGATAGGAATGTTTCAGAATGTCCGGAGTTCGAGCTTCCGGAATGTATATCTGATTGGAATGTTTCAGAAGTCTGGGGGTCAAGCTTCCAGAATGTTCATCTGATTGGAACGTTTCAGAAGTCTGGGGGTTAAGCTTCCAGAATGTTCATCTGATTGGAACTTTCAGAATGTCCAGGGTTCGAGCTTCCGGAATGTACATCTGATTGGAATGTTTCAGAAGTCTGGGGGTTAAGCTTCCAGAATGTTCATCTGATTGGAACTTTCAGAATGTCTGGGGTTCGAGCTTCCGGAATGTATATCTGATTGGAATGTTTCAGAAGTCTGGGGGTCAAGCTTCCAGAATGTTCATCTGATTGGAACTTTCAGAATGTCCGGGGTTCGAGCTTCCGGAATGTATATCTGATTGGAATGTTTCAGAAGTCTGGGGGTCAAGCTTCCAGAATTTTCATCTAATAGAGATTGATTTGTTGATGGTATTTGTTTGACCAGTTGGTCAACCTGAAAGGCAAAGTTAGTTCTATGTGATGTTGTGAATGCAAATGCAATCTTTTCAAGGATCTTTAGGAATTTAGTTAGCAACATTAGAAAATGATTAGGTCGCGTCTTTGTCTGAAGAATTCTTACTTTTGTTTTTTAACGTCCTTCTTTGAGAATCAAGCTCACCATATCGAGGAGGTCGTCGCCTCTGATTCGGAATATCTCTGAATTTGAAGGTACATGGCTAGAGGAAAATAAATCCTCTTGCCCCTTGATAGTTACTGAGCCTCTGAATTGGAAGGTGTGTGGCCAGAGGAAAATAAATCCTCTCGCCCCTTGATTAGGAAATCAGTCTTTGATAGAAGTCCCTGAAACTGTGCGCCCTAAATCCCTAAGATCCTTGAAAGGGTTAGTTAAATCATGTTATGCTTATGATGTCATGATGTCATGCGAATGCAGTTCATTAGGCACAACGTGAGGTAGTAAGGGCGAACAAGTCCTTTTAACAAAACCTGCAAGGAAACGAAGGTTAGTAGCAAACACGGACAAGTCACGCAGGTCACATATATCACACAAGTCACACAAGTCGCACAATTTTCTTAGGCTCGGCTTGCATGGAGTTTAGATCATGTGAGATACCCTTCCCCAAAGGTATTTCTAAGGATAAGGAGATTTCAGCAACAGGTTCTATAAGTTATCCAGAATTGTCAGCCCTTCTAAAGCACCCTCGGACATGATACATTCGCATCATGCAATGATACTTTGAGAAAGAACCTATCTGAATTGTAGTATCGGGTATCGACTAGTTCTCAACATTTGCCAAGAGTAGTCCCCCCACTACGTTCCTAAAGGCCAAGATGGGTTAAAGGTGACTAAAGGTCCTTGAGCTCCGGCGCACCCAAAGTTACATACATAGACCTCCCTCATTTGAGAAAGGTGTGCATATATCTAAGGAGTCCTAACTCAAGCGTGAACTTCATATTGACTCATCTCCCACATATGTGAAAGAGGTCGCCATGACTATGCCACTCCTAATCTTAAGTGTTCTTGAATCCGGGTGTAGGATTTGTCCTTCAGTTAATTCCCAAAACAGCCCTGAAAAAGTAAAACAAGCAAAACAAACATTAAGTGATCCTAAGCTTTAAGGTAACCCCTCTTTTATTCGAAAGAATCCCCAGCAGAGTCGCCAATTCTGTAATACGGTGAACTGACTTTTTATCGAAATGTGCGGATAGCAAGAGTCGCCACCGACTTTTATTTTATCCAATAAGAAAGGCTAAAAGAAAAGGAAAATACCTTTTAAAGATTTTGAGTTCGGGGGGTAAGTTATACAAAGGGAAGGTGTAAGGCGCCCTTTGCATCCATGGTTATCCATGGGCTCTTAATTGCTTAGCTCACTTTCGAATTGTTTGAAATTTTTGAAGTGCGTTTGGAAAAGATTTTGAAGAAGAACTTTAGCTTGTAAATAAGCGTAGTCTTTTTGAATTTGATTTTGAAAAGAGGTGTAAGAAGTAATTAGAATTTTTAGAGCAAGCAATTAGTAGCAACTACCCTAAGTTAGAAAAATTGTTCTTTTAGTCTTTCGGGCGAAAGGGTTTATCCATACCATGAGAGGGCGGGAAGTCTTTCAATTGGATGTTTAAGGATGTTTAAGACTGTCCCTGCCATAAAGAGGGAAAGTAGTCTAAGGGAAGGATATAATAGTCATTTTATCATTTTAGGCATCATGCGAGGATACCTTAGCAATTGGGACAATCATCTTTTATCGAGGCAACTTCGAGGGACTAGATGATTTTCAATCTCTTTAGGCAACCTTGCTTTAGGTATCCTCGGAATCAAGGGACTTGACTATTTAGTACACTTAGAGGCAACAAAATCATTAAGGCAACGGGCAACAAAGGCAACAAGGCAACAAGAGGGATTACCCTAAAGGTGTGTGTGTGGCACAATTATGTGGTTAAATTCAGATATTTATCTTGTAAATAATGTTAGCTACATTCGATCAATTATCTTACACTCCCTAGGATTACTAACCACGCAGTTAATATCATACGGAAATTAAAAGACAGAAAATATAAAGTCCTACGCTATTACAATAAACACCTGCAGGCGGGAAAATAAAGGCAGAAAATATAAGCTATTACAAGGCTTTGGGGCAGATACATTATAGTGAAGAACTGAGCGCGAAAATAAAGCCTAATTAACTTTTACAAGCCACAAAGGCAAACCACAAAAATAAGACAGAATAAACTCGAATAATTGCAAGGAAAAATAAAAGGCAAAATAAAAATGGGCAGAATATTTAACAGAAGGCATTCGACAATCACAGAGTATGAGGTGAGGAAAGAATTCGCGCATAAAAACCTTATAATAACAGTGATTAATAATCATGATGAAAGATGATTAGCCAAAAATAAAGTCAGGGTTTAACCTAACTAATCCTAATTAATTATCAACTAATTAAATTTAATTAGAAGATTATTTATTTTAATTAATCACCTATTTATACTAATTATAAATAAAAATAATTAAAGCAAAGAAAACAAAGAAAAAAGAAAAAAAAGGAAAATATAACACACAAAAAACAAGGGAGTAGAGACAAATCTGGGTGCTGATCTGGTGTGAATGCCTTTTAGAGGTCCATGGTGGAGAAGCGTCTTCCGGGCCACCGGATCCCTCTTCGTGACAATCTGATGGCTGGGAAGCGAGGACGCATGGAATGCATTCGTTCATTGGGCATATCTGATCTGCAGACAAGTTTAAATAAAAATTTGCACAAAACCCCAGTTTCGAACTCGTGACCCTAGGGTTAATAGGGATCATTCAACCACCTGGCCATCGTCAGTCATGCATCATTAATTTGGTTGCTAATAAATATATAACAGAATCAAATGGAAAAAGAGAAACTCAAACCAAATAAACACGCACACATTCCAAGTTCAAATGGACCAGTCATATGCAAGGGTTTGGACACGTCGACGGTCAACCCTCTTTTAAAAATTCTTGACCTTCAGGCGAACCACCGCGCATGGTGGTTTCAGCCTTCTTCTCCGACCACACCTGCACGAACACGTTCCGACCAAAAAACAAAACCATCTATCCCACGTAAAAAACTCTCAGGGACTCAAATCTGGGCTCGGAATCGTAAATAGAGCCCTGGTTCATGAGGTTCTCACGCTTGCCGTGATTCATCCACAACAATGGTGGTCGACTGTACCTGCGTTAAACCTCCCATGCGATGACTCCTAGCTGTTCTAAATTGCCAGCACAACTCAAGAAAACGGTTATATGGCGCAAAGAGTGAATATATTAAGAGACCTGATCACAAGAAGTTTTACCTCGCCGGAGAGTTCGAGAACGTACCTTTCACTAGTTCCACACCTTGGAGGAAGGCCTGAGCTTGCTCTTGTGATCCCTAGGAGACTGCTAATGGCCTTGGTTCGATTCTAAAGTAGCTGAGTGAATAGATTTCGTTTGCCCTAGTTTTATGAAAATTTATGCAACTTTGAATCCTAGTCCTTTGGCCCTTTTTTTTTCGTCCTTGGGGTTAATGAGTGTTCTCCTTATATAGAGGAACTGAATTAGGTTAAAATACTTGGAGAGAATCTCATAAGATCATGTGTTTTGATGGTGAGAAATTTGGTTGAAATTATATTGAAATTTGCTATTTTTGTGTCAATCTCTTGCCAATCATGTCTCCACGATATTTGTCTTGATTTGCAATGATTTGGAGCTTTAATATTTGATCAAGAAATAAGCCAATGCAATTTTTGTATTTTCCTTATTATTTAATTTATTAAATTTGACTTTTAATGAATAAAAATCAAAAATAAATAAAATAATAAAATAATAATGCATAAATGGGCTTGGGGGTCGTGGATCATGTTAGAAACAAGTTTCAAACATAAAAAGATAGGCCCATTTGGAAGGAATTCAATTTTGCCCAATATTCACTTTTTGCACTTTCTCAAAATTGGTCAACTTCAATAAGTCATAACTCTCTCAATTTTTATTGTAAGGAAGTGTTCTAGGACTTTTTGGAAAGCCCAAGATGTCCTCTACAAGCCACTTTGGAACATATTTTGCATTTGAGGATTTTATCTTAAAGATATGGCTCCTGACAAAAAACGGCTTTTTGCGAGCTTTTATAAGGATCTGTAATGTTTTGGCTCATATCTCCCAAATGAAGCATTTGTAGACTTGGCATGTGAGAGACAAAGTTGTACAGAATTCAATTTCTTTCAAATTGAGCTTTGGATGAGAAATTTCTAATGTTCCATGTGTAAGTTATGGCTGGTCAAAGTTGGGTTGACTTTCTCCTATGAAAACCCTAATTTAGAAACTTTTGGAATTGTTGATTTCTGATCTTTCCTTGATGAACCATGATCAATTCTTGATCAAATGGTGAATGATACTTCAATATGAGGATGTTGACAAAAAATCAGGAGTTTTGCCTGTACTTTGACCACAGTTGACTTTTAGGTCAAACCAGTCGACTGTTTTGAATTGAGACCTGAAATTTGTCATGGAGATAATGTGGGGTATCATAGACCATATGGGATGCTTTGGAGCATTTGGTTCATTTATTTTCCTTCAGGACAACAAAACCCTAAATCTTTGAGCCTTGTTTAAGAGAGGGTGTCTTTGAGCTTTGTACCTTGATTTGAATTTGAACAAGAGAAATAGTATGGGCAAATTTTGGGGTATGACAAAGGCTACGCTTATTTACAAGCTAAAGTCCTTAAACGAATATTTTCTATTCACACCCTACTTTTCAAACAATTCAAATATTTTGAAAACGAAGTGAGCTAAGCAATTAAGAGCCCATGGATAACCATGGATGCAGATGGTGCTTTACACCTTCCCTTTGTATAACCTACCCCCCCAAACTCAAAATCTTTTCAAAAGGTCTTTTTCTGTTCTTTTAGCTTTTCTATAATTAGATAAAATAAAAGTCGGTGGCGACTCATGCTTACCGCAACATTGCTTGTTTAAAAATAAAAGTCAGTTCACCGAGTTACAGAACTGGCGACTCTGCTGGGGATATTTTTAAAAGAGGGGTTACCTTAGAGCTTAGTTCACTTTAATACTTGCTTGTTTTGTTTGCTTTACTGTAAAGGTTGTTTTGGGTATTTACTTGTGTGAAAGATCCTAACCCGGATCTGAGAACCTTAGGTAAATGGCATGAGACCAAGGAGACTGCACAACGTATACTGATGTGGTTGATATGGTGGCCATCGTTAGTGTGACACATTTGTTTGTCCTGGTGTTCCTTGGGATCCGACTTGAGGAAACACTTGGCTGCTGCGTGGAGTCATTAATCACTAATTTGCCCCTAGAACCCTAGTTAAACTTGACTTTGGCCTATTAGAAAGTAGCGAGATGGCTGGCTTTGGTTCCGACTGAAGTTGGTTGATACTCGAAGCTACACTCATATGGACTGGACTTTCAGGACCTTCTCGGTCGGTGATTCGATTGACGAACTGAGATAAGCGCCTTCGAGAAAGGTCAATGATATGAGCTCCCTAGAACCCGATCTTTATATAGGACAGGTTGAACTGACTTAACTTCAGTGGGGAGGGTACTTACCTACGAACCTCATGCAAGCCTTTAAACCTAAGGATACATGTGTGACTTGCCTGTGCTCGCTACTAACCCTTTGGTCTTCTTGCAGGTTTTTCTTGTGGGACTCACTCGTCTTTACTAACTTACGCTTTGCCTGATGCATTACATAACATCATGACATCATACGCATAACATGATTTAACTAACCCTTTCAAGGATCTTAGGAATTTAGGGCGCACAATTTCAGGTACTCTTATCAAGGACTAAACTCTTATCAAGGGGCAAGAGGATTTACTTTCCTCTCGCCACATACCTCCCAATTCAGAGACGCTGTACCTATCAAGGGGCAAAAGGATTTATTTTCCTCTAGCCATGTACCTTCAAATTCAGAAGTTCCCGAATCAGAGGCTATGACCCACTGGATATGGTGAGCTTGATTCCCATAGAAGAACATCCAAAAATCAGAGTTCTTCAAGCGAAGAAGCGACCAAATCATTTTTTGACGTTGCTAACTAAATTTCTAGAGATCCTTGAATATATTGCATCTGCATTGATAACATTGCATCACAGGTTTCCACCACATGTTTCTCACCTCCTCGCTGTTTATTTCAGCATCATGAATCTCGAGCAGTCAGTCAAAGACCTTCAAGCTCAGAACGCCCAGTTTCAAGATCTGATCCTGAACTTGTCCAAGGGGCAAGATGAACTGAAAGCACTCCTTACCAAGAATAAGAAGAAGAAAGGCAAGAAGACTCTGGGGAAAAGGCTTAGACCGATCTTGCAACTCAGGGATGCCGAAGCCTCTAAAGACAGTGACGACGAAGAACAAGATGATGCTAGTATCAAAACAGACATAAAAAGTAACCATGACTCTGCCAAGCCCTCCAAAGAAGAAGAGAACTATTACCATGAGGAGGAATATCCTGATGACAAATACAAGTTGTTGGAAGAACGTCTGAAAGCCATGGAAATTCATAAGGTACCCGGACTCGATTTTGAAGAGTTAGGCCTCATCTCTGGAGTTGTTATTCCTCCGAAATTCAAAACTCCCACCTTTGCTAAGTATGATGGAGTCTCCTGTCCTAAACTACACTTAAGGTCTTATGTAAGGAAGATTCAGCCTCATACTGCTGATAAGAAGCTCTGGATCCATTTCTTTCAAGAAAGCTTATCTGGAACACAACTCGAATGGTACTATCAACTGGAGGGTACCAACATCCATACATGGGAAGATTTGGCAACTGCTTTCTATGTGCAATACCAATACAATGTTGATCTCGCGCCAACTCGTACACAATTACAAAGCATGTCCATGGGACCTAACGAAAACTTCAAAGAATACGCTCAGAAATGGAGAGATTTGGCTGGCAGAGTCCAACCTCCCTTGGCTGAACGAGAGTTAGTTGACATGTTCATGAATACACTAACTGGTCCTTTCTACAGCCGTTTGCTTGGTAGCTCCTCGTTTGGTTTCACCGACCTCATACTGACTGGAGAACGTGTTGAAAGTGGTATCCGAAGCGGAAAAATTCAGGCGGCTACTTCTTCTAGTACTGTAAAAAAGCCATACAATGGGAAGAATGAATCTAACACTGTTGGGGCAGTCCTGGTCTCTAGTCAGGCCCCAACACAACAACAACAGAAAAATCAACGTAAGCAACAAGGTGGCCAACGTACTTGGAATCCAAACCCAAAAGGTCATTTACCCCACTACACATATCATTGGCTCAAGCTTTGCAACACTTGCTCGATCGGAGTCTGATAACTCTACTGCCTCCATACTCAGCTCTTGCTAATCCCGCCCCTGGGTACAAGCATCATACAAGATGTTCTTACCATTCAAATAGTCCTGGTCACGACACAGAAGACTGTGGGCCATTGAAACATAAGATTCAAGACTTGATTGAAGAAGGGATCGTCGAATTTGGCCAACCAGAGGAGCCACACAAAGTCTAAAGGATGGCTATTTAGATCATTAATTTACTCGCATTCGCATTTTCTTTCCTATTTGTTTAAACATTAGTCTTATGTCAGACTCTATTTATTTTATCATAATCATTAATGCATTGCATACGTTTGTCTTGAATTATTTCTCTTCCTATTGCTATATTAAACTTTGTTTTTACTTGGTTTTCTTTATGATATTTTACTCTCGCTAAAGTTGTGAACCTTTTAAGGGAGGATGACGAAAATGATACTGCAACCTCATACAGTATGCTTTTGAACGGACTATGTTGACGATGTACATGCATTATTTCAATTCCTAAACAGTGGAGATATAAGGATGTTAATCCCTCGTCAACCCCTTTGAGCCTAAGAAGTAGAAGTTTTCTTTCTCATACAGATTAAAACCCTTAATCATAACCTGGGGCAGGGTAGTTACTCAGTTAACTCAATTATACCAGGTGCTTTATTCTCAAATTAGGCAGTCAATATCCACCAAAAAGAAAAAAGCTGTTAAGTCAAAACCTATGAAGGAGACTTATAAAAATCGAAACATCCCGCTGACTGTAACCTCAAAATAAACAGTTCAGGCAAAAGTTAGGGATAATAAAGTCAAAAAAGAGGTTACTACAAGTCCTCGACAAAAGAAAAGTAATTACAAAAAGGATGACTGCCTTTTCAAAATAGACTTTCGGTGCTTCAACCATCATCAAATGTCAACATTACGACTTCAAGACCTGCTAAAACTTAAATGCAAAGTTAACTGAGCATAAGATCGAAGAACATCACGAAGATTGGGATGGGTACAAATAAACTTTGAGCCTTTATCCTTTGTTTCTTAAAACCGTGAACCAAGCCACGTTACAACCCTTGAAAGTCCTAACTGAAGCATGGTTAGTTTGAAAGCGTACTGTCACAAAAAAGGTATACTGACTCCTTAAAGTTTACCAAAAATCCTGAGTTGATATCATGTTTTTACAAATATCACTTTCTTACATATTTTGTTTTACTAAAATTGTTTTTAAACTCCAAGACAGACATATGCATTGCATTTTAATGAGTGTCATTATAAAACAATTTTGTCTACATAATTTCAAATGTTTGGCATCAGGAAGAATCTGCATGGGGCATAATTAATGACTAAAAGTCCTCCCGACAAATAAATTTGCAGAGACGTCTCGTATGCATGACTCGATCAGCTAAAAGCTTGTTTACACAAGGGGCACGACGTATTATTATCCCCTCTACTAGGGGAAAACTAGTCATGATTCATAGAACCTCTCAAAAGCACTGAAAAACCAGAGAAGTTAGTCCATCATTAGGGGCATGACACATCAGTCATAAATCTCAACAAATGCTCTTTAGCTGCTAGCATCAGATGATGTCAGTGTCGGTCCCTTCTTTGAAATTCTAATTCCAAATTCAAGTATCGAGCATACCAAGCTATTGATCCCAGAGGCAGGTATACTCTCGCAAGTGTTTTTTAACAGCAAGTACTCAAAGACAGGGGGCAATGGAAAATTGAAAATCTCTGGGAACCATCCCCACAGAGCAGTTTCATAACATATCTTCAAGCAATCTATTCCCAACAGAAACTTGGTTCCCCAACGAAATTTATACCTCCGACATTGCCGGTTTTTCGACACAATCCTCTACTCTAGCATGGTTTATTCAAACTCGCTATTTCCATTAAGGTTGCCGCTCAAAAATCTGGTTGGATAGTATACTCATCTCTCTTGTCCCCAGGATACATCAGGATCAGATCACTCAAGTCAATCTCATCCCCAAGCAAAGATAAAAAATCCCCAGCTGGATATCATCGAACGAAAGACAGGAATTCTCTTGTCATTATCTCCAACAGCACATAGAGATTTATTTTCTCAACCAGCAGTTGTTATACAAGAATTATCAATATGCTCCGACTATATAGTACATCCCTGCATCATTCATAAATACATGCATAACATACAGTACTCTCGTTTATTTCGAGAATCTCAATGCATGCATCATGATATTGCATAAAATTAATCTTTCCTTTTCAGGTAATTTCATAATCAAAAGAATATTATCATCCAAGTGCGGTGCAAATACAATCATATCAACGATATAATCTCAACACTCATTCAAGACAAATACAATTCTGATACTTCATTCCGGGTCTTTCTTCAAAGATAATTCAGAAACAATCAAAGAACTTCTCATCCTTTCTAGGAGCCTTTCTGGGTAATCTTTTCTAAGATGTTTCATCCTTTCTAGGAGCCTTTCTAGGTAATCTTTTCTAAGATGCTTTGTATCCTTTCTAGGAACCTTTCTAGGTAATCTTTTCTAAGATGTTTCATCCTTTCTAGGAGCCTTTCTATGTAGTCGTGTTTAAGACGTATCATATCCTTTCCAGGAGCCTTTCTAGAAGAGTCTTGTTTAAGACGTATCTCAGCCTTTTTAGGTAATCTTCCTTAAAACATTTATCCAACATTTTCTAAGACATCTACTTCCCTTTCGAGGAGTTTCTCAATTAATTTTCTACAAGACATTTCTTCCCGAGCTTTGTTTAAAGCATAATTTCCTTTAAATCAGTAATCATAGTCTTCTTTAGGACATTACTTCATCTCTCCTTCAGATACAATCAAGGCATATGATCCAGTCTGAAAAGCATTTGCTTTAGACAATCAATTCTTTTCAAACATTGGATGGCATCTTCAAGCCCATCTCCGACAAGCGCCTTTCAATACTTCAAGCTCGGATATAGTCTAACGTATGACTTATCCTGACTTTCGTATTTATCCAGATCAGATGGCATCTTTAATCCCGTCTTATACATCTTTTCCAACACCTGGACGGCATCTTTCAGCTCGTCTCCGGCGAAAGTCCCTGCTTCAGCAAGGGCAAATTTCTTGGGTATTCTAGTGTTCAATCCTCTTCTACCTTCAGATTCCGACAGGCACGCAAGCCAATCTACACCCTCAGGTATAAGAAGATTGAACAGGGGCAGCTGTCATACCCCAAAATTTTCCCATCATATTTCAAAATATTTTGACTCATATGATCTTCAAATGCTCAAAGATATACAAGAAGAAAGCATGCAGTCTCTCTCCTAAACAACAACCTCTAAATTAGGGTTTTTTGATTTAATCAAGGAATTTGAACTTCTGATATCCCAAGTGGATTCCATGATCCCTCATATGATTCAAAGTGCCCTCATGCCAAGTTTCAAGCCCTGATTCAAAAGATTGCTCACTCAATGACCCAAACGATCATTAATCGACTAGCTGGCCTAAAAGTCAAACTATGGTCAAACCACAGTCAAAATTTCTGATTTTGGGTCAACATCAACATTTTAAATGTTAGAATCATCATTTGATCAATTTTTGATCATGATTCATCAAGAAAAGGTCAAAAATCCCCAAGAGTACAAGGCTACTAAATTAGGGTTTATAGGTAAAAGTCAACGGAACTTTGACCAGCCATAACTCTCTCATACTTTCTCAGAACTTCCTCAACCAAAGCTCATTCTTAAGGAAATTTGATTCTCTACAACATTGATGTTGGGCCCAAGGTCAAGAAATGCTTCCGCATAAGAGATATGAGCCAATACATTACAGGTCCTTCTAGAAGATCGCAAAAAGCTGTTTTTTGTCAGGGGCCATATCATCAAGATAAAATCTCCAAATGCAAAATATGTTTCAAAGTGGCTTGTAGAGGACATCTTGAGCTTTCCAAAAAGTCATAGAACATCTCCATATGATTAAAATTGAATGAGTTATGGCTTGCATAAGTTGGGCGATTTTGAGAAAATGCATGAAATACAAAGTGGAGAAGTTTGAGGTTTTTGAGCCTTTGGGCCTAACTTTTGGATTTCAAACATGTCCATGGGTCTTATATTTACCATTTGATTAATTATTTTATTTTTATAATATTTATCTTATTTATTTGAATTTTTAATTCATTTAAATATGAATAAATCATTATAAATGTGAAGAATTAATTTTAAATCAAAGATTTGATTTTTGTAATCAAATTCAATCATCCAAATTCTCCATATTAGCTGAAAATTTCGTGAAAAGTGGATTGGCAAGAGATTGATACAAAAATAACAACTTTCCAATCTAATTTCAATCAAATTTTTCACCATTAAAACACTTGATTTTTATTTGATTCTCTCAACATATATTAACCCTATTTCATTCTTCTATATATACCCTAGTCATTCTGCAAATAGGACGAAATTCTTGCAAGAGGAGACTAGGATTCCAAGTTCAAGAACCTTTCAAAACTAGGGTTCACGAAATTTCCAATTGCAGCCATTCTCGAGCCCTTTCAATCATCTCAATCAATTCCTGAGGTAACAAGGGGTGAGAATATGCCACTAACCAAGTCCCATGCTGCTCAAAATTCATCCTTCATGTTCTTCATACTTTCCCATGTTTAATTTTTGTTTTTAATGTATTAATGCATTATAATGAAATCTATTGATTTGGTTGTGTTCCTGACAATATTTAGAATGATTTTGAGTCATTGTTTCTGAGTTTAAGCACAGGATTCGGTTGATGCCATTGCTAGGGCACACCGTTTTGAAAGCTTCAAAACCGGTGATACAGCGGCTTTCGGTCCAAAATAATGATTCCAATGGACTCAGAGACCTTGAATTAGAGGGGTAGGGTCCTTCTTCTATTTTATTTGACTGCATCTTGCAAGGCTTAAATTCACAGGAGCTATGGCCATGGAAAAGATTCGTAGGGAAAAGCCTGCACCTAAGGCGACGGAATTCGCGAAGAAGATGATGCGTGGCGACTTCCGGTTGGCCCATTCAAATTTCCAGGTCCCGCGCAGCACTGTTGTTGGTCATTCAACAGCCACAACTTTCTCTCTCTTAGTCCGAGCACGCGTGGAATCACGCTATTGGGCAGTCAACCTTTCAACTCCTCTCTCCGCGCGCTATTGGTTGGGACGGTGACGCAGGGGCCCATGTTGACTTGCTATTTGAAATTTCTTTTTATTACACGTTTCTGTATTTATTTCTTGTTAGCAATTATACTAACAGATCAAGTACATGGCACAATTTTTTATTTTAAGCCTGGGTTCGAACCCTGGCTTTTATATAATTTTTTATTTTAATGTTTTGGTCCGCAGATCTGATGCTTCTCCCCCACATGTACTCACGACACTCCCTCACTCATAAACCATCAGATCAAGCGCCCATCACATCCAACGTCCCAGACTTTGCAGCTCCACCATGCTCCTTCAATGATCAACCACACCTGATCAGAGCTAAGATTTTCTAAATCTTTTTTTATTTTAATTATATAAACATTTGTTTTCCTCCTTTTCTTTTCTCCTTTAAACTTCTTTTATTTTATTTCATTTAAAGTTATTTCATTAAAGATTTTTATATTTTAATGACTTTCTAATTTGTTTAATCGGAAACTCGTTTTTCTTTATAATTCTTTAGTTTTAATTTTTATTTATACGCTTAATTAATTAAAATATTAGGTTTAACCCTATAATTATTAAATTTTATTTTGGCTCATCTAGCTATCTGATCGAACTTTCGATTTCATTAGCCTTTTAGGGTTTTTTCAATCCCATTTATTTATTTTATTTGCCTTTTGGGGATAAAATAAGGTTTGTACCCATAGTTAACGAATCTTAAATGCACTAACACTTCTCTTCTTCGCGCCTACTTTTTAGGGTTACCTCAAGATCTTCCGACTACGCGCCCTACCAATCAGCGCCCTACCAATCAAAAGCTAAGTTTCTAAATTTCTTTTGTTTAAATATCATTTTATTTTTTATCGTTATTTTAGCCTTTTAATAGGTTTACCTCAATAGTAATTGAATCTGTAATACACTAACCCCTATTATTTTCATTTTAATTTTCAGGGTCAATCGAAGGTTCGAGGGAGATCAAAGCATTCAATGTTTAAAACTAATTATTGATCCTTCTTTTTTTTTCCCTTTGTTAATTTCCCCCATCCCCGCAGGTGTTTATTGTAATAGCGTAGGAACTTTAATTTCTGCCTTTAATTTCTACTCATTTTAAACTGCGTGGTTAGTAATCCTAGGGAGTGCAAGCCTTGAATTGAACATAGAATCACCAATAATTACAAGATAAATTATCTAAATTTAACCACGTGATTGTGCCACACACACACCTTTAGGGTAATCCCTCTTGTTGCCTTATTGTTGCTTTATTATTGTTGCCTGTTGCCCCTAAATTGTACTAAATAGTCAAGTCCCTCGATTCCGAGGATACCTAAAGCAAGGTTGCCTACAGAGATTAAAAATCATCTAGTCCCTCGAAGTTGCCTCGGTAAAAGATGATTCTCCCAATTGCTAAGGTATCCTCGCATGATGCCTTAAATGACTATTATATCCTTCCCTTAGACTACCTGCCTTCTTTATGGTAAGGGACAGTCTTGTGGCGAACGATAATTTCTCGATGACCCTTCAACATCCAATCGAAAGACTTCCTGCCCTCTCATGGTATGGATAGACCCTTTCACCCGAAAAGCTAAAAGAACGATTTTTCAAACTTAGAGTAGGTAGCTTTTAATTGATTGCTCAATTCAAATTCAAAATTTCAAAACCTTTTCCCACTTCTTTTCAAAGAATATTTTCAAAAAGCTACGCTTATTTACAAGCGAAAGTCCTTAAACGGATCTTTTCTATTCACACCTTACTTTTCAAACAATTCAAATATTTTGAAAACGAAGTGAGCTAAGCAATTAAGAGCCCATGGATAACCATGGATGCAAAGGGTGCTTTACACCTTCCCTTTGTATAACCTACCCCCCCGAACTCAAAATCTTTTCAAAAGGTCTTTTTCTGTTCTTTTAGCCTTTCTATAATTGGATAAAATAAAAGTCGGTGGCGACTCATGCTTACCGCAACATTGCTTGTTTAAAAATAAAAGTCAGTTCACCGATTACAGTATGATTATGCATATGCAATGTTTTCAAGGACCTTGAAATTTAAATTCGTTTAAACAAAAGAAAAGAAACAAATTTTATTAGTAATAATTAAATTGTAATTATGGTTCTTTGCCATTTTTAGGCTTACAAAAAAAAACAACTAAATAATAAACAATAATAAAAAAATAAAAATAAAACTTCTTCAAGTCTCCCATGGACGCTTTCTCTTTGATCCGATGAAGTTGTTGATGCCTTGCTCTGCATGAAGCAGTTTTGTGAGCTCTAACACTTGCTTTTCTTTTGCACGGAATTGGGCTTCAAAAGTATCTCTTTCTTCTTTCAATTGAACCCATGACCTTTGTAGCTCTTCTAAATCAGTAGGCATGTCCGGGTGGAGAATAACCAAAGGAACCTTTTCTTCACACTCAGGTTCCGAAATCACAGGTCTAACATCGGGATATGGCATGACGAAACGCTGAGCGCGAGTACGCACCCATCTGAGATAAGGCTCTGAAGGAAGGGAGTTCTTTTGACCCCAACTCTTGCTATCAACCTTGTACACTTTGTTCCAAGCGCGTATGAACTCTCGGCGTTGGTTTTGAACATCTTCTTCATAGCTGAAAACAACCCCTTCAATAATCATGTGATGAGGACCATCTCTGCGAGCATAACCAAACTGTCGTAGGGCTAATGAAGGGTTGTAGGTGATTCCCCCTCTAATGCCAAGGAGTGGCACATTAGGGAATTTCTCACAATGATCAATAATAGTGACGTACTCCTGAGATATGACGTGCCAACGGATATCTGAGTGAGAAAGTGACATAATCCTTCGGGACCACTGCATCTTTTGATTATTTCTTAACACTGAACGAGGAAGGTGCGAAATAAACCACCTTGCTAGCAGAGGTGTGCAACACATAAGGGTTCCTCGCTTCTTCATGATACGGGAGTGAAGAGAGTGTAGAATATCTCCAAGTAATGTAGGTACCGGATTGTGAGTCAAGAAGATCTTAATTGCATGTACATCAATAAACTGATCAGGATTAGGAAACAATACCAAACTATATATCAATAAAGCCAAAATATCTTCAAAGGCATGGTAACTCATGGCTTTCAGGAATTGTCGAGCTTTCCCAAATAAGAATTTGGCTGAGAGACCTTCGACTCCATTCTTGGTGTCCCAGTTGGAAGCAATGTCTGATCTCCTTAGGTGTAGCGCAGCAGCAATAGTCTCGGGTTTTAGATTACCCTCCAAACCAGTGAAGGGCAACTGATCAGAGATGGGTATACCAAGTAAGTCTGAGAACTACTCCAAGGTAGGTACCAACTGGTAATCTGGGAACGTGAAACAATGATGCTCAGGATCAAAGAATTGGCATAAGACTCTCATCATATCTTCTTCAAATTGAGAGGTGACCAGTCGGAGTAGATAACCATGTCTTTTAGCGAACTTGGAATCTCCAGGAACCTTTAAGACAAGCTCCTTAATCTTAGAAGGTATCCCCACGAAGTTGAGTCGTACATAGTCCCTAGTAACAAAGGCCATGTCCTACAAAACAGTACAAAGATAAATTTCTTGGTCCTTGAAATTGTTAGTGGATTTGATATGCCATGATGTCATGATGTCATGATGCCAAGTAGATAATAAACACAAACAAGTCACACAATTGCCTTAAGGGTAGGCTTGCATGAAGTCCATAGGTATATACCCTCCTTCCTTTCGTTTAGTCGGTTCAACCTGTCCTAAAAAAAGTAACCGGGTTCTATGGTGCTCATTTCCCTGATCTTTCTCGCGGGCATTGTCTCAACATAACGCTCAATCGGCCAGCCAAAAGCATCCCTAGAGTCCAATCTCAATGAGTGTAGCATCGAGTACAAACCGGCTTCAGTCAAGAATCCAAAGCCAACCATCTCGCTACTTCTTATAAGTCAAAGTCAAGTTCAACTAAGGTTCTAAAGGCGAATTAGTGCTTATGACACCACGTGGTAGCCAAATGTCTCCTCGATCAGATTCAAGGGCCATCAGGACAAACCAAAGCGTCGCACTAACGGTGGCCACCAGTTCAACCATAACGATACATGTCGTACAGCCTCCCTGGTCTCATGCCACATACCTAAGGTACACTAGATTCGAGTGTAGGATCTTTCACACAGCAGAATACCCAAAACAGCCTTGAAAATTAAAGCAAGCAAAGCAAACAATAGAAAACATTTTAAAGTGAATCCTAAGCTTTTAAGGTAACCCCACTTTTATAAGAAAATTATCCCCAGCAGAGTCGCCAGTTATGTAATACGGTGAACTGACTTTATCGAAATGTCGCGGTTAGCAAGAGTCGCCACCGTTTTTTTCCCAAATTAACAGAAAGGCTAAAAGAACGGGAAAAACCTTTTTAATAAAAACTGAGTTCGGGGGGTAATTTATACAAAGGGAAGGTGTAAGGCACCCTTTGCATCCATGGTTTTCCATGGGCTCTTAATTGCTTTGCTCTTTGAAACCAAAAGTTTAGAAATGTAGAAGAAGAAGAAATAAGGACTTTAGCTCGTAAAATGAGCGTAGCCTTATTGAAGTTTTTTAAGAAGAAGTGTAATAAAAAGATTTTTAAACCAGAGCAAAGCAATTAGGGGAAAATTACCTGGTTAGATGAAAAATGTTCTTTTAGCCTTTCATGGGCTATCCATACCATAGGAGGGTAAGGAAGTCCTTTTATTTGGAGGTTAAAGGGTCGTCGAATTATCGTTCGCCAAAGACTGTCCCTGCCATAGAGGGGCAAGTAGTCTAAGGGAAGGATCAGATAGCCATTTACTTTTAGGCAATCGGAGGATACCTCAGCACTTCGTAGGCAACTTCAAGGGACGAGATCATATTAGCGAATCGAAGGCAGCATCATTAGGGACTTATGATCTTGAATGAACTGAGGGCAACATTGTTGAGGTATCCTCGTATTCGAGGGACTTGGCTATTCTGCACTAAAAAACACAAGGCAACAAGCAACAGGCAACAGGCAACAAGAGGGGCTACCATAAAAGGTGTGTGGGTGCAACAATCACGTGATCAGATTCAGAATAAATTATCTTGTAATTAAATGACTCTAATTCAATTCAAGGTTACACTCCCTATATTACTAACTACATAGTAATATAATGCAGTTTAAGTGCCTTCAAGGTCAAACAATACAACCTCGAAGCAGTTACATGATAAATCATGGGGAAGGGGAGAAAAAGCAATAAATTTAAACCCCAATAGGGTTTGGCATAAGTAATAATTAAAAATAAAAATAAAAAAAAGAAGAATTTTAGGGTTACCGAACATTCGAGCTTTGACCGGTTGGTTAACCCTAAAAATTGGAAAAAGAAAAATAAACACAAAGGGGTGAGTGTATGGCCCGTTCATTGAATATAAAACCCTAATTTTAAATTAACAAGGCAAAAATAAATAATTAAATTACAAAGCAAAAATAAATATAAAAAAGAAATAGAATCGGGGACTTAGCTTTGATCTGATATGGTTCGTAGCCGGCGGCGGAAATCCTGGTGCTAACCCTGAAAAAACTGCAGAACAAGAGAAACTTTCAGTGTAGGAGTGATCTTCGTAAACCCTGATCAGGGTACGAATTAAATAAAATTAACAAAAATAAATAATCAATTTAATTAATTATTGGTTTTTTAACCTAATTAATTAAATCGAGGGAAAAACAAATTTCGATTAAATATATGACCCTACCATATTTTTTATCAATTAAAAGAAATTAATTATGATTTATTAAATCATTTGAATAAATAAAATCAATTTAAATCAAATAAATTAAAATATAAATTTTATTTTTTTGAAAAAAATAAAAGAATTTAGTGAAAAAACAAGTTTATTAGAAAAATTATTATTGGAAAAATAATAAAAAAAATATAAACATATATATATATATATATATATATATATATATATATATATATATATATATATATATATATATATATATATATATATATATATATATATATATATATATATATATATATATATATATATATATATATATATATATATATAATAAGATAAATACTAAGTTATGTAATTAAAATAAAAAAAATTGCAGAATTCTTAACTTATGATCTGGTGTGGCATGGCTGTGGGCGCATGATATGGTCGCAAGCTCCTGGAACATTAGATCTGGAACAAATGAGATCTGAAGGTAGAAGAGCACGGCTGCATCGTACGTGCATGGACCGTTGGAACACCGGATCTTTCAGCAACCAAAAAGCCAGCGCGCGCTTTTTTATTTCAAACGGACCAATGGGATGTCTCCACGTAATCATCTTCCTCACAAAAATCCTGCAACACGCCTTTTACAGCGCTTGTTGCAGATGCACTATAAAAAGTCTCCATCTATTATACCTGCAAAATTGAAAGAGGCCCAAAAACACAACAAAAATTTGGCGCGACTACGCCATTAAGATCGTCAAGTGTTCCTGAATATGATTATGGCCATGGTTTCGCCTAATTTTGGCTCAATCGTAAAACCCTAAATTGAAACCTCAAACCCTAATAATGGTGTTTTCTTCAATACGACATAAAAGTGCAATTGAGTTTCTAGAATCGTTCAAAACATCAAAACAAACGTAAATATGCAAACAAATCATATTGAGAATGCATGAATTAACGGGATCGATCAAGAAAAAATGAGTGCAAACCGTGGCTTATAGGAGACAATTCCAGAGGTTCTGATCGTGTGTAAGGACTTGATTAGCTTCAGCAAACTCCCAGGAACGTGTTGCAATGCCTGAAACTTTCTGAAACCTCTTCTAATTCCAAAGTCGAACTTGAATTTTCCTTCAACTTTGCACTCGGGTTTGGGGTTCTTTGACTGCAGAATTCGTAACCTTGTGATCTGATCATCTTATCTACTTATAGTAGAGTGACTTAGGTCAACTAATTTGAGAAAAATCCAATTGAATCTTTGATTGGTAATTTTGGAAAATATGATTGAAATTGGTTCATGAATATTTCTAAATATGGCCAAATTAATCCAATCTTCTTCCAATAATCAAGTGCACGAAATTTGATTGGTTTTTTGAGTTAAATGATGATTGAATGTGATTGGAACTAAGAAAAAATCAAATCTTTTCAATTTTTCTTCCAAATATTGATTAAATCCATGGTTTTAATGAAATAAAATTCGAATAAAATCAAATATTCATCATATTTTCGTGGCTTTGAGATTGAGTATCTTTGATGGCTTGGGGAACAAGATTGAATCGAAAAAGATTGGGTCCTTTTGCAAAAAGATTCATTTTGGAGCCCTTTACTTCACATTTTTTCCTCAAAAATTGTCCAACTTTGACAAGACATATCTCCCTCAATTTTTAAGGTATGGAGGAGTTCTAGGACTTTTTAGAAACCTTGAAGAGTCCTCTAACCAATTTTTTTGGTCCCATGTCAAAATAATTTTCCATGCTCCTTGTGTGTTCTTTTGAAAAAGATGACTTCTGGTTGACTTTTGAAAAGGACCTATAATGTTTTGATCCATATCTCTCAAATGAAGCATTTTTGGACTTGGGATGTGAGAGACAAAGTTGTAGAGAATTCAATTTCCTTCAAAATGGGTGGTCAAAGTTCAGTTGACTTTCTCCTATGAAAACCCTGATTTAGAAACTTTTGAATTTGTTGATTTTTGATCTTTCCTTGATGAACCATGATCAACCCTTGATCAAATGGTGAATGATACTTCAAAATAAGGATGTTGACAAAAAATCAGGAGTTTTGACTGTACTTTGACCATAGTTGACTTTTTAGGTCAAATCAGTCGACTGTTGACTTTCTGAGCACTTGAATGACCAATCCTTTGAATTGAGGCCTGAATTTTGTCATGGAGGTAGTTTGAAACATCATAAACCATATGAGATGCATTGGAGCTCTTGATTCATTGATTTTCTTCAGAACAACACAAACCCTAGTTTCTAGAGCCTTTGTTTAGGAGAGGTGTCTTTGAGCTTTGTACCTTGATTTGAGTTTGTTTTAAGAGAAATAAGATGAGCAAATTTTGGGGTATGATAGCGTCACTGACGATGAACCTGAAGTCTACGGACGTCCTTGATCGACCATAATCACCTGAAAAACAAGGGAGAATAGTGAATTCGACAGCACAATTGTGGACCGTCCTTTCGGGCCATACCCCTCCGTGGGTGGGATACGTGAACTGACTCTTTTTTGTCGATCGGACGCTTTCGCGTCACTTTTGAAAAAGTTTACAGAGTCGCCACCGACCTTTTATTTTATCCAATGAAGGAAAGGTTTATAAAAGAAACAGAAAAAAGACCTTTGAGAGATTCTGGGTAAGGGGGTAGGTTATACAAAGGGAAGGTGTTAGCACCCTTTGTATCCATGGTTATCCATGGGCTCTTTAGTTTGCTTAGCTCATTTGCTTTACTTTTCAATTGATTCGGAATGCTTTACCTGTGTTTTTGAAATACCTTTGCAAATAGAATTTGTAATGATCCTTGTGCGGATATATACAAATGCTTGTTTATCTTTCGAAAGATGTTTTGAAAAGAACGTTAATTTTGTAATGATCCGTGTTTGGATGTATACAAAATATTGTCTTTTGGAAAGTTTATTTTGAAAAACAACAGTGTATGAGAATTTTGTTTGTTTTGATTTTTGAGCAAGCAAACTAGGAGGTCTACCCTGAGTTAGGAGGTCTTTATCCTTGTTCCCTTTAAAAATCTATCCATTCGTCGGATATAAACAAAAGGTTCGATTTTGTACTCGAAACAGTAGAAATGTAACTTTGATTTTGAAAAGAGTGAAAAGGGGTTACCCTAGGAGGTGCAAATGTGATTGTGATTGAATTCAGATATTTATCTTTGAAGTTAGTGATCTGACGGTTCAGTTTTATCTTTGACATACACGCAGTTTATATGGGTGCTGGAAATTAAAATGCAGAAATGTAAAGTGCGGAAAGTAAATCTACGCTATTACATCGATTGTGCGGGAAATGTAAACTAGCCTATTTACATGAATTTGACATCCTATACATTTATCTAGGAATTTTAAATTGCAAGAAATAAAAGGCATATTTTTGTATTTTTGTGATTTATTTTAAATATAATTAATGCATTATTAATTAATTTAAAATAAAGAAAAGATGGAAATATGATTAAACCTAGCAAATAAGCTTAAAAATATGTACAAAATGTTTGTTAATTGATTTTAGAACAAAACTGATTTTTTTGTAATTTTTGCAATTGTTTTTGGATTTTTTTAAGTTAATTAAAACATAATTATATAAATAATTACACAAATAATTAATGCTTAAAGAGAAAATTATCCTAAATATGTACAAAATTAGTTTATGATATATAAACAATATTTGATATGAAGAACAATTTTTTTTTATGATTTTTTGACTAATTAAAATAATTAATAAGCAAATATATAAATACATACTAATTAATTATGAAAAATATTGAAATTTTGAAGAAAAATAAAATATTTTTATTTCAGAAAATAATATATATTTTTAGAAGTCTAAAATATTTTTTGTGGGATTTTTTGAATTTTAAAAAGATTTTTAATTAATTTAACAAAGAAATTAAAATAAAATAGAAAATAAAATAGAAATAAAAGGATACTAATCCTGTGTGGTTTGATTGAGGGGCCATAGCATGGAACTGCGTGTCTGGAGCGTTGGATGGTGGATCAATGAGATCAGATGGTGTTCAAATTGAGACACATGGCACAAGCGTGAGCTGCAAAGCATTGGATCAGAAATTTTTTAAAATAAAAACACGCGCGCGCCCTGGCCAATAGGAAGGAGCCACGCATCATCTTCTTCACCAGACCCAGTCTTTTACACCTTGCGTTTGCAGGTGGTGTAAAAGCTTCCATCTATTACACCTGCAAAAAATAGCGAATGCAAGTAAAACGAAGCATTAATCTGGCGCGATACCATGGTTAAGTTCGTCTGGTTCATACGAATTCAATGGAACCTATTTGAACCTATAATTTGGCCTATTTCAGGAAACCCTAATTTTGAGCTATGAAACCCTAAAATGGCAGATGCATCAAACAGTCATGGAAATCCAATTGAAGCTCCAGAAACGACCAGAGCTTCAAACCAAACATAAATATGCAATTACATCGTGCTAGATTTACGTGTATGATCAGATATGAGTCAATCTTAGTTTGCACCAACCGTGGCTTGTATAGCTCGATTCAGTGGGTTTTAAGACTTGGAAATGATTTGAATAGTTTCAGTGAATCTTAGAGATGATGTTTAAGTGTTTAGTTTGAACTGAAACCAGCTGGAAATTAAAATTCGAATTTTAAATTTCCTTGAAAAAGAACAAGTGAGTACAAGTATGTTATACACTATTCTTTTGTTCTGAACTTGTCTCCCTCTTATTGAAGTATGCTAAGCTATATATAAGCATTTGAATGCTTATAATTGAAGCTAAGTTGCCTTGTTGCCTTTGTTGAAAGTTTGGTTTTTAAATATTAAAAACCTTGAATTTTTGACCAAGTCTTGACTTGCCTTCAATGCACTTGCCTTGCTCTCCAATCTTCTGCAAAAATCAGAGATTCTTTGTGGTGAGTCATGCTTGGAGACCAAGCAACCATTATCCATGCATTTTCTTTTTAATTTTAATCTTAAAGTAAGATAAAATTATGCAAAAAATGGCCAATAAAGATATGGGCTTAATCTTGGTCGTGGGAGGCCCATAGTAACATGGCAAAGATGTTTGGACCATAAAAACTTGGCATCTTTTGGAAAAAAAACATTTTTGAGCAATGTTGATTTCATGCATTTTCCCAAAATTTAGCCAACTTCAACAAGGTGTAAATCCTTCAATTTTTGTCATATGAAGGAGATCTTGCACTTTTTGGAAACCTCAAAGAGTCCTCTAACCAATGTCTTTGGTTTCATGTCAAAATGATTTTTGGTTCTCCTTGTGTGTCCTTTTGAAAAAAGTGTCTTTTTGTTGACTTTGAAAATGACCTGTAATGTCTTTGGCCATATTTTTCAAATGGTGAATGCAATGACCATGGGATCAATTGCATTTGAAAGATAATTGAATTTCCTTCAAAATGAGCTTTGGTTGACATTTTTTGGATGAAGGATGAGAGAGTTATGATCAGTCAAAGTTGAGTTGACTTTTCAGGCAAAAACCCTAATTTTGAATCTTAGGGTTTTGTTGATTTTTGATCTTTCCTTGATGAATTGTGATCATCCAATGATCAAATGTTGAATCCTTTGACAAAATATGGACTTTGACAAAAAATTTCATTTTTGACTGTCAGTTGACTTTTTTGGTCAAACGGGTCGTCTGTTGACTGTTTGAGCTGCTGACGGTGCGTCTGAGTGAATTGAAGTTTGAAAATTTGTATGATGGTACTTTGAGATGTATGGATGTATATGAAATCCATTTGAGCTCTCAAAACTTGTTGCTCCTGTTAAAACAAGAAAAACCCTGATTAGGGACTGTCTGTATAGGAGGCAGTTAAGCGTACCTGATTTTTGTGCAGTGTTGAGTTTCTGCTAATCATGTGATATTCAGAAGACTTCTAACACAAAAATCTTGGAAATTTGAATTGTGAATGATTGATTTGATTGATTGTACAAATCACTGAGAATTGTACTGTCTGCAGTCTGGCTGTCAACTGACTGTTCGTGTACTGAAGCAGTACAGTGTGAGTTTCCTGCTTTTGCGCCTGCAAAAAGATTTAACCCTGCATGAACTGTGTTAGTACTATTTATCTGTAAAATAAATAAATAGTATTTGTGAAGTAAAGAACAGCATTTGGCGTTTGCGTAAGAATAAATTCCACTGTTAGCCAAGTTACTGTGTAAGAGAAATTCTGAAATTTAAGCACTTCATATGTTTAGGATATTTGAAATAAAAATCCATGTTTATATGAAACTCTTAATTTTCAGATTGAAGTTTTCTTAAAAAAAGATGTGGGCAAATTTTGGGGTATAACAGTTGCCCCTATTCAATCTTCTTAAACCTGAAGAGATTGTCTGAAATCTGAAGGTAGAAGATGATTGAATAAATAGATGCCCTGAAAATTTGCACTTACCTTGATCAGCAAAGATGTTGGAAGTTGCATTTGAATGTTGTCTGTGAAATGTTGTTGGCAGATTGAAACATTACCTGAGATGGGCTTTCGGATGCCACCTGGAAAATGTGTTGATGGTTTGTTCATCAGAATGAATCCGTTGATTATATCTTGATGAAGGATTTGAAAGTTGATCATTGTGGAACCGTCTGAGGTATCACTTTAGATCTGCAATGTTAGATCGTTCTGGAACCGTCTGAGGCTTCGCCTTAGATCTGCAATGTTAGATCGTTCTGGAACCGTCTGAGGTTTCGCTTTAGATCTGAAATGCTAGATCGTTCTGGAACCGTCGGAGGTATCGCCTTAGATCTGAAATGCTAGATCGTTCTGGAACCGTCTGAGGTTTCGCCTTAGATCCGAAATGCTTAGATCGTTCTGGAACCGTCGGAGGTATCGTCTTAGATCTGCAATGCTAGATCGTTCTGGAACCGTCTGAGGTATCGCCTTAGACTAGCAATGTTAGATGATAAATGAGTTGAGAATGAGAGTTCTTCAGAGTGAATCTTTGGTTTGATTGTATCTGAAAGGACTGCTTGTCTGAATAAGATTCAGGATGAACACTGCATGTGAGTGAGAACATCTTTGCTGAAGACATTCGTTTGCCTGAAAAATCAAGTTAGTGATATGCAATGTCTATGATGCATGTAATGTATGAGATCCTCGAACTAGAGGAGAAATATGCAAGTTATGTTGTGTATGAATATGCGTATGATGCATGATTGTGAATATGAATGTGAATGTGATGCATGGTTTATGCAGCTTAGAGCGTGTCAAGCTCCTGATTGGGAAAATAAATCCCAGCTTAGTCGTCAAGAAATGAAGGCATTGTGATTGGGAAAATAAATCCCTGCTAGCCATTTGGAAGTGAAGGCATCGTGGTTGTTGATGATCTTCTGTCTCGCTTGAGTACCCTGGGTTGGGGAAATTCTTTGAGAACCAGGATGTTCTATTGAAGGATCTTTGATTACTGCTCGGGGATGAACAGTAGTTTTGAGAGTTCGGACTGTGACGCCCTTTGGAGTGGGAATGAGGAAGATGCATAATCCTCCGATGCACTATCTGACCAAGTTTGGGTGCGGAGATCACACCTTCTGAAGACAGTAATCTGGAACAACCCTGCTGGGGAATAAGACTTCTTTCGAAAGAAAAATCTTTTTGAGGGATTTGTTGAGGAATGTGTCTCCATTGGGGAAACTTCCTTCTGATGCTGGTTTAGGATAATGTCCAAATAATTGGGACATGTCCGGAATGCTATTCCTGTTTTTCCTGGTAAACATCAATCATATTCAAATGCATATGTTCATTCAAAATATCATTGGGATGCTCGCGTATTCAAAACAGAAAAAATGAAAATGTTAGTTATAAGCTGCATTGATTTTTGAAAAGGTGCCGTGATAGGCGGATTAGTATAGGGAGACAACAATCCTAGAAGTAGGAAATTGTCAGAAAGTTTTGAAAAGTATTTATGAAAAGAAATAGCTATGTGAGAACGATCCAGTCAAGTTTCAATTCTGCTATTGCCAATCTGTCTTCGAGCATCTCATCCCTCACTTGTTGGAAGAAAGTGATTGGACTGATCGGTGTCTTTGAGGTGTTGAACCTTGTCGGTGAGTAGGCAGCTGAGCGGGACATAGTTGTATGCTTTATTCCCTAATTTTTGCCTAGGCTGCCCTTTCAGGTTTTCAGCCTACCGGGATTGTATTTGTTTTGTCTCTAATTTTTGCCTGGATCGCCCTTTCGGGTTTTCAATCCACCGAGACGCTCATTTTTGCCTAAGTTGCCCTTTCAGGTTTTCAATTTAGCGAGCTGTATTTTTTTTTTTTTAAGCAAAGTACTTTTTGACTATGTCCGCATTCACAGGGTGTGGGAAATCCTCGCCATCCATGGTGGTAAGCAACATGGCACCGCCGGAGAATATTTTCTTGATTATGAATGGTCCCTCGTAGGTGGGGGTCCATTTGCCTCGGGGATCACCTTGTGGTAAGATGATGCGTTTGATAACCAAGCCACCAGTTTGGTATGCTTGACTTTTGACTTTCTTGTTGAATGCTTTGATCATGCGCTTTTGGTATAGCTGGCCATGACAGATAGCTGCAAGTCTTTTCTCATCGATCAAGTGTATTTGGTCGAATCGAGTTTGAATCCAATCGTCTTCGTCTAGATCGGCTTCTTTCATGATCCTTAAGGAAGGAATCTGGATTTCGATTGGGAGAACTGCTTCCATACCGTAGACTAACGAGAATGGAGTTGCCCCTGTTGAAGTACGCGCAGATGTGCGATAACCATGAAGAGCAAAAGGTAACATCTCATGCCAGTCTTTGTAGGTTACTGTCATCTTTTGTATGATTTTCTTGATGTTTTTGTTGGCGGCTTCGACAGCGCCGTTCATCTTTGGTCGATATGGAGAAGAATTATGATGTTTGATCTGGAACTGCGTGCAGAGTTCAGTAATCATTTTGTTGTTTAGATTCGTGCCATTGTCAGTGATGATCCTTTCGGGGATGCCGTACCGACAAATGAGATTGTGCTTGATAAACCTGGCTACCACATTCTTGGTGACAGAAGCATATGAAGCTGCCTCTACCCACTTTGTGAAGTAGTCAATAGCGACCAGGATAAAGCGATGTCCGTTGGAAGCAGTAGGTTTGATTTCTCCAATCATATCAATACCCCACATTGCGAAAGGCCAAGGAGCCGTCAGAACGTTTAATGGAACTGGAGGTACATGCACTTTGTCGGCATATATCTGGCATTTGTGACAAGTTTTGGAATGATGATGGCAATCTGTCTCCATGGTAGACCAGTAGTAACCTGCTCTCAAGATCTTTTTAGCCATTGTATGTCCGTTGGAATGAGTACCGAAGGTACCATTGTGTATGTCTTCCATGATTTGTTCTGCTTCCTTCTTGTTTACGCAACGAAGTAAAGTCGAGTCATGGTTGCGCTTGTACAAAGTTCCATTGCTTAGGAAGAATTTGGAGGCAAATCTCCTTAGAAATTTTCTGTCGTTAATAGATGCCCCTTCAGGGTACTCCTGGGTTTCGAGATACCTTTGTATTTCATGGAACCATGATTTGTCTTCCATTTGTTTGGTATCGATCTCATTGCAATAGGCTGGTTCGTCTTGCCTGTAAATGGTGATCATAGGAGCTTCGTCGTCCCAATTGACTTTGAACATGGATGACATGGTAGCTAAGGCATCAGCTAGTTGATTTTCTTCGCGTGGGATATGTTCGAAAGTGATCTCCTCGAAGTAAGGAATCAAACTCAACACATGTTCTTTGTATGGAATTAGATTTGGGTGCTTTGTGTCCCATTCCCCTTTGACTTGGTAGATTACCAAGGCCGAGTCTCCGTAGACTTCAAGGAATTTGATTTTTAGATCAATTGCAGCTTTGAGACCCAAAATGCATGCTTCGTATTCGGCTATATTGTTGGTGCAATTGAAACACAATCTGGCGGTGAAGGGTGTATGACCTCCTGTGGGGGAAATGATCACAGCTCCGATGCCATTGCCGAGCGCATTAGAAGCTCCGTCAAAAACCATAGTCCATCGGGATCCTGGTTGTTTGTAGTCATTGACTAGCATAATGTCTTCGTCTGGGAAGTCAAAGTTCAATGCCTGATAATCATCTACTGCTTGATGAGCTAAATGATCAGCTACCACACTTCCTTTGATTGCTTTTTGCGAAGTGTATTGAATGTCATATTCTGTTAGGATCATTTGCCATCTTGCAATCCTTCCAGAGAGAGCAGGTTTTTCGAACACGTATTTGATTGGATCCATCTTGGAGATCAGGAAAGTGGTGTGATTTAGCATATACTGTCTTAGTCGGCGAGCCGCCCATGCTAAAGCACAGCAAGTTTTTTCGAGTAGTGAGTATCTTGTTTCACAATCGGTAAACTTTTTGCTAAGATAGTAGATTGCGTGCTCCTTTCGACCGGAATCGTCATGTTGTCCGAGTACACACCCCATTGAATCTTCTAACACAGTTAGGTACATTATCAGAGGTCTGCCTTCCACAGGAGGTAACAAGATTGGCGGTTTTTGAAGGTATTCTTTGATTTTATCAAAGGCTAACTGGCATTTGTCATTCCATCTTTCCACTTGATCTTTCTTCAGTAATTTGAAGATTGGCACACAAGTAGGAGTCATATGGGCAATGAATCTGGCTATGTAGTTTAGACGTCCCAAGAATCCTCTGACTTGTTTCTCGGTACGGGGTATAGGCATTTCTTGAATGGCTTTGACCTTGGCAGGATCAACCTCAATACCTTTACTGCTGACGATGAAACCTAAGAGTTTACCGGATCTTACTCCAAAGGTACACTTGTTCGGGTTCAGTCGCAATCTGTATTTCTTGAGTCTGTCAAACAGCTTGTGTAAATGACTCAAATGTTCTTCTTCGGTGTTGGATTTTGCGATCATGTCATCGACATACACCTCTATTTCCTGATGAATCATATCATGAAATAGTGTTACCATTGCTCGTTGGTAGGTAGCTCCAGCATTTTTTAGACCAAAGGGCATTACTTTGTAACAAAAGGTTCCCCAGGGAGTTGTGAAGGTTGTTTTTTCCATGTCTTCGGGTGCCATCTTGATTTGATTGTACCCTGAGAATCCGTCCATAAAGGAGAATACCTTGCATTGTGCGGTATTGTCAACTAGTACATCGATGTGCGGTAAAGGGAAATCATCTTTAGGGCTTGCCCGGTTCAGATCTCTGTAGTCTACACACATTCTGACTTTCCCGTCTTTTTTGGGTACAGGCACGATGTTAGCTATCCAAGGAGGATAACTTACAACTTTTAGGAATCCGGCATTGAATTGTTTTTCAACCTCGTCTTTGATCTTTTTTGACATATCAGGCTTACTCCTTCGCAGTCTCTGTTTGACCGGAGTGCTTCCTTCTTTGATTGGCAGGCGATGAACTACAATGTCCGTGTCAAGGCCAGGCATATCTTGATAAGACCAGGCGAATATCTCGGCGTAGTCTTGCAACAATTGAATCAGTCTTTGCTTGACACTGTTTTCTAAGTCAGCCCCAATTCTGACCTCTTTCTTTTCTTCGTCACTGCCCAAGTTGATGACCTCAATCGGCTCCTCATGAGGCTGTATGGCTTTTTCTTCTTGTTCTAGAAGTCTTGCAATTTCTCTTGGCACTTCACAATCTTCCTCACTTTCGTCCTCAGTTTGGTAGATCGGATTTTCAAAGTCATGACGGGCAATAGCAGAGTCGTTATTGACTGGATCCAGCGTGTATGTGAATCTGCATGGTAGATATGTGAGTGTGTATGAAGAGAAAAACATAGCTATTTGAAAGCGAATAAAGAAAGAAAAAGGATCACAAAATTTTGAACATGCAAGCATCCCATGATTTTATTGAATGCACATATATCATGATATGACAAACCCTTTTTATAGAAGGACTGTTGTGCCAAGGCACACGGCTTTCAAGCTCATGGTTCGATTGTTCAGGAACCACTTTTATCTTTGCACAATATACACAAAGAGAACAGGAAATGGCATTTACTCCTGATCAAAGGAGATCACATCCTCTGCTTTCCAGTTGTTCAATCCACCGTTGTTAGCAGGGAGCACCCAGCTGTTCCAGTTGCAGTTGTTCTTTTCGTCTTCCGTAGCATTGATTCCGCTAGTGGGAAAATGCGTAGGTAATTCCTCAGGATAAGTTGGATGATTTGTTGGATATGAGAATCCAGGTGGAGGTCCCTCTATTGGCTGAGCGAGATGCTCGATAAGGCCGTCCCATGCAGTAGGAATGATGTTTTGAATAGAGACTTGTGCATCCTGATAAGGAGTGTACTGTGACAGAAAATAACCTTCGTTGTTTGGCATCTTCCTGGCTTCTTCAAGAGCGAAGTTGTCGTCGTACTGTTCGTCCCATCCAGTCGGGACAATGTCTTTGATGGGAGTTGAAAAGCTCGGAGGAGCGGAATATTTCACCATATAGTCGTATTTGCCGCTGGGTTCTCCTAGCGTGTCCCATACTTCTTTGGGTGGATTTTGATATTGCTGAGTGACGGGACTTGTGATACTTCCGTCATTTTGATTACCCTCTTCTGTTGGAGTAAGATCTTCCAGAGCAATGTAAGAATTCTGAGGTGTGATATACTGGTAGTTGTAACCGTCATTTGGTCCTCCCACAGCATCCCACATTCCCATGGTAATGGGTGGAATTTCGTCTGGATATGGCTGAATGATGTGGTTCAAGTATGTCCCTTCATCATCAATGGCGTTTACTTCTTGGCTGGCGAAGTGTGATATTAACCCTTCAGAGCGAGGATTTTGATCATTCTTTTGATTTTCACCATTATAGCCCAGACCTAGCTTGTCGGACTTGTAGGGTATATCAGGGAGTTGTCCCCATACTGTGCGATCACCCTGTTCAATCATGGCTTTGGCATCTTTGAGAGAAGCCATAGTTGTAGCTGGAGTAGCAGGAATATGCTTGGTGGTAGAGATTTTGAATGGTAAGCTGGAGATCACTGAGACGTCTTCCATTCTTATCCCGTTGGCAAAGACTTTGCCCAACATGTCCATAGAAGGGAGCCTCTCAAACATAATGATACGGCGATCCATGTGTTTTTGAATTCCCATCTTTAGATTTTCACAACCATTGGGTTGGCGTGAGCAATAAAAGCAGTCGGGATCACAACCTGGAAAGTAACCAGCTTGGATGAACTTTCTTTTGACTTCGAGGAGTGGAATTGATACTTCGTTCACATCATAAATGTAAACTGTGTCTATGATAGCATTAACAGTTTTGTCATGCTTTGGCATAGGTGCTGTGATGACATTTGGAGTTTCTGGAGGATCGAACTCAATTTCTCCAGCATCTATCATGTCTTGGATTTTATTTTTCAGGGCCCAGCAGTGATCTGCGTCATGTCCTGGACAGTTTGAATGATAGGCACATGTTGCATCAGGGCGATAATTCAGAGAAGAAGTATTGACATTCTTCGGAGGACCCCTTAATGTGATCAGATCCGCTTTAAGCAAGTGCTGCAATGCCTGAGAGATTGGCATGTTGATTTTGGTGAAAGTTCTTCTTGGTGCATCTGGTCGATGCGTATATTTTGGCTGTTGATCTTTTTGAGGTGCAGATGCGGAGATCATAACTGCCCCTACAGATTGATGCTGATCACTTTTGTGACTTGTCTGAATTTGCGCTGTATTGACCTCATTTCTGATGGGCCTTTTTGTAGTACCAGAGGAGGATCCTACTTGAATTTTTCCATTTCGAATGCCACTTTCGACACGTTCTCCGGTCAGTATTAGGTCAGTGAAACCTGATGATGAACTTCCCAGCAAATGGCTATAGAATGGGCCAGTTAAAGTGCCCATGAACATGTCGACTAGTTCGCGATCAGATAAGGGTGGTTGAACCCTTCCAGCCATATCTCTCCACTTTTGTGCATACTCTTTGAAACTTTCTTTTGGTCCCATAGACATGCCTCGCAATTGAGTACGAGTGGGTGTAAGATCAGCATTGTATCGGTACTGTTTGTAAAAAGCAGCAGCTAATTCTTCCCAAGTATGAACCTTGGTATTTTCTAGCTGGTAGTACCATTCGAGTTGTGTACCTGACAGACTTTCTTGGAAAAAGTGAATCCACAATTTGTTATCTGTTGTATGAGGTTGTATCTTCCTCACATAAGATCTCAAATGTAGTTTTGGACAAGAAACTCCATCATACTTTGCAAAGGTTGGAACTTTGAATTTTGGAGGGATGACAACATCCGACACGAGTCCCAGATCATTGAAATCTAAGCCAGGTATTTTTTGTATTTCCATAGCTTTCATACGATCCTCCAACTGTTGGTATTTGTCATCATCCTGTTCGTCTCCAGAATGATCTTCTTCTTCATTTGAAGAGAGAGAGGGTTTAGCAGAACCCTGGTTGCTTTGATTATCTTCTTGTTCACCATCACCGACTATTTCAGGGATTGGTGGCTTTTTGATTTTTTTGACAGGGATCTTGATCTTCCTTCTCAGGTAACTCAAGCCTGCAGATTCTTTGGGCTTCTTCTTCTTCTTGAGTATCAGGGCTTTCAGCTCTTGTTGCCCCTTTGCCAGTTCCAGAATTGCCACTTGAACTTGGGCATTCTGTACTTCGAGATTCTTGATGCTTGCCTCAGATTCCATCTCTTCTGACTGAAATAAACAGCGAAGAGATGAGAAACCCGTCATGAGAACCTGTTATGAAATGTGTATGACTGGATGCCATGTATGCAATGTGTATGCAATGTATATGAATGCAATGTATGAAATGCAATGTATGAAATGCAATGTGTATGCATGTGAATGCATGTGTGCAATGTTTTCAAGGATCATAGAGTCTAGATTTGTTAAAGAAGCAACAAACGTTAGTTAATCAATTTATTCTTTTTTCTTTGCCTCATTTGGGCTTACAAGACAGAAAATAAAATAAATGATCTTTCAGGTCTCCCGTGGGCGCTTTTTCTTTGTCCCCAGGAATGCGTTGATTCTTTGTTCTTCTTGAAGCTGTCTGGTGAGCTCGAATAGCCTTCTCTCATAGTCCTGACAGTGTTCTTTGAAGGTGTCTCTTTCCTCTTTGAGTTGAACCCAGGATTTTTGCAACTCTTCCAAGTCAGTTGGCATATCCGGGTGTAGAATAACTTGAGGTTCGTAACCTTCGACTTCTGATTCGATAGTCACAGGTAGAACAGCGGGATAGGGCATTATGAGTTTTTGAGCATGAGTACGCACCCATCTGAGGTAAAGTTCCATAGGAATAGAATTCCATTGCCCCAGGGTTTTGCTTTCTATTCTATAGACACTGTCCCAAGCCTGTATGAATCTTCGTCGGTGTCTGTGAGAATCATTCTCGTAATCAAACACAATGCCACGGATAATCATGTCATGAGGACCGTTGCTTCTTGCATATCCGAATTGGCGTAGAGCTAGAGAGGGATTGTAAGTGATACCTCCTTTAATGCCAAGGAGTGGCACATTAGGGTATTCTCCACAATGATCAATGATAGTAATGTCTCTTTGAAAGAAGTTGTTCCATCGGATATCTGAATGAGATAAAGACATGATTCTGTAAGACCATTGTGCTCTTTGTTCATTTCTCAGTACTGATCGGGGAAGATGACATGTAAACCACCTAGCCAGCAGTGGTATACAGCACATGAGAGTTCCTCGCTTCTTCGTGGTACGAGTGTGTAGAGAGTGTAGGATGTCTCCCAGCAATGTTGGTACCGGGTTGCGAATTAGGAAAAGGTTGATGATGTGTACACTTATGAACTGGTCGGAATTAGGGAACAAAACCAACCCATAGATCAAAAGAGCCATAACTTCTTCAAAAGCTGGATAACTTTTGTTTTCTAGCAGTAGTCGAGCCTTTTCCAGTAAGAATTTGGCAAGCAAACCCTCAACTCCACTCTTTGTTTCCCAATTGGATTTGATTTCTGACTTTTGCAGATGTAAAGCAGCAGCAATGACTTCAGGTTTTGGTTTTCTTTCTAAACCAGTGAAAGGTAATTGATCTCGGATTGGTAATCCCATTAGTTCAGAGAATTCTTCCAAAGTGGGTACCAACTGGTAATCAGGAAATGTGAAGCAATGATGTTCAGGGTCGAAGAACTGGAACAGGACCCGTATCATGTCTTCTTCAAACTTTGAGGTAACCAAATGGAGTAGGTGACCATGCTTTTCAGTGAATTGAGCATTCCTGGGGAATTCTGCTACCAAGACTTTGAGTTCAGATGGCACCGTTGAGATATTGATTCGGATGTAATCTCTGGTGGCGGGAGCCATTACCTGCAAAAACAAAAGTAAACTCTTTGATCCTTGAAATGTGTAGTGAAAAATGATGTGTTTATGATGCAAACATGTGGCACACAAAAACAAATCAAACAATAGCCTTAGGTTTAAAGGCTTGCATGAGGTTGATAGGTGATACCCTCCCCTCTGAAGTTGAGTTGGTTGTAAACCTGTCCTAGAATAGTATTCGGGTTCTATGATCCTTGGAGACAACATCTCAATACGGCGCTCGGACGGCCGATCAAGAATATTCCTCGAGGATAACTAGCTTCGATCAATTTCAAAGCTAGCCACTTAATAGGCCACAAGTCAAGTTCAACTAAAAGGTTCTAAGACAAATTAGTGTTAATGACACTTCGGAAGCCTAATATACTCCTTGATCGCTTTCAAGGGACATCAGTATAAACCAAAGTATCACACTAACGATGACTACCAGATCAACCGTATCGGTACATGCCGTACAGTTTCCTTGGTCTATTGTCATATACTTAAGGTATCTCGAGATTCGGGTTAGAATCTTTCACACAAGCAAAGTACCCAAGCAAACCTGTGAAAAGTAAAGCAATCAGATCAAACAATTGAAAACATCGAAATGATCTATACTCTAAAGGTAACCCCTTTTAAAAACATTTTGAATTTGTATTCCCCAGCAGAGTCGCCAGTTCTGTGGACCGTCCTTTCGGGCCATACCCCTCCGTGGGTGGGATACGTGAACTGACTCTTTTTTGTCGATCGGACGCTTTCGCGTCACTTTTGAAAAAGTTTACAGAGTCGCCACCGACCTTTTATTTTATCCAATGAAGGAAAGGTTTATAAAAGAAACAGAAAAAAGACCTTTGAGAGATTCTGGGTAAGGGGGTAGGTTATACAAAGGGAAGGTGTTAGCACCCTTTGTATCCATGGTTATCCATGGGCTCTTTAGTTTGCTTAGCTCATTTGCTTTACTTTTCAATTGATTCGGAATGCTTTACCTGTGTTTTTGAAATACCTTTGCAAATAGAATTTGTAATGATCCTTGTGCGGATATATACAAATGCTTGTTTATCTTTCGAAAGATGTTTTGAAAAGAACGTTAATTTTGTAATGATCCGTGTTTGGATGTATACAAAATATTGTCTTTTGGAAAGTTTATTTTGAAAAACAACAGTGTATGAGAATTTTGTTTGTTTTGATTTTTGAGCAAGCAAACTAGGAGGTCTACCCTGAGTTAGGAGGTCTTTATCCTTGTTCCCTTTAAAAATCTATCCATTCGTCGGATATAAACAAAAGGTTCGATTTTGTACTCGAAACAGTAGAAATGTAACTTTGATTTTGAAAAGAGTGAAAAGGGGTTACCCTAGGAGGTGCAAATGTGATTGTGATTGAATTCAGATATTTATCTTTGAAGTTAGTGATCTGACGGTTCAGTTTTATCTTTGACATACACGCAGTTTATATGGGTGCTGGAAATTAAAATGCAGAAATGTAAAGTGCGGAAAGTAAATCTACGCTATTACATCGATTGTGCGGGAAATGTAAACTAGCCTATTTACATGAATTTGACATCCTATACATTTATCTAGGAATTTTAAATTGCAAGAAATAAAAGGCATATTTTTGTATTTTTGTGATTTATTTTAAATATAATTAATGCATTATTAATTAATTTAAAATAAAGAAAAGATGGAAATATGATTAAACCTAGCAAATAAGCTTAAAAATATGTACAAAATGTTTGTTAATTGATTTTAGAACAAAACTGATTTTTTTGTAATTTTTGCAATTGTTTTTGGATTTTTTTAAGTTAATTAAAACATAATTATATAAATAATTACACAAATAATTAATGCTTAAAGAGAAAATTATCCTAAATATGTACAAAATTAGTTTATGATATATAAACAATATTTGATATGAAGAACAATTTTTTTTTATGATTTTTTGACTAATTAAAATAATTAATAAGCAAATATATAAATACATACTAATTAATTATGAAAAATATTGAAATTTTGAAGAAAAATAAAATATTTTTATTTCAGAAAATAATATATATTTTTAGAAGTCTAAAATATTTTTTGTGGGATTTTTTTGAATTTTAAAAAGATTTTTAATTAATTTAACAAAGAAATTAAAATAAAATAGAAAATAAAATAGAAATAAAAGGATACTAATCCTGTGTGGTTTGATTGAGGGGCCATAGCATGGAACTGCGTGTCTGGAGCGTTGGATGGTGGATCAATGAGATCAGATGGTGTTCAAATTGAGACACATGGCACAAGCGTGAGCTGCAAAGCATTGGATCAGAAATTTTTTAAAATAAAAACACGCGCGCGCCCTGGCCAATAGGAAGGAGCCACGCATCATCTTCTTCACCAGACCCAGTCTTTTACACCTTGCGTTTGCAGGTGGTGTAAAAGCTTCCATCTATTACACCTGCAAAAAATAGCGAATGCAAGTAAAACGAAGCATTAATCTGGCGCGATACCATGGTTAAGTTCGTCTGGTTCATACGAATTCAATGGAACCTATTTGAACCTATAATTTGGCCTATTTCAGGAAACCCTAATTTTGAGCTATGAAACCCTAAAATGGCAGATGCATCAAACAGTCATGGAAATCCAATTGAAGCTCCAGAAACGACCAGAGCTTCAAACCAAACATAAATATGCAATTACATCGTGCTAGATTTACGTGTATGATCAGATATGAGTCAATCTTAGTTTGCACCAACCGTGGCTTGTATAGCTCGATTCAGTGGGTTTTAAGACTTGGAAATGATTTGAATAGTTTCAGTGAATCTTAGAGATGATGTTTAAGTGTTTAGTTTGAACTGAAACCAGCTGGAAATTAAAATTCGAATTTTAAATTTCCTTGAAAAAGAACAAGTGAGTACAAGTATGTTATACACTATTCTTTTGTTCTGAACTTGTCTCCCTCTTATTGAAGTATGCTAAGCTATATATAAGCATTTGAATGCTTATAATTGAAGCTAAGTTGCCTTGTTGCCTTTGTTGAAAGTTTGGTTTTTAAATATTAAAAACCTTGAATTTTTGACCAAGTCTTGACTTGCCTTCAATGCACTTGCCTTGCTCTCCAATCTTCTGCAAAAATCAGAGATTCTTTGTGGTGAGTCATGCTTGGAGACCAAGCAACCATTATCCATGCATTTTCTTTTTAATTTTAATCTTAAAGTAAGATAAAATTATGCAAAAAATGGCCAATAAAGATATGGGCTTAATCTTGGTCGTGGGAGGCCCATAGTAACATGGCAAAGATGTTTGGACCATAAAAACTTGGCATCTTTTGGAAAAAAAACATTTTTGAGCAATGTTGATTTCATGCATTTTCCCAAAATTTAGCCAACTTCAACAAGGTGTAAATCCTTCAATTTTTGTCATATGAAGGAGATCTTGCACTTTTTGGAAACCTCAAAGAGTCCTCTAACCAATGTCTTTGGTTTCATGTCAAAATGATTTTTGGTTCTCCTTGTGTGTCCTTTTGAAAAAAGTGTCTTTTTGTTGACTTTGAAAATGACCTGTAATGTCTTTGGCCATATTTTTCAAATGGTGAATGCAATGACCATGGGATCAATTGCATTTGAAAGATAATTGAATTTCCTTCAAAATGAGCTTTGGTTGACATTTTTTGGATGAAGGATGAGAGAGTTATGATCAGTCAAAGTTGAGTTGACTTTTCAGGCAAAAACCCTAATTTTGAATCTTAGGGTTTTGTTGATTTTTGATCTTTCCTTGATGAATTGTGATCATCCAATGATCAAATGTTGAATCCTTTGACAAAATATGGACTTTGACAAAAAATTTCATTTTTGACTGTCAGTTGACTTTTTTGGTCAAACGGGTCGTCTGTTGACTGTTTGAGCTGCTGACGGTGCGTCTGAGTGAATTGAAGTTTGAAAATTTGTATGATGGTACTTTGAGATGTATGGATGTATATGAAATCCATTTGAGCTCTCAAAACTTGTTGCTCCTGTTAAAACAAGAAAAACCCTGATTAGGGACTGTCTGTATAGGAGGCAGTTAAGCGTACCTGATTTTTGTGCAGTGTTGAGTTTCTGCTAATCATGTGATATTCAGAAGACTTCTAACACAAAAATCTTGGAAATTTGAATTGTGAATGATTGATTTGATTGATTGTACAAATCACTGAGAATTGTACTGTCTGCAGTCTGGCTGTCAACTGACTGTTCGTGTACTGAAGCAGTACAGTGTGAGTTTCCTGCTTTTGCGCCTGCAAAAAGATTTAACCCTGCATGAACTGTGTTAGTACTATTTATCTGTAAAATAAATAAATAGTATTTGTGAAGTAAAGAACAGCATTTGGCGTTTGCGTAAGAATAAATTCCACTGTTAGCCAAGTTACTGTGTAAGAGAAATTCTGAAATTTAAGCACTTCATATGTTTAGGATATTTGAAATAAAAATCCATGTTTATATGAAACTCTTAATTTTCAGATTGAAGTTTTCTTAAAAAAAGATGTGGGCAAATTTTGGGGTATAACAACAATCAAATCCACCCTTCCACCACTGTTCAAAGTGAAAGGGCGCACAAACGATCAAAGGACGAAAAATCCCCGACCATGCCCTTCCCTGGAGAATCGGTCGTCGAGCGAAATTCCATTCACGCCAACCCAGGCCAAACATGCAAACTGCCCCTAGGGCAACACTCCCAGAGGCGAACCTAAAATCACGCTAAAGAAAGCACCGAATCCCTAAAAACAATCAGTGAAGCATAAACTAAATTCACAACAGATTGCCTACCGATTCGCAACCGTCAACGGCGAAGAGACCTGTCTTCTCCACTGTCTACCACCAACAAACCACTAGACTTACATCTAAAGTCGCACTAAAAACCCTACCCTAACCGCATTTCATGCATCTCAGAAAAATCAAAAGGAAAAAACAGGGAATAAAACGAAAGTGTGAACTTACGATTGAGATTCTGATGGAAGATGACGACTGCTACTGATGAAAAGTCACGGCAGAAGGCGTGGTCGGCGACCGGAGAAGAAAGCACAGGGAACGAACTTGAAAAGTTTGAATAAGACGGTTCAAAGTATATATAGGCGCCTAAGAGACGTCACGCGCGCCGCACGTGACCTCTGAGAATGGAAGGGTCATCATTAACCCTAGGAGCCTACGACTAGACTAGCCATCATCACGCATTGAATGTGACACGTATCCCAAGCTGCTAACTCCCAAGCGACACGCCTCCTAGCTCCCAGCCTAACCGTTCCTCTCCCCGTGTCTTCAGAGCAATTCTCCCCGGAGGCACCAGGTCCACCTCCCCGGCAGAGCTCCTTTGCCCAGCTTTTTCAAAGTTGTCACTCCCACGGTCGGAAGACCCGACTTGGGGGGCTCCTGTTCTGGACCGGCCCAATTATTCCAATTAGGTCAATCCACTCTTTGGCCCAAGACATCCTGATCCATACACGCGACAGCCTTCCCCGGCCCGCTCCGGACAAACATGGGACGTAACCGAGCACGCTGAAGCCTCGTGCTCGGCAACGGCTAGTTATCCGCGTTTCCCGGCCGGAAACCACGCGTGAGTCCTCAAAAGATGGAGTCCGATTTCGCAGGACCACCCTATAAATAGCCCTCTAATCCTAGAGGGCAAGGTAATCATTTTTCCTACCCAAAATCTCTCACTTTTCTGTTGTACCTTGTTGTTCAAACACTTACTTTGGCATCGGAGTGCCTTGTAGGTACAACCACCTTTTTTCTCTCAACCATCCCGGAGATCAAGCTTCACCTTTGCTGGCCAACTGTTCTGCTCGGAAAGATCAAGTACAAAGAAGCTAACTTCGGTTGTGACGCTTGTTAGCATGTCATACTCACAACAACAAAAAAACAAAGATGTGGGTGATGACTATGCTCGATTGAGACAAGAAAGAAATAAAACAGAGGTCAAAAAGTGATTGAGTGAAAGATATAAATAAGTTATATCCTAATAAAGATAAACATAAGTGATTACAGTCAATATGATGAGTCTAGATGATGGGTCTGACGATACCTAATTTCTCATTTATAAATTCTCTTTGTTGTGCTAGGGTTTCAAATGTGTAGTTGTAGTGCGAGTGTGGTTAATTGCATAGAAAAAGTTACAATTAAGTGAAAACAACTCAAATATAAATTTTACATCATATTTATCATAAAAGGCTAATGTTTACTATATATGGGTGGATGCACGTTTCCATAACTCGAAATCAAACATAATGACCGACTATGTTACTCAACCAATATCAATTTGATCACCTTATAAAAAGTTTTATAATTTCAATCGATCACAACCGCTCATAATTATTACTTTATATATAATTAAAATAAAAGTCAAATATAATTTATCATTTGACGGTTATAATTTATTGTCAATGTAAAAATATTTTACACTCTCGATACATTCTAATTAAATTCAAATATAATTTAATTTAAACCCTTAATATGAAGCCAAAATATAAATTAGACCACAAAGAAAAACAAACCCCATCAATATCATACTCCCATTTTAGCCGTCTTCTAGATCCTTCCTAAGCCTCACTTGTTGGAGTTGGAACCAGGGTTTCTTTTCTTTCTTCTCTAGATCCTTCCAAATCCAACAACAATCCTATAAATCCCAACAAAATTCACAAAATTCTCACTCCTAACATTACTTGATTTGGTTTCTCATTCCCAATTTCAATGGCAAAATACGGCGAAGGCGACAAACGTTGGATCGTCGAAGACAGACCCGACGGCACAAACGTCCACAACTGGCACTGGTCCGAAACCAACTGCCTAGAATGGTCCAGAACCTTCTTCAACAAGCTCTTCAACAACCTCAAAATTCTCGACGGCGAGGGTAACTTCCACGCCGCCGTCAAGAAGGTCGAGAAGCTCGACGGCGAGGCATACGTTAACGTCCGCAAGGGGAAGATCATTCCGGGATACGAAATTAGTGTGTCGATTTCATGGGAAGGGGAGGCGAGGGATTCCGACGGGAAGATCTTGCATAAGGTTGTTGGGAGTTTTGAGATTCCGTATATTTCCGATGAGAATGCCGATGAGGATCCGGAAGTTAGGGTTAGTGTGAAAGATGAGGGGGTTATTGGGAAGAGTTTGAAGGACGCGGTTGTTGTGAAAGGGAAGGCGGTGATTTTGGAGAAGGTTAGGGTTTGGGTTGAGAGTATGTCGAAAGGTGGACCGGTTAAAGATGAGCTTGAGAGTAAGAAGGTTGCTCCTCCGCCGCAGAGGAGTAATAATTCGGTTGTTGCGGCCGGGGCGAAGAAAGAGGCGGCGGAGGTTGTTGCGGTTGCGACAAAGAATGAGAAGGAGAAGGGGAAGAAGGGTTGTAAAACAATTAGTTTGAATGAGAAGTTTAATTGTAGGGCGAAGGATTTGTTTGAGATATTGATGGATGAGAATAGATGGAAGGGTTTTACGCAGAGTAATGCGAGGATTAGTAAGGTTGTTGGTGGTGAGTTTAGTATCTTTGATGGGTCTGTGACAGGGGAGAATTTGGAATTGGAAGAAGGGAAGTTGATTGTTCAGAGATGGAGATTTGGGAGCTGGCCTGATGGGAAGCATTCAATGGTAAGTGTTGTTTGTTTTGTTTTTCTGTTGGGAATTATGGTTTTTGTAATCTGGAATTATGGTTTAAAATTAGGGTTGCATCGAGATATTTAGGATCTATTTGAATTGATTTGTTTATATACTAGCCTTAAGCATTTGTGAAATTGTGTGAGAGGGCTTATGAAAATTGTTGATGACATGCCAATAAGCTGTTTTTTAGCTTATTTTTATAGGATAGTTTTTATTAAAATAGTTGGACTTTGTATCATTTTTGTCATAGAGGTTTTAAATAACAGCTGCGGTCAAGTTGCGTGTCAGTGATTTCGATCGGGAAATGTATTGCGACACTGTTTGAGGTCATCGCAGTGTGAATTAACCAGAATTTCTTTTTCATCATAAAAATGTTGAATAATGGCATGGTATCGCAACCCTTCGATATTGTTTTGGCAAGCCCTTTTTTGCGGTACCAGACTATTTTTTAATCCTTGCTTATATGTTAATTGTTTATGCAATATCTGTTTCGTAAATCTTTTATCCAAAGAGTCATACTTGTGGAGAATTGTGGTTAAATGCGGCAAATGAAATCTTAATCAGGGTTTATATAGTTATTATACAACCTCGACGATAACTGCGATTAAAGCTACATCCGCTGCATTTGTCCACATGGATCGATATGCAACAACAGCCCGCTAGTCTCAATCATAGTAGAAGAAGTATCAAAAACATTGATGTTGTGACTAAGTTATGGTCGGAAACCTTTATTTTAAATCTTGTTTGGTTGTGAATTTTGCAGGTGAGACTTGTGTTTGAGGAGCCTGAATCTGGAGTTACAGTTGTAAAGCTAACACACACGGATGTGCCTGAAGAAGACAGGTTAGTGTTTGATCATATTGATTATGATGAAATGTTTCATTTTGGTGTCTTGCGTTATTGAAGTGATTGATTTCAAATGCAGATATGGGAATGCGACTGTGGTGGAGAATACAGAGAGAGGATGGAGGGATCTCATTTTCCAAAGGATTCGGTCCGTGTTTGCTTTTGGAATGTGAGACGTTCTCGACTGTCTGTTGTAGAATTCGATTTTTGTTTTCATTTTTACATGGGTAGATCATTGAATCATTATATTGCAAAAGACAAAGTGTCTTTTGCAATGATTTCTGCTGCTACTTATTTTTGGTTTCAGAAATTGTCTCTTGTTTATTACCATGGATGGTTCCTTGCTCGTGCTGTCTGTCTAATTTAAGATTCCATCTGTCATCAATGTTTTTTTACTTTATACAGTTATCAGTATCCTTGGTGACAACATTAACTCTTGTTATATTATACAATTTAAAACAGCTGAAATTTCAATTTAAGATGAATCTCACATGTCTTTATGAAGTTAAGAATGGGATTTATGTTTTTCCTGCTTCAAGTATTAATCTATGCTTAACTGCCATGCTTACCAGAGAATTAATTGATATTTTTATAAAGAGTGTTTATTATAGATAGTTAGAAAAATATGTTACTTAAATAGTGATATAAGTAGTGATATGTTAATAAAAAATAATTAATACATTTTGAAAATTGAAAGAAGTTTGTCTAGACATGAATCATTGGTCATAGAAAACTTGTCACTATTTCATGATAAACCCTTTGCTCACTTTGGTCTGTTGGTGGTATAAGGACTTAGATTAGAGATATTAAATCCATTAACAAAGACTACTCTAATAATCAGATACTTTATGAGCAAAGTTCCTAATCATCGCCGTATTTCATCTTCCATCTTGTTTGTTGCCAAGCATCAATTAAAAAACATTGAGGACCTAAACAGATGGCACATATGCAATGACAAAGACATCTCTACAAATCCCGCGCCTAATGTATTAATCTTGTATCTAATTCGTTATATGCAAAAGAGATCAAGTCTTGCAGTACTAAGAAAATGAACACACGCACTAAAATCATTTGAAAATCTTTATCTTTTCACTAAAATCATTTAAAAATCTTTATCTTTTTCTCAAAACTTCGGAAAACTAATATAATTTGAAAGTCTTTATCTTTTCACTAAAATCATTTGAAAATCTTTATCTTTTTCTCAAAACTTCGGAAAACTAATAATGGCAAGCATCTAAACACTAATAATGGCAAGTATCTAAACTATTAAGAAGTAATTTTAATTAGGAGTGTGCATGACAGTGTTTTAAAAACCGGATCGGCCGGTTGAATCGGGAACCGGCCAGGTAATCGGTCTGATTCAATAGCTGGATCGGAATGTTATTGAACCGATGTGAACCGGTCAAAACCGATGTAAATTGCTAAAATTAGGAAAACTGAGGGTTTTTGTGAACCGGCGATTTAAATGTATTTTTTAATTTTATTTTAAAAAATTAAAACAACGTCGTTTTGACTATTTTAATGAAAAATTAAAATTAAAATAAAAATAAATAAAATTAAAAAATTAAAAAAACTATTGCAGATGTGGTTGATTTTGTTACCTATGATTTTGATATTGAAGAAAGAGATTCCAACGTTGAAACAATTTTTCTTTTATTGAAATTAAATTTAGTAGATAATGGAATTATTTTGTTATAAATTATTTAATTAGATTATGTTGCGATTAAACTTTTGTTTGCAATTATATTTTAGGGTTAAATAAGTTCTTGGTCCCTCTAAATATAGCGGTTTTCAACTTTAGTCCCTCTAAATATTTTCTTCAAAGAATGGTCCTCCTAAAAATTTTAATTTTAATTTTTGGTCCCTCCTGCAATTTAGCGATGATTTTGACAATTTAGTGACGTTCTTAGCGACGATTTTTTATTTAGCGACGGAATTAGAGACCATTTTAGCTACAGTTTTGCCATGAGGGACCAAAAGTTAAAATTAAAATTTTTAGGAGGACCATTCTTTGAAGAAAATATTTAGAGGGACTAAAGTTGAAAATCGCTATATTTAGAAGGACCAAAAACTTATTTAACTCTATATTTTATAATTATGTACTATTTTATTGTGTGTGATACCTATGTGTAAAATTTAAATTATAAACTTGTGAATTTATTTATAATAAGATATTTTCAAAAAATTTAAGTGCTAGTTATATTTTGTAGAGACTGAATCATCCGGTTCGACAGATTTTATACCTATATAATTTTATTATAACGACCGGTCTATTTAACCGAGTTATTCGGTTTAACCCGGTTTAGTCATGCGGTTCGACCAGTGACTCAGTGGTTCGACCAATAAACCAGTGACTCAATACCCTTACCAGTTTGATGTCCGGTCCGATTTTTAAAACTCGTATGGTTACCAAATTACAATAACTAATCCATTTTATTGTTTAAATTCAAAATCAAAGCCTTTTTTTATTTATAAAAATTGGTATGTAAATGTAAAATGGTTTCAATTCAGTTTAAAATCGATTCAAACCGGGTTTCAGTCGTAACTGTTTTGTAAGAATTTTATCAAATTTTTTAATTTTCACATTTTAATGTATTTTTTTTATAAATTAAGTAAGGAATAACCGAAATTATAAAAGTTAAATGTCGTTTTTAAGCTATTGACTTTGCTCCATCCTAATAATAGTATTCAGACAATTGATTTGGTTTTGTAACTTATGTTTAATTTTTAATTTGGCCTCTTAAAAAAGTATTTAATTTTTTTTAGATATTTTCTTTATACTTTTTAATTTACAAACATTTTATCCTTAAGTGATTTTTGACATTTTAGACTCTTAAATTGGAAACATTAGGTATTAAATAATTTAATATTTATAAATTAAGAAATCCAAATAAAATTATAAAAAAAAGCAAAAGACAAGTTAATTTACTAAAATAAAACAAAAAATTGATGAGAGCAAAATAAGAAAATTATAAACAATTTAGCCAAAATTTAGAAGAATATAATTTTATACAAATGAAAAATATATTTATGTCGGAATATTATTTAAAAATTAAAAATATATTTGAAAAATTAAATAAATATATAATATAAGAAGAAAAGTATAATTTGTTTTCTAAAATGAGGAGAAGTTAATTTTTTTTTGTTTTTAGAATATTTCATTACACCCTTGGATTTCTTAGGCACCTGGCGAAATTTCAATTATGCCCCCTGCTTCCGTAGATGCACATCAAAAAACACTTTTTTTTTTTTTTTAAATTTGGTTTTTTCCGTAGGTGTATCTACGGAAGCATTTTAAACTAGTGTATGTTGGAAAAAAATACACATAAATTCAGTTCAGAGATTGTTCCGTAAAATATACTTGCCATATTGAAACGGAAGGAGCCCAACAACGTTTTAAATATAAGGCAAGTGTATAACATCCGATACCGCAATAATAAGGTGATTAAGGGAGATAGAAGTGAGATGCAACAACTGTTGAAGATGTTGGATGATAACAAATACGTGTCGCGGTACAGAACTTGCGACGATGGGGTTACGGTTCGAGATATTTTTTTGACTCATCCGGATTCGATAAAGTTGTTCAACACTTTCCCGACAGTGCTCCTTCTCGATTTTACCTACAAGACCAACAAGTATCGACTTTCATTATTTGAGATCGTCGGTGTTACATCCACCGAGAAGACATACGTCGTTCATTTTTCTTTTTTGGAGTGTGAAAAAGAGGATAATTTTAGGTAGGCATTAGAGGTGTGTCGGTCACTTTTGAAGAAACAAGTCGAGATGCCAAAGGCGATTGTTACAGGCCGCGGTACCGCTTTGATGAATGCGGTGGCAAAGGTATTTCCTTTTTCTAATGCATTACTTTGTTGATATCACATAACATGTAATGTGAGAAGTAAGGGTAAACCCGCGATGGGAACGAAACAAGTAGAGACCGAAGGTGGAAAATCAGTGAAGTCCAGTGTGATTGTTGAACAAATAATGGATGCATGGACTCATATTGCAAATTCTTCGACAAAAGAATTATACGTCGATTCCGTCATTCAATTTCGGTAAGTGTGTGAAAAGTATCATAATTTATTGAAATATGTTGAAAGATCCATTCTTGATAAGGTGAAGGAGAAGTTTGTGTGTGCGTGGATTGATAATGTCTGACATCTTAGGAATACAACCACCAATAGAGTTCAATCGGCACATGCTAGTTTGAAAAATTGGTTGGCTAACAGCAAGGGTGACTTGTGTCGAGATTGGGACACCATAAATCTCATGATCAAAAACCAACATAATGAGATACAAACCACATTTGGTCGGAGCATTACAGTGTTGGAACATCAATTTAGGGACAACATTCTTTATTCTCAATTGATCGGCAATGTGTCTTGGGCCGGGTTAAACTATATTTTTCACGAAGTAAAACTGTCGGTTCCGATAGTGTAAAGTGTGGTTGCACTATTACTAGAACGTGTGGTCTCCCGTGTGCTTGTGTTATTGCTAAAAAAGTGAGACTAGGTGAGCCAATAAGAATGGACGAAGTTATCCTTCATTGAAAAAGACTTGGTTTTTATTGATGATGGTTGCATCGAAGGAGAAAATTTGAATATCTCAATTACTTCAGAATTGGAAGTGATACAAGAGAGGTTTTTGAAGGTCGGTGACAACATGAAACTCTACATCAAAGAATAATTGCGGAAGATTGGATATCCCGAAACAACCGACATGAAACCTCCTTCTCAACCGGTTAAGATAAAGAGTGCTCTGAAGAAATTGAAGCCTACACTGAATGACAACTCGACTTCACGGTCTCCTTTTTATTGTGAGCATGTCGATAAAAAATTTCCCGACTCACCAACTCCTAAATCTCAAAAATCTCAAATAAGTTCAAACAAAGGAGCTCGCATAAGCAAACCGCCTCCGACACCTATTCCACTAAAAATTCCATTCATCGAAGAGATGCCTGTTCCATCGAAAATTCTATTCATCGAAGAGATGTCGGTTTTTATGCATCCTTACATCGAGCGGATCGTAGATGTTGTGGGGGACAGCAATTGCGGTTATCGAGCCGTCTTGGCGTTGCTTGGTAACGGAGAGGATAACCATACGCTTGTCTGTCATCAACTCATCCAAGATTTGAAGAGGCATAAAGAAACGTACATGCGGTTATATGGAGAGGAAGCTAAATTTGAAGTGGTTAACGAAGCTCTTGTTCCTAGGATGGGTGCTTACGCACATGGATGTGATTCGCTGAAATAGGACATCTTATTGCATGCGCATATAATATGATGTGCACTGACTTAACGCGTTATGGTTTTTCGGAAACCTTTTTCCCACTCCGTACCGCATCGCCTACAAATTCAAATGATTGCATCATGTGTATTGGATGACTTTCAAAAGTGAGTCACTTTGTGCAAGTTTACTTGAAACCGGGATGCCCCATACCACCTACATCACTGGAATAGATGCTTCATCATACCGTAGATGCCAAGATGGCCAAATGTTTTTGTTGATAGGATTCACCAATTTGAAAGATTAAACAACATCGAAAAAGAATCGAATAAGGAAAAGTCTAAATTGGAACCCCAAATAGATTTAGTCGGTGATAATTTGTTTGATGTGTTTTATAGTTTCAAAGTGTAATATTGATCAGTGCATTTTCATGCACGTTCATTTATGTTTGCACTTAGGCATTTCTATGGTTTGGTTTGTTTATTTTTCTATTTTATCATGTTTTTGTAATTCAGTTTATTTTTTATTGTTATTTGATTTTCGCACTTTATTTTTCAGCTTTAGCAGTCTGCACTAAAAGGATCATAACTAAAGCTACAGGAACCCGATTGACACGTTCTAATAATCTCCAGAAAGCTAAGAGAAAGATCTATAACTTTCGTGTTGGAGTCAAGGGCGGATTCGGAGTTCATCTTTTCCAGAATTTCGTTTGAAGTTGCAGCATTAGTTTTATTTTAGTTTTGGGTCGTTAGTTTTGGGCCTGTATTATGTTTTTGACCCAGTTGGGTTGTAAACCGTTATGTTATTTTCTCTATACCTTAGGTAGCCGCATCTATCACGTTTTCACCTTCTATTCACAGGAAAAGTTGTACGCTTTGAAAACTCATGGAAAACTAATACGTTGCCGGACGGATTTACTATACTCAGGTTCAAAACTTTGAGATTGTTATAGTATTTACAATTTAATTTCGATTCCTTTCAACTATTTTATAAGATTTTTGTTTGCTTAATTCGATTATCATACAACATTGTTGATTTAATTTGATTGATATGTGTTCCCAATTTTAATCGTTGATTGACTCTGCTTAATTGTTAATTTGTGATATATTTAACCGTATACTTAATCTGGCAATAGGAACATGTATCTCATAGTGTCATCACGTTTGTTGACTGATATTGTAATCAAATAGGATAGAAAATTCGCTTAGGAAATTGATTATAATATTAGCATTCGATGATAAGAAAGAACCGAGTCAGTGAATCTGTTTGCTATAATCACTTATTTCATAACAGCTTATTTTGATAATCACTTTTTTCGACTTTTGTTAATTCGATTCTAAACCAATCAACCCCCTAAATAGATTTTGATTAGTTAATATAATACAAGAATCCTTGTGAGAATGATATTCGAGTTGTCGTTACCGCTAAACTACCGTTTTACAAAATACTCGTTTTTTATTCGTGTGCGGTAGCGGATCAAATATATGCACTCTTTAACATTGAGATAATTTTTGTCAATTATAACATTGAACTCTTTTTTTGTCAATTATAATCAATTTTCCTTCTACTTCTACTGCTATTAAATGTTGTTCTATTAAAAAAACTAACAGGGAAAGTTCTGTAGATTTATCTACGGAAGGATCTAATTTTGAAAATTATGAGTTTTTTCCGTAGGTACATCTACGGAAGTAACATATCTAAGATCATTTTGTTAATATACCTACGGAATGTTCTGTGACAGAGATTGTGTGATTCATATGCACCTAGGTCTTCTATAAATTTGGGGTTTCTAATGTTGTATTTTACACAAACACATAAATGTCTCAATATGAGTACAACATCCGTTGGCATGTCACAAGTGTATCCTACTCCAACAATAGAACACCCAGTTGTACGATCAAAGTGAAAGAATACACCTCGCTCGAAGATATCATCGACGAAATCCAATACCTCCTACCTTACGGTGTCAAACGAAAGGTTGTGAAGCTCGAGTATCGGTCACCTTCATTTGACGACGGAGGGAACGTCGTTTACAACAACTTTGAGTTGAAGAATCGAGTGGATGTTTTGGAGATGTGGCGAACGTATGAAGGTTTCGAAAAGAAAATCCCACTCGAGTTCGTAGCAACGGTCCAAAGAACGGTTGATCAAATCTTAGAGATGTGCAAGCGTCCATCGAACTATTGATATGTAATATTTAATTTTTTGTAGGAATTATCGATGTAATGCCGACCGATTTTAATCAATGAATGTTGCTTTTCTCGTTACAAATGTTGTTTTTCTGGTTTACTGGTTGTGGGTTTATTCCATAGATGTACCTACAGAGTGTCCGTATGTGCATCTACGGAACATTTTTACACAAATGTAAAAAAAAAGGTGCTTCCGAAGTTACATCTACGGAAGCAGAGGGGCAATTTTGGAAGCACACATGGTGGATAAGAGATCTAAGGGGTAGGATTAGAGTTTCTCATTTTTTTAACTATACGAACTTTAATGAGGGACAAAATGTATCGTGGAAGTGCCAACTCATATACATAAGATAGGAATGAATGTAGTCTTAAGACACTGTAACATTACTCTGTTCATTAATATTTATTTCATCTGGTTTTACAGTTCACCATTGATTTTGGAAAATGGATGCTGATATTTTGGCACTTGCACGACAGATGTCCTAACAATACAAAATGTTAAAATAAATGTTATAACATTTGTTTACTTACAACACAATTATCAAAACTGAAAACTAAATGCAGAATGATAAATAACACGATAAATTGTTAACCTAGTTCAGTGCAACAACATCTAATCTGGGGGCTACCAAACCAGAAAGAAAATCCACTATTAGTAGTACCAGTTCAAGGCCTAAACAATCCCAGTTTAAAACCTTTCTCCTAATCCCTACCCATTGCAACTTCTACCTAGAAACCAACATCTAGATATGATAAATCGATGTCCCACTTCCAATCACCACTATGATAAAACAGTCACACATCCCATGACCAGAGGAACCAAATAGAAAGATCACACTTTCAAATAAACAATACTTAGTCAAGAACCTTAACTAAGAACAATACTTGATATTGCATAAAAGCTTTGATCAAGAAAAATACTCAACTCTTTTACTTAAAAGCTTCAAGAGTGAGAACACACGTCCACTTCAATGTATTGGTTGGCCACATGTCGCTTGTGATCTATTTTCACGACGACGCTTTCTGACTCGCTTTGCTTGATGATGGCTTACGCGAAGTATTCCGGACTTCTCTGCTTACGCTTGCTAGCTCATTGCGGATTTGCTATCCGTTCGGTATTGTCTCCTTGTCCCTTTTACCGCTTTCCGCATCATCCTTTAACATGAGAAGTCGGACCTAGACATGCATCTGGTCAAGCCCTCGAAAGAGGCTCTGTTTTTGTTGGTGTGTTTACATTTGTGCTTTGCGGCAGGGAGTCACGGTGTAATAAGTCCTATATGGCACTCCGTTAAGTCCTCATGAAAGGCATGCGGAAAGGGTTAGCAATCAACCCCCGCCTAGTCTCATCGAGTCTGTTCAGTATGCGCATGCTACGCGTGGCTCGCTTCTGAACCTGCATAAGATCTTGTTATCGAGTATGTCAGGAAAAGGGTTCATGCAGCCGGACCCCCGCCTTTCCTATAGCTCGCGTCGCTCGACGTTGATGCTCGGTGTACGCACGCACCGTTTTCCTTTACGATCCGTGACGGCTTGGTTGCTGAGAGGGATCCGCTCCTTTTGTCTATGGCCCGATCATTTTCGCGAGGTCTAATGCTTGGTTGACTCGGGTGATTCGCTCCCCTTGGCTATGGCGGGACCACTTTTCTACCATTCGGCCAGTGTCGTTGGTTTGTTTGCTTTGCGAGCGGAGCTCGTTTGTGTGATATATTTGTTTGCCTTCCCTTTTCCTCGTAGGTTGCTAGTTTAGCTTAGACTTGTACCCTTTGTATGATAACATTAGGTAGCAAGCTTTCCCCCTTAGTTTAGGTTTTCCTCATGCATTCTTTAAAACACAAACCACACTCTTTGATTTTCTTTTCTTAAGAGCTTGTTATCTCTGCTCCATTCCCAAGCATAAGTCTCCAAAGGTCGAGCAGCGGAGTGTGAATGTAACTCGTTCACCTAAAAAACACAAAACAAACAGAAACTAGTTAGCCGAACTACGGTAGCTCTGATTCTGCAAAACAGATACGTAGGCAGCGGGGTAGGGCCCGTGCGAGCGCAATCCTTTCTTTTCCCTACATTCTGCATTCATTTTAGTCCAGATTAGCGTAGCTTTGTTACACACCCATAGTTTTAGACACAAGCGTGGATACCATCGAGTACGATGGGCGCGAGGGGTGCTAACACCTTCCCCTCGCGTAACCGACTCCCTTACCCTTTTCTCTAGTCGTGAGACCGTTGTTTTGTTTTGTGGTTTGCTGGCATTCCCTTCCTTTCAGGATAAATATGTTAGTGGCAACTCTGTTAATTTTCGCGGTAGCGACAGATAGCATTAGCAGTAGGAACACCAATAGCATTAGCCAACTTCATATTGGACAGATTCCTATGGTACAAGCCTTCAATGTATTCGGTTGAACCAATCATCTTCAGTAATTGAGGTTCGTGAATCAAACAGTGAGAATTGGTGAATTGGACTATACAAGGCAACTCAAAACATAGTTTAGAGACTGAAACTAAATTCAAGGATAATTGTGGGACATACAAGACATTATGAATAGTAAAATCAGGTGTGAAATTAATAGTTCCTATTTGTTTAGCTATGACAAAATTGCCATTAGGTAACCTAATATTAACATGAGTATATCTTGCAAAGACCGCAACCAATGAACAGAGCCACAAATATGGTCACTTGCTCCTGAATCTATGATCCAAGAACTAAGAGAATAATTATGGAAACACAAAGAAGGGAATATGTTACCTGTATTGGCTGCAGAATGGAAAGTCCTCACCTGATTCGAAGCACTAGGCTGTTTGTTAACATTGGAATTCTGAAGAAGAGAAATGAGTGTTTGGTATTGTTCTGTAGTAAGTTGAGGTAAAGGTTGTGTATTAGGGTCACAAGGTGTGTCAGGACTGAGATTATCAGGATTCTCAGTACTAGCGTTGTGAGCATTGGAGTTGGAATTGCGCTGCAAGTGAGGAGGTACACCATGTTTGCGATAGGAAGTGTCAACTGTGTGACCTAATTTGCCATAAAAAGTGCAAACTTTTTGCCTATATTTCTTGAAAGGAGGTTTTCTCTGATCAGCAGTATTGATCAAAACCTTCGATTCTTCATCAACGGGAGCAGGAATGGGTGTGGTCTGGCGCTCATGCTGAATCACCATGGAAAAAATTTGTTCAGTGTTGGTAAAGGATCAAGGAATAGAATTTGGGATTTGACAACATTGAAATCTTCATTCAAACCAGTCAAGAATCGTATGACATATAACAAATTGTGATTTGACCTAGCACTACGCATAGTTTCACATGAACAACGAATTCTACAACTGCAATGAGGAATAGGCATGTACATTTCAAGTTCTTCCCAAAGAATCTTGAGTTGAGAAAAAAATTTGTTACCGTTTGATTATCTTGCTTTAAAGAATAGATTTCTTGTTGTAATTCGGAGATGCGGACCAAATCTCCTTGTGCAAATCGCTCTCTCAAATCATTCCAAACATCAATGGCGTTTTCCATGAAAACTATCGATTGACCAATAGAATCTGACACAGAGCGCATAATCCAAGAATGAACCAACATGTTGCAGCGAGTCCAAGCACGGAAAGATGGATCAAAAGTATCTGTTGGAACCGGAATTATGTCGTCGACAAAATCAAACTTCATCTTACCGCCAAAAGCTCTACGCATTGATCGCGCCCAGCTGTGATAGTTCGAACCAATGAGAACTTGTGTGATGGATACAAATGAAGGACCGTTGATGGGATGTACATAATAGGGACTTGTCGGATCAGCCATAGGATCGGTGGTGGCGCGCGGAGGATCCATGGAGTCAAAGGCTCAATGATACCATAATGAAGTAGATGGAGAAGAAGTATGTAACAGAAAATGAAAAAGGATAACAATTTTGAGGATCATAACAGAACTCTATTCATTTTGGATAAGCTACAAAGTATAACCAATGAGCTATTTATACATCAATGACACATGAACTGAAATGGATTAAAACTAATCCTAGCCGTTAATGCTTCAATAGTTGGCTCTATTTTAAGCGATTTCACTGATTTTATGATGAATTAACTCGTTCAAATTTCACTTTATCAATGTTACAGTCAGTGACACACAAATTTCACACCAAAACACGTAAAATCATACGGTTTTAAAAAGTTAACATGCAATTTTGACAACAATGCATGTGCACACGCACAAAAAATTATGTGACCACTAATAAGCACGACATCGTTACAAAGAACCTATAAACATATTCCTATCAAAACAGCATGAACCCATCTGCAAACCCGTGTCCTGTGTGATCTGTAACCTGCCCAATCTATACAAGAAAAATGGATGGAACTGAATCTATGTATACCAACTGCAGTTTGAGTCAACTGTGGTTTGAGCCGGATTAATATCTTGTAGAGTCCTAATTGTATGTTGTGTCTGAGTTGAAGTGCTTCATATATTACTACATGAAAGGTCAGGTTACATAATACACAGTTCCTATTGTCATTTGGCAGCAGCTAGCTGTTTCTTTAGGTCCATCAACTCTAGTCCCTGCGAACGCAGCATGTCCTTCAGCTTCTCTGAAGCTTCTCTGTACTTTATTTTTGATGCATCTGATTCTTCAATTGCTTCTTTATATCGCAAACGATGAGCATCTAGCTTTGCTTGTGTTCCACGGAGCATCATTCTAAACTGAGCTGTTTCATTGATGTTTGTAACTTTATCCTGTTCATAATAAAACAGCATATATATCTGAAAATATGATGAACCCTTAAATGTTCACTAATGAAACTAGTATTTAGCTTAACATGGAGGAACATTTCGGAGTTTGTACAAAGACAAACATCTGAACAAGATAACAAATATGATTCACTTACAGCATGCATTTTGACTTCCATGCTGGAAATTTTATCACTGAGCTCCTTCATATGGTCCTTTTCCCTTGACAACTGCAAAAAAAAAAAATTTGATTAGAAACACAACAAGATAAGGATCATAAGACAATCCTTAGTTTACCTCATCTTGGCAATGTTTTAGTAGGAGTTCCACTTCCGTAACATGTTTCTGTTGATCTTCCATCTCGATCATCAATTTGTCCCTTTCTTCTGTGACAGTGGAAAGTTTGATCTTGAGATTCTGCAAGGTCACACCTAAGATGATTACTAAAACTAATACTGTGCAGATTATCGCACATGCATCTTTATCCCTTAGTTCCAAGTTACATAATGGACTTTTGCAAACTGAACAAATAATAGAGCTTCAAGGATCCCATGTATGAAAAGCTGTTTTTTAGAAGATTGATAATCATTGCAAAATCATTTCAACTTTTCTTTTACAAGTGTTTGCTGAAAATGTTATCCAAACTAACTCATTCTTACCTCTGACAATTCTGTTGATAATGATGTAATTTTCTCAGTGTTTGACCTTGCTTGTTCTTCTATGGCTAGAAGTGCAGCTTTCTCCTTGGCAGACCAAATTGCCCTTTCCTCCTCTATTTCCAATAAGGCATTTGTAAGTTGCTGCAAGATCAAGGAGACGCGTTGAAACAATTTTACATTTATAACAAGAAATTACCTTAAAAAGGGAAGAATAACAATCAAAAGAAAAAGATAGTTGCAATTGCACTACCATTGACAACTCCTTCTTTTCTTCCACCAATTCTTTGATCGAGCTTTTCAATTTTTCCTGGTTGACGTCAGATTCTCCCAATCTTTGTTTCTAGATGCACATGAATAAGATGTCAGATTTGAGCTTGTAAGATCTTAACAGGTATCAATAGTCAATTTCAGCATTCAAATTCAGAATCTTTCCCTCTCTAAATTTTCTTTCAATGACTAAATTTTGTTCTCAGTTCTTTGGCATCATTTTATCGATAGTTTAACATAAGAGTTGAAGTTGAACGGAGAAATCAAAAAGAATTTTGCAGAACAACTTACAACAGCTGAAATCTCCTCCTTCAAATCATATATTTCAGAGGCTGATGTCACCAGTTTGTCAGTCAAATCTTCCAATTCTGATTTCAAAGCTTCGTTAATAGAAATCACCTCTTCTTTCTCTTTAAGCACGGCGGATATTTCTTCTTCCAACGAAGTGATTCTTGTTTCCGATTCAAATGCAAAAACTTCCAGCTCTTTGTACTCTTCCTGATCACCGATGCATAGATATTTAAAAATCAGTTATCCTACTTGGAAATTTTTAAAAACTTAAAGACAAATGATCATGCATGAAAAATAATGCAGTGCATTAGCCGAATTATCATTGTTACAAATGTGCAAACCAAATAATGATAACAAAAACTCAATTAAAACATAGTACTTATTTCTTGCTACAATCAGTTGTCTACAAAAGGAATTAAAGGCTTGCTTAAATAATAAGTAATAACCACATGGTCTTATACCAGAGAAAATGCAAGATCCTTTGGTCTTTGAGTATCAAACATCTTTGAACTCTTTCCAGCAAGTGAATCATGTTTACTGATATCGCGTTCAAGACGTGAGTTCTGACCATGCAACCGTTTGATCTCTCGTTCAGCATAGGCTTTCTCACCCTACAAATATGTCGGGCAATAAAATTATATGCGTTCAACAAGTCAATATGTTACAATGAAACCAAAAAACCTGAGTATAGCAAAAAAACCTCAAGTTTTGTTTTCTCTTGCATAGCGATCTTAAGCTTCGACTCAGTTTCTTTCATCTTGGTTTTTGCCTTCTCAAAATCTTTTCTTAGAGTTTCCTTTTCCTTGGCCACTGAAGATGATGTTAAACACACTATCTCTTTTTCAAGAGTTTGGATATAAGAAATCAGCTCTTGATTTTCCAATTCTTGTTGTTCAAACCGTTCCTATAATAATAACTTAAAGTTTAGCATGCCCGAGATGGTGCATTATGCAATCAGGCAAAACAAGAGAAAGTACAGATAACATGTCACCAAATAAAGGCCTACCTGCAAAGAATTATGAGAGCTCTGAGCATCTAGTTTTGATTCCTCAAGAAGCTTTTGAATATTCGATAACTGGCTGTCCAGAAGAATCTGCAACCCAAATATTAGACCTACCAGAGAACCCAGATATGACTAGAAATATATCATAATAGAAAGGCACTTTTACCTTCTGATTCTCAAGCTCGGATATTGTTTGAGTTAAGCTAGAATTCAACTTCTGACAATTATTAAAGATTAATTTTTGTCCTGCAGAATCCTGAGATATTGAGGTTTTGAAATCCTGCATCAAATCATAAAATGAAACCAAAATTGACGAGTCTAAATATTTACGTAGATACAATAATTAGTTAGAAAATAGAAAATAGCTGCTCAAGACACTATGAAATAAACACTAAGCAATTATATTTTTATTACATTGATCCAATATAGCGTCGGAATAATACTTACAAGGAATATATGACAGAGAGTAGAGAAACTTTTAGTCGCATCATCAATCATCAAAATAACACTTTGAACAGCTTCTTTCGAATTTTGTACTTCAGACATTACATCTTCGATTTCCATGGAAACACTGGCTATAAAGTCAACATTCTCATCCTACATGAAACATCAAAAATACATTTTATAGGAAATGTTATATAACCATGAAATCATAATTAAGCAAGAATCTAAAAGTTCATACAAAGCATAAAATACATACATCAATGTTGTTCACAGTTTTACTGGAAATAAGTTGTTCATTAGCCAATCGAGCTGCCTCCTGTGCTTTTATAAGCTCATTATTAAGCTAAGTAGATGAAACAAAATTCAGGAATTAGAAATGTGAATAAGGGAAAAAATGACATTTTTTACACAACCAAGCAGCTTCATATTTGTGTCTGCAAAAAGTATAGTCAACATAAATATTTGTGGGAGCCATATTTAGATAAACAATGAGCATTTTCCAGTAATTAAATAAAAAAATACATAAAATATTGTGCAATTATGGATCAACAATGACTACCTCTTCAATTTTCTCCCTGGCACTCACATTCTGCTCGGTTGCCAAATCATAAACAGTATCCAGGTTCTGTTGGCTTGATAGCTTTTCCATTTCCAAAACATTAATCTTCAAGATACAAGGACAAAAAATATAAGCAAGACGCGTCTAGAAATCACAAAAATGCATTTTATTAAAATATATTGAAGAATGTTTTAGGCTTGATTGTAACATCCCCAAAATTTCAAGGACACTACTGAAAAGTTTCAGGTTCAAGCTGGCTTAATTACTAAAGAAAAGAGAAGAAAACAAAGTCAATTACCCAAGATAATTTGTACAGAAGTTCTACAATGAAAAAATTTCAGAATTGAGAAAGACAAATTTAATACATGACAGATCTAGCTTCTAAAGTATTTGTTCATATTAGTACTAATCCCTATATAGTTCTTCAAAGGAGTAAGATCAATATAATACACATATTATAAGGATCAATTCCATTATAGAATATGGATTAAAAAGCTAAACAAGGACGACAAAAGTAATCTTTTTGCATTAAACCATAACAATTCTAATTCTTTTGTTCATTCCCATTTTCCTTAAACACATTTCATGCAGCACAAAGCAGAAAACAGTTATTACAAATAAAAAACAAATAAACTTTTGGAACTAAGAAAGAATAAGCATGATAAAAAAAACCTGCTCTTGAAGTCTCTTGATAACAAGAATAGCCTCTGTTTCTCTAAGACTGTCATATTCTGCTTGCTGTTGTAGATATTTGTTGTCTTCTTGCTATAATTGTAACATGTTAGAATACAAAATATTGAGAATTGAAGAATAGGAAATACTAATAAGCCATATGATATGACAAACCATAGATAATCTTTTCTTCCGTGATGAATCTCTTTTCCTGTTTGTTACAAGCAATAAAGCACGAGGGTTTGGTAGATTGTGGTTGACATTTGCATCACCTTTATCGTCCTCTTCTTTCTTACAGGAATCGTCCACATTGAAATCTGCATCTAGGAGTTTGTTGAAAGGAACAAGTGGTCCCATTTCTAGCTTAGGTCGAATAGGTTCTGTGGTAGAAACATCGGTGTGGATGCTAGAATGCACCTGAAGTGAAGAAAAACAAAATAAATGATATGATTACAATAATAAAAATAACTTAACTAGTATCACAAACAAACACCAAATCATAATTCATATAAAACCCATTAGAACTAATAATGAATTTTTAGAAAGAAAGTAATACATCTTTTAGATGCGTCTGTGAAATATTTCCAGGACACCATGTTTCCCGCCTCTTCTCCTGCAGAGCATGTGCGAAAAAACTCGATTAACCAATGGTAGTAAAGAGAGGAGGATGCAAGAAATACAAAAAGATCAGGAAAAAGCATATTAGTTGTAACTTGTAAGGAGTTAGTACTAGCCAAAAGAAAAATTAACAAACATGCTTATGTAGGCAATCATTGCATCAAGGGGACTGGAAAAATAAACATGCAAAAGGAAATCAGAAAAACCAGTTGTTGGTGCAAGGTAGCTAGTCAGTGAAGACTGCTTTAGAAGCAGTTATTCAACTACTCCATTAAGAGCCTAATACCCAAAATGAAGCACATGCTGTACAAAGAGCCTATTACAAACCAAGCTAAATGCATTAGTAATACCTTTTTAATATATTTGTAAATTTATTTCAATACCAAATATATTTGCACATGCATAAGTAATAGTACCTTTTTAGTATATTTGACGCTCTCATCCCTATTTGAAAACAAAACCATTGAACTCAAGTTTTCAATTCTCTTGGCTTGCTCGTGCACTCTCTTTTCCCATTCACCTTGTGTTTTCTTTTTCTCTTCTAATTCCAAAGCTATGCGTTCCCTTTCTAGTTCAGACTGGAAAAAAAAAGTATTGCAAGTTCATAACATAATGAATAAACAAGAATTTTGTAATGATTAACTAAGAAGGAAAATTCATGCACCTGTAACAATGTATTTCTAAGGCTCAAAATCTCCTCTTCCAAATGTTCTGAACGAAAACCCTAAAGAAAAGACCAATTATAATTTTAGCAATATTTAAGAAAACCAAATTGTGTATATTTACAATCATACATAAATGGTTATAAAAGATTAAATAAAAAAATGGTAACATAAAATTAGATCAACCGTCAATTTGGCACGAAGCTCTTCAATTTCCTTCTTTTGGCGCTTTAATAAAGCAGCATCTGTCATAATCTGGAACGTAAACAAAGAGGAAAAACATTATACCACTTCAGTACAAAGCATAACCACGGATAATAAGACACAACAAATAGAAAAGTACAACAAAATGTTGTATGATACCAAAATAAAGAGAACAAGATCAAAATAAAAGAGCACTTTAAATGAGGGGAATGGATTAGGAGAAACCTCATTGATTTTAGCACAATTTGTAACACGCAAAGCTCGGCTTGCAAATTGTAGACTGCTTTTAGTTTCATCTGTATGTATCTGCCACATATAATAAAGATGAGTTGTAATTCAAAACGTTTGACATGTAGCAAACAGCTAATTGTTTGGGAGTAGGAAAAGAGGATATTTGTAACAAAACTTAATACATGTCATCTATGGAGGACAAACATAAATGTACATGTTTTAGTAATTGCAGTGATATAAAAGCCCATAGTAGAGAAATATTGACGGTGCTTTATGTTAAGAAATTTGGAAAGAAATGGTTTACAATGGACAGAAAAAGAGTTAAACTTGTAGATATCTGATAAAATGGTGTGAATGAAGTGTAAGAAACAATGAAGGGATATCTGACCTGAGCAAGTGTGATATTACAAATTATAGCTGTGTTAGCATTTCCCCCTAACGCAGGTTGCAAAATTCTTGTAAGCTTGCTATCTCGATATGGAACATGACCACTGCATCGATTTTTATATTTTCAATTTTTCGCATTGAAACACAAAAGGCTAAAATATAATGAGTTAAACTTACCCTTGACTCTCAACGCCTTCACTCAATTTTTTAATCACAGTTCCCAAAGTCATTAAACTTTTGTTTATGTGTGAACCCTCTTTGAGACGTACACCTTCTGCTCCAGTTTTTGCAGCACGCTCTGAACCAGCAAGATCCACCAAATTCTATCAAAAAATTAAGATAATGATTAAAAAATATGCAAATTTATGCAAATTTTCATTTTAACAAAATGAGAGAGAAAAATGCATGTGTCATACTCATAGGTGAATGGTTAAATACCTACACGCAATAAGTAAAAACTTTTCAATAAGAGACAAATTTCTAATTGAAACATTGACATACCAACACTGATACACGAACAGCATCACAAGAGCTACTAGTGCTTTCATCTTCATTTCTATCTCTGCTTTCAATTATCTACTAAACACAAGACTTTAATTATTGGAGGGGAAAGCATCAACAAACTTTTTTAGAGAAAAGTGTAAAACCTGAAAGAATATTGTTTACCATGCGAAAAATAGTATGGGATCTACTACTGTACAAATTCATATTTGTCTCTCCGATATGTCTATGAGCTGATACAAATTCAAAGAATGAAAAGAAAAATTAATTGTCAGGAATCAGTAGCATAAAATATATCAAACATACATGAATGGAAATTTAAGCAACACAGAAACAGATAAAAGGAGATAAAAGTAACACTAGAAAAATGCAAAAATTAAAATTACATTCTCCAAACTCCATGAGATTGAGCACTTGCTCAGAAGAGGTAACAATTTCTTCTCGTAGCCCCGCAACATATATTCCCCGCTGAGAATTCAAAGAAAAAAGCTATAAAATAATAAAGATTACAATATAACTCCATAAATAAGCAAATATAAACCTGAAAAAGAAGGGAAAAAAATTATTAACCTCTATATTTTCATGAATCTGCAGTTTTCGATGTTCGGGAACCAATAAATCATTTATCTCTTCATTGTAAATCTCCATGTATGACATTCTAAGAAGAAACTCTCGATCAACATCCTAAAATTAAAAAAATAAAAAATATCATCCATCATGAGAGTCAATATTGAATGGAGATATTAAAAATTTGGAAAATTTTAACAATGCCATGATGATATCATGATAGAACAGACTAGATTTTCAAACTTTAAGATCATCTATATATGCCCAAAGGATAAAACCTCATTGAGTAAAACAGTTATCACAGCTAGTAGTTCTCAAGAGTAACAATTAGTAGTTGCAAGTCAAGGTAGATTCGCATCGACCCTATTCGCTTTGTAAGAATAGGAAAATGGAAAATAGTGTAGTCACGGCATCTCTCAACTCTCACACACAACCATGCTAATACCACTTTGTTAGAGGAAGTATTTCTATGAGAGAACCTGTTATTTACTAGATTCAAAATGACAAGTATAAGAGTATTTATAGAATTATTTCTTGAACCTTCCAAATTAAAACTCACTTCTAAATATTTGATAGTCTTCTAAGAAGAAAAGAATTGTTACTTTATCAACAAGAGAAACAGGGCTAGTAGCTATGTAGTAGCTTCTTATGCAAGTCAAGCTATTTGGTTTAGGAAGATTCTAGATCAACTCTAATTCAAGCAACTGAAATCTATTCCGGCAATAAAGCTCTCAAAAAATCTTGTTCAACATTGAAAAACAGTGTAATCATGAAGAATTGGGATACTTAATTGGGCCAAATAAAATAAAATTGTGATTACAAGGCAAAGTGAAGCTTTGCCAAGCAACAATGAAACCCATCACTCTGCACCTTCTCATCCCCTAGGATTTCTCACATTGCAACAACAAAGGTTGTTGCTACTAGTACCAAATCAACAAGTAACCACTTCATCAAATGAAAATTTACTTAAGTTGTTCTTAAATCATTCATGAATGAAAGTAGAGCTCAGTTATCTCCGAGTAATGAACATGTAGTTGATATGAGATATTCACCAAGTCCATGAGAATGATTATACATAATCAAAAAATTTGGCACATTTCATGTTTAAGCTCACCAATAAAAGATATGAAACATAATGGATTTAATTATGAAATTTAAATTGGTGTTGAGAAATGCTTTTTCTATGGAAAATAGTCCTTCGACGCTGAACTAAAATATCATTAATATCATCTTTTATCTACCCATCTAGCTATACAGGATTTGGAAAGGAAAATATTTATTCTTCATCTTCTGTACACTAGTTAATTATGGGTGATTTAATAGTTAATTTGTATCAATTGGTTATTGATCGAACAGGTAATCTGTTATTGAAGAACAGAGACAAACAAGTACTCCCTCCGTTTCAAAATGAATTTCGTTTAAGATTTCTGTACGCGGTTTAAGAAATGTAATAATATTGTCATAAAACATTAAAATTTTACTAAATTAACCTTATAAAGTATTGGAACTAGTGTACAAAGTAATACTTAAAGGGCACAATTGAAAAAATAGCAATCATTGCTACATTGAAAAGTGAGAATGACATTCAATTTGAAACAAATTTTATTTGTTAAAACGACATTCATTGTGAAACGGATGGAGTAATTTGATAAGAAATCTAGATTTTATACATGTTGCGAACCAATAATCTACTTATCTCCGGCCAATGTAGATAATGTGGAATCTCATGTATAGGAATAATACCAAATACCAGACTTGCTCTAGAAAGAAACAACCTCTAAATTGGCCTTACAATGATAACAATGTCACCATACTAGCCCTTCAAAGTTTTTTTTTTATTAAGTTAATCCCTTAACTTTTAAAGTGTCACATCCATCCAAATAGAGGACTAGAACAATAACAATGAGCCAAAATGACCCATCCCCCAAAGCTGAGTTGAATTGCAGCACAATGTAAGACAATCATGTGCACTGTCAACACATCAATTCCAATCCAAAGTACTCATGAGATGAGTGAAGAGAAATGTTCAATATAAAACCATTTTTAATTAAGCTTACACCTTAAACTAAAGTGTATAATCAGATCATAAGAAAACAGAAAAACTGAGAAATAGTGATTACTTGTTGAAGAATGTGAAATAAATCCTGCACCGCGCGAGGAATGACTCCAGGCTCGGCTTTAGATCCCCGCATCGTGTGAGTCTTCCCACTATTCGTTTGTCCATAAGCGAAAACAGTACCTTCATTTTCATCATTTCAAGTTCAAAAACCCTAAATTAACAATTCAAAAACCCTAAGTTCAAAAACACTAAGTTAACCATACTCACCGTTGAATCCACTGACTGCGGCAGCAACTATATCTTTGGTACGAGTTTCATAGACTTCAGAGGTTTTACTATTTTCATCGAATACTTGATCTACAAAGCATAAATTGAAATTAAAAGAAATTAATGAAAAATAAAAGGGAAATGGAGATGAAAATGGAGTTAAACAGTGAGTACCAAATTCGAACATGGAAGAGTGGTTGGGAATGAAAATGGAGTTGCCGGAGATTCTCCATAGGCTGGTTTTGGCGTCATCCGGCGAGAGAGGTCTTGCACGGACGGTGACGTGTATTCTATCCATGATGATGTTAAACGATAAATGAAAATGTGAGAGAATGAAGAAAGTGGTTTTTGTTTGTTTGATTCGACTCTGATGATTAAGCAAGTGTTGGTGGAAAATCGAAGAATGTGTCCAGCGTCTGCTTTGCTAAAAAACTTCCCGCGCTATGCAGCGAATTAGGGCCACGAAGAATTCAAATGTTGGTGCTACAGTACTTCAAATTCTTTCACCGTCTCACACCACTAGTGTTTTGTGTCTACTTTGAATATTCTCTTAAAAAGAGATTGATTAATTTAATTGTTTGCAAAAAAAATTACTACCAAGAGTTTAATGGTTATGCATTGAGTAGGGGTGGTAAACGGGCATGTCCGCCCTATTTTGTCTTGCTCTGTAAAATCTCGAAGAAAAAAAATGGGGTGGACGGGACGGTCATAGTTGAGAGTGCAGACCTAAAACTTTGACCCGTCCCGCAAAAAACACTACACTTTTAAGTCTAAAAATGAAAAAATTATGTTAATTCTTGTGTCCGTCAAAGTCCGCATGAAAAACGGAGCAGGGTATAGGTGTAATCGAATCGATTTGGACCGGTTTTTGGTAAAAAAAAAGTTCGAACCGATGATATTTCCATCGGTTTGGTTTGATTTGATTTTCAACATTTTTCCAAAATGGAACCAAACCAAACTAAACGGTTTGGTTTGGTTTGGATGATCGGTTTTTTGGTGTATTTTATGCTATTATTTTTTAAAATAATACATTTCATGTCATTTATTTCATGCTCTATTTTTTCAAACAAATTAGAAGTTGCTCTTAATTCATACAAAAGAGAGACATGATTTACATTGCATCATGAAATAAGTCCACTATCAAATATAGAAGTTAACACTTGACATCAGAATGTTGGAAAGAGATTTCAAAGCTTAAAAAATAGAACACAACAAAACACACATAAATTAGCATGTTTCACACCTCAAACACGCATAAAAACTATTTTGTAACAAGTAGGGGTGTAATCAGATCGGTTTGGACCGGTTTTTGGTAAAAAAAAGTCTGAACCGATGATATCTCCATTGGTTTGGTTTGGTTCGATTTTTAACCTTTTTTAAAAATGGAACCGAACCAACCTTATCTGTTTGGTTGAGTTTGGTTTGGTTTGGTTGATCAGTTTACAAAGTTGTTATATAAAAGAGATATTCTTACTCCAAAAATAAATTATTATAACTTATCCACATTTTGACCATTCATTCTTTTCAATATGATGGATAAAAGTAATAAGGAATTTTCATGTCTATTCAACAATTTTCGTATCTATTTCTTATACCTCACATGATATGAGAATGATTTTCACAACCCTACACCACTAAACTGGAATCAGTTTTTAGCCAGAATTTAGGTCATTTCTTGTGTGTTTGGTTATACGGTAGCACGCCGCTACCTCGCGTGTAAACGCTATTCCACCGTAATTTTTGAAAGCTCCAAGTGTTAGCTTCATGGTAACGTGCAGTGTAAACGCGATACTGTAAAATGTCAAACACACGCTTCGTTGTTATACGAATATGCGGTAAAAAGTTATTTAAGGTGTCATGTTATTAAGTTTGACACCTTAATGTCATTTGATCATGACCTTTATATATATATATATATATATATATATATATATATATATATATATATATATATATATATATATATATATATATATATATATATATAAATTATTATAACTTATCCATATTTTGACCATTAATTCTTATTCTTTTTAATATGATGGATAAAAGTAATAAGGAATTTCCACATCTACTCAACAATTTTCACATCTATTTCTTATATGTCACATGACATTAAAATGATTTTCACAACCCTACACCACTAAACTGGAATCAGTTTTCAGCCAAAATTTAGGCCATTTCTTGTGTGTTTAGTTATACGGTAGCACACCGCTACCCCGCGTTTAAACGATATTTCACCGCAATTTTTGGAATCTCTAAGTGTTAGCTTTGTTGTAACGTGCGGTATAAACGCGATACTGTAAAATGTCAAACACACGCTTCATTGTTATGGCATGCTCCGTTTCTAAAATTGCTCCCATTAATTTTGCTAAAAAAAATCACTTGGTCCCTCGTTACATGAAAAACTACATAAGTGAATAACATTACGGTCCCTAAAAATTGTGAATACAAGATCACACTCACAAAGATGTTTTTGATTCATGGCAAACTCAACAAGCATACAAGCAACAAGGTACAAGCAGAAGAACTCAAAGAAAAGCAAGCTTTGGTTACTCATAACAGAGCAGGTCGACCTACTATGCATACAGGTCGACTCAACACAAGCAAAATAAGAGGAACTCAGAAAATCAGCAGTTAGGTCGACCTACTCCCAACACAGGTCGACCTAAAATGAAGAAATTTACATATCATTCTGCTAGGTCGACCTACACAACAACTAGGTCGACCTAATCTGAGAAAATATCCCCAAAACGCATTTGAAGTGGATTCTGGTCGACCTACTTCTTTGACAGGTCGACCTAACTGGGAACAAATGACATCCAAAGAATATGCAGCTCTGTTAGGTCGACCCAGCCCTAAATTAGGTCGACCTATCTGATCAAAACTGACATCCAAAGGATATGCAGCTCTGTTAGGTCGACCCAGCCCTAAATTAGGTCGACCTATCTGATCAAAACTGTCAAAATTTCTGGTTTTCTCTGCATCAACTGAAAAGCTCTCATATATATTATCCAAGGTTCAATTATTGCATACAACACCAAAGACTGAAAGATACACAAAGGCTTCTCATCTTCGTTCTTCGTCATCTCCAACACAATTACACATAATCATTCTTGCGTTGAGGGTTAGTGATCGAGTTCGATAACGTCCATGGAACGGAATTGAAGATTCCTAGTGGGTGAAGATTTGTGGGGTTTTTGGTGAATAAAATCCGAGGGTTTTGTCCTCCAAGATAGGTGTTTCTTGGGGGTTTTTATCAAGAGGCTTCATCGAGGATCCATCTGAGTGTGAAGATTGAAGAACAAGGGTTCAAGGCAATTCAAGACACTGCAGAAAAGGGATCAAGTGAAGCTCTTGGATCACCTTGATCTGACTCAAGATTAAGGGGGAAGAAGATTCAAAGGATCGACAAATTCGGTTTATTGTTTATCGCTTTGTTTTCTTCTTTGTATATACTACTTTCAACATTAATGGAAGATTTCCCAATTTCAATTTGGAATTGGGGGCAGACGTAGTCGTAGTGAGGACGATCGACGAACTGCCTGAACAAATATCGTGTTCTTGTCGCTTTTATCTTTTCATTTACGTTCTGTTCATATTTGGTCATAATTGCTAAATTGATTAACGATTCAAGGGTTAAAATTGTGAATTAAGGTTCTGCATAAACATCACAATTCACCACATCTTGAATCATCATCAATTTGAACATTATCACCAAGTGTTTGTCTTTTTGCTTATTCCATTATTACTGCATTGCAAACCAAAGTTTGTCAATTTAGAAGTTAATTGATTTTCAGCTGTGAAACGTATTGATTCGATAACATATCACTTCATCGTTAATCTCAATTATCTTGTGGTTTTGTCACATATACGACCCTTGCAATAACGGTCCGGAATAGACGCAAGTCGATTCAGAACCGCTTTCGCTTTAGTTCGAAATAATTCCAAAAAACTCTGTGAGATCTATTCACCCCCCCTCTAGATCCTCAGGCCAGCGTCTAACAAGTGGCATCAAGAGCTCTGGTTTATTCCGTGCTACGTGAAACACTTATTGGAAAGATGGCTTCCGGACCTAAAGGGGCTCACAATAGAGCTCCAGTTTTCAACGGTGAAAACTATGGCTATTGGAAGGATTGTATGTGTGTCCACATCAATGCAATTGATAGGAACATCTGGACAGCTATTGTCAATGGTCCCTTTCAGATCACCATGACAAATGCAGCTGGTGCAGTTGTTCCAAAACCAGAAAATACTCGGGATGCTGAAGATGAAAAGAGATATGCATACGATTGGAAAGCGAGAAACATTCTAATCTCAGCTCTAGGAGTTGATGAATACTATCGCGTTTCCCATTGTAGATCCGCTAAAGCTATGTGGGACACATTGCAAGTTGCCCACGAGGAAACGGATGATGTCAAACTAGCTAGGATCAATACGTTAACTCAAGAGTTCGAACTCTTCCACATGGAAGATGGTGAATCCATCGAAAACATGCAGAAGAGATTCGTTCACCTGAAAAATCGGTTAAATTCTCTTGATAGACCTGTTTCCAATGCAGTTGCTACTAACAAAATCTTAAGATGCTTGAACAGGGAATGGCAACCCAAGGTTACAGCAATAAAGGAAGCAAATGATCTAAACACCTTAGACATTACCACTCTCTTTGGTAAACTAGAGGAACATGAACAACACCTTAAATGCCTTGACATGCATGAGAAAAGGGCAAAGAAAGAAAAGAACATGGAGAAAGAGGTAGAGAAGAAGTCAATAGCTCTAAAAGCTTCAAGCTCCAAGACCTCAAGACAAGAGCTAGAGGATAGTGATACAAGTGATGACGAAGACTCCGATGATGAGGAAATGGGACTGTTTGTGCGAAGATACAACAAATATCTAAAGAAAAATGGAGCAAAACATTCTGACAAAGGATTGATCAACTATAGAAAGCAATCAAACAAGTTCAAACAAGATGACGACAACAAAGGAAAAATCAAAGGCCCTTGCTTTAATTGTGGGAAAGCCGATCACTATAAACCGGATTGTCCATACCTTAAGAAAGAAAAAGAGAAGAACCAAAGCAAAGGTCATAACAAATCTAAGAGAGCCTACATAGCATGGGAAAGTGATTCATCTAGTGAAAGCTCATCAAGCGATGAAGAAGAATCAGCAAACTTATGCCTTATGGCTCATCAACACAAGAAAAAGAAAGCTGTAAGTCATCTTAAACCTGAACTCATAGATAAGGTATCTCATTCTCAACTAAAACTTGCTTTTGAAGAATTAAATAGAGATGCAATTGAAGCTTTCAAACTTTTGGCCTCAAATAAGAAAATCTTTTCATATCTTGAATCAAAAGTTGAGAAAACCGAAAAGGATATGGAAGCTTTAAAACAATCTATGCTAGACATTCAAAAGGATAAAGTTGAAATAGATCCTACATCATGGTTTGGTTGTGAGACATGTCACATTTGGCAAAAAGAAGTAAGAGATCTAAAAGCCAAGTTAGACAAGGCTCTACAACCAAAAGTGACTTTTGCGGTTGATCCAAATAAGTTCAAAAGATCGTATACTCCTTTATATAGTAAATACACTTTTGTACCAAAAGTATCAACTAGCAAAACAGCATATTCTCATCATATTACCTGTCATTATTGTTGCAAAAAGGGACATACCATTGAAAAATGCAAATTTAGGAGAATTTTAGTTCCTAAAGGAGTATTTCAATGGTTGCCTAAGTGCAACAAAATGTGTACTCACTACCAAGGACCCAATGAAAATTGGGGACCTCCCTCTCTAAATTAATCTTGCAGGAAAAGTGTCTTGACATTGCCGAAAGGTTGTGGTTCCTTGATAGCGGATGTTCAAGACACGTGACGGGAGACCTATCTCTTTTCGTTGAGTTTCAAGCAAAGAAAAAGGGGTATGTCACCTATGGAGATAACAATCGGGGAGCCATACTTGGTAAGGGAAGTGTCCATCCACTGAAGACATTGTCAAGGATAAGGAAGACGAGAATGAAAGTATTGTAAAGAAAGATGCTGAGAGAGAGAAAGATGAGTCTCATGATGAAAATGAAAAAGAAAGCATCTCAAACAATGAAGAACTTCCTAAGGCCTGGACAAATGTGAAAGACCATCCAATTGACAATATAATAGGAGACATCTCAAGGGGCGTTACAACACGCTCAAAGATAAGTAACTTCTGTCATCATTTTGCTTTTGTTTCACAAGTTGAGCCGAAAAACGCTAAGGATGCATTACTTGATGAGCATTGGCTAATGGTCATGCAAGAAGAATTAAACCAATTTAAACGGAATGATGTTTGGGACTTAGTCCCTCATCCGGGAGATCATCAAGTAATAGGCACTAGATGGGTTTTTCGTAACAAACTTGATGAAAACGGCGTTATTACTAGAAACAAAGCTAGATTAGTTGCCCAAGGTTATAATCAAGAGGAAGGTATTGATTATGAAGAGACATACACTCCTGTAGCACGTCTCGAAGCTATTCGTCTCTTACTTGCTTATGCGTGTTCTAAAGACTTTAAACTATTCCAAATGGATGTTAAAAGTGCTTTTCTAAATGGCTATATAAATGAAGAAGTCTATGTTGCTCAGCCTCCCGGCTTTGAAAATTACATGTACCCAACTCATGTTTATAAGCTGAAACGTGCTCTATACGGTCTTAAACAAGCCCCTCGGGCTTGGTACGAACGTTTGAGCAAATTTCTTCTTAGTCAAGGGTACTCTAGGGGTAAAGTTGACACTACTCTCTTTATTAAAAGAAAAGATAAAGATGTTCTCTTAGTCCAAGTTTATGTAGATGATATTATATTTGGGTCGACTAATGCAAAACTTGTCAAAAAAATTTCTAAGCTTATGCAGAGTGAATTTGAGATGAGTCTCATGGGTGAGCTAAATTTCTTCCTTGGCCTACAAATCAAGCAACTCAGTCATGGAACGTTTGTGAATCAAACTAAATACTGTACGGAGCTGCTCAAAAGATTTGGAATGAGTGAAGCGAAGGAAATTGACACACCTATGGCAACAAATACTAATCTAGACAAAGATGAGAAAGGTAAAGAGGTTGACGTGAAATTGTACCGAGGTATGATAGGTTCACTATTGTATCTTACTGCCTCAAGACCAGACATTATGTTTAGTGTGTGTATGTGTGCAAGATATCAATCTTGTCCAAAAGAATCTCACTTAAAAGCTGTCAAAAGAATTCTGCGATACTTACGTGGAACTACTACATATGGCCTATGGTATCCAAAGGGAAATGAGTGCCATTTGGTAGGATTCTCCGATTCAGATTTTGCTGGCTGCAAATCCGATAGAAAAAGCACAAGTGGAACATGTCATCTATTCTCAAATTCATTGATAAGTTGGCATAGCAAGAAACAAGTATCGGTTGCATTATCTACTGCTGAGGCAGAATATGTAGCTGCTGGAAGCTGCTGTGCACAAATATTATGGCTCAAGCAACAACTTCTTGACTTTGGTATTAAGCTTGATCGCATACCTATCATGTGCGACAACACAAGTGCCATAAACTTGAGTAAAAATCCTGTCTTACACTCACGTACCAAGCATATTGAAATAAGACATCACTTCCTACGAGATCATGTAGAGAAAGGAGACGTTACATTTGAACATGTAGAAAGCAAGAAGCAACTAGCCGACATCTTCACCAAACCTCTAGCAACGGAGCAATACTTCAACATTCGTAGGGAATTAGGGATACTCGATATCTCTAATTTGGGCTAATTACGTTTGTTCTCTCTTAATATTATTCCTTTACTTTATATATATATTTTTCTGCTAACATTTCTCTTAGCGTAAAGGTAGTTCATCATAAAGCAGGCG